>NC_140778.1:62195958-62744990 GCF_044657685.1 Stegodyphus dumicola | reverse complement strand
GAACGCGCAAAGGATTCAATTTGTCAGCGGAAGTAATCTGAGTTAAATAGAAGGGAAACGAGTTCGAAGGTGTGCTTTATTGCTTCACGAGCGTGGAGGTGGCTAGTTAGAAATTGAAGAACCACGCGTTTCGGCCTGTGTGCTTGCCTCGGCAGATTGTTAATTTTTCAACGTAATATTCAGAAGTTTGCTGAATTATCAGCGGTATCTTAGAACGCGGTGAGGTTAGTTACGCTTAGAGAGCCTCGTAGTTAGTCACTTGTTATTATTCTTTTTTTAGTTTCTTATTTTTATTTTACCGCCGGGTCGGCGTAGTTTGTGAGCGTCAAGAGCACGCATTTGTAATTTCTAAAGTTGAATAAAAAGGGATTTAAACCCTTCTCAAGACTTTGTCTACTTTGCAGTTCTTAGCAGTCACCGCTATTGTTGCGTGCAGGTTGGAAGCGCGCAACATAACATTAGCGCCCCAAAACTTGTCAAACTGAAATGGCCGAAAATTGGATGGAAGTTGCTGGACAACAACAAGAAATGGCAAGCCAATTGGAAGGATTTGGATACCTGGTCCAGACGATGACAGCGTCAATCAAGCCAAACGTCAATTTCGACGGAAATAATTCCGTGGCGATATATCTAGAATGCCTCGACAATCACTTCCAGCTCTACCCTGTGCCTGAAAGACAAAACGTTGCCATCGCCACATCTGCACTAAGAGGACAGGCCGCGCTATGGTGGACGAATATAGGAAAATTTTTTTAGGGGCCAGACATATACATTTGAAAATTTCAAAAAATCCTTATTAAAGGCCTTCCCCATACTGAAAGTTTGAGCAAGGCTAGAAGCCGAACTGTATAGTTTTTATCAACGGAATATAGAAGAGTTGACGGACTTTATTCTGCGAAAAATTAAGCTGACGGATGTGCTGTATGGGAAGAAACCCGACGCAGAGATTATTGAAATAATCTTACGAAGATTGTTACCTGCTGTTCAAGACTACTTCGAAATTAGAAACCCAAGCACATTGCATGAGCTCTTCGAATTAGCGGTCAAGTTCCAAAATCGCAGAATAGCGGAAAAAGCTAGAGGGGCATCGTATTCTCAAAGTATCCGAAGGCTATCTTCAAAAGAGCAGACCAGAAATGCAAACCGCTCTTATAGGGGAAAGAGCTGTCAAGCTAACTCATCGAAGCTCGAAGGTCAAGGCCCAAAAAGGAAATTTGAAAACAACCGTCTGCGTACCCAGAAGGCAGAAGTTGAAAGAAAAGCTTTAAACGAGTAGAGGGGCCTGTGAAAGCGAGGGTCCAGACCCCAGAAGTTTTGAAAAAACCCTCAAGAAGACACTTAAATACGGTCATCGTAAAGAACTCACAGTTACCAATTATACAAGTCCTGGTTGGCGACGTACCAGTAGAAGCCCTCATCGATACAGGAGCAGAAGGTAATTTTATGAGTGATATTTTTTTAAGAAGAACTTTAATAGGTTTCGATTATTTAAAAATAAAAACACAGAAATCATAGCAGCGCAAGAACAAACTTGTTATTGTATTGGAAAACTATCTTTAAAAATTCAAGTTCAAAACGAAAGCCTTAAAGTATTAATTTTTGTAGTAAAAAATTTGCAGAGTCCACTTATTTTAGGTATGGAGTTTTTAAAAGCCGCGAAGGCCAAACTGAATTTTCAGGAAAGTTCTATCGTGCTGGAGATGGATCGCAGGGTTGTGGAACCAGTGGAACAACCGCAAGTTGACCTTAGCCGTTTGAATGAAAGTCAAGCCATCCAGCAAGTGGTGAGTCCTTTTTCAAACTTGTTTTCAGAACGGCCTGGTAGCTGTCAAAAAGTTACGCATGAGATACAGTTAACTGCCGACAAACCCTGTAGGACTAAACCTTACCGCTATGATAAACAAAAAGACCAAATCATAGAAGAACATATTCAGGAAATGTTAAAGAACAAAATAATAACGCCCATAAATAGTGAGTACGCGAGTCCAGTCGTACTATGTAAGAAAAAGAACGAGTTTCCTCCTTCGGATAAAAGGGCTTGCAGGTTTGCTATCGATTACAGAAAACTTAATAGTATTACTAAATTCCCAGTTTACCCTTTGCCGGTTATAGAGGAAATTATTAGAAAGATTAAATCTACAAGATACATGACTACTTTGGACTTAACGTCTGGCTACTATCAAATAGCTATGAGACCCGAAGACGTACATAAAACCGCGTTTATAACAAAATCGGGCACTTATGCATTTTTACGCATGCACTTTGGGTTGTGTTGGGCCCCATCAACATTCGAGAGAGCTATGGACATTGTTCTAAAGCCTGTCCTAGGAAAATCGACTTTAATCTATCTAGATGATATAATTCTAACGAGTAGTACGTTGGAACAACATATAAAAGATCTAGAAGAAGATTTTAAATTATTAAAAGAGGCCGGTCTTACAATTAACGCCCCAAAATGCAAGTTCGCAACTAAAGAACTTAAATATCTGGGTTATAAAATTTCGCAAAAGGGTATAGAAACTCAAGATTCAAAAATAAAAGCAATCAAAAATTTCTCACCTCCCAACACCGCCAAGAAACTTTCTTCTTTCCTTGGGTTATGTTCTTATTATCGGCCATTCATAAAAGATTTTGCTAATATTGTTGAACACTTGTTAGTAATTAAAAGAAAGAAAAGTAAATTCACGTGGACAGCAGAAGCAAATACCGCATTTGAAAGGTTAAAAGAAGCGCTTATCAATGCCCCTGTTTTGAAATTCCCGGAGGGGTACGAAAACCTGGAAATTGCAGCTGATGCGTCGGACTATGCTGTGGGTGCGGTTCTTATGCAAAATGGCCATCCTTTGGCATTTTTTAGTAAAACGTTGAATCATACACAAAGGAATTATACAGCTACAGAGAGAGAAACATTAGCCGTATTAATGGCTGTACACAAATTTCGAGTTTATTTCGGCAAAGCGCCAGTAACTGTCTTTTCGAATCCTGCGGCTGTTGGTAGACTTTACTCGGGGAAAAACCTAACGCCCAGGTTAATAAGATGGGCTTTAAAATCCAAGAATATAATCTCATAATCAAATATAAACCGGGTAAGGAAAACAATGTAGCTGACGCACTTTCTCGTATAAAACTGGACGATGAAGGCAATGAACTTAAATGCGTTGTGTTGACTTCAAAAATTTTAGATTCTAGAGATACAATTATTGCTGAATTGAAAGCTGATCCTGAATTTGGAAGTATCTATGCGTATTTGAAAGACCCCGAAAGCTTTGAACACACAGATATTGATGCGATAAGAAATAGACATGCGACATGCGACGGAGGACGTGGGCACCATCCCTCTACCAATACGGTTAATCGGTATAGCGCCACGTCCACCTTTATCTAGATAACCATACGTGTTCATTGGGCAAATATACTAATATATAAACATACATACAAATTTGGTACTTCATACAGTGGCGTTAAAGCTAATTAATGTTAGACACTGGATAATACATTGCCATGTTACAACGTGTATGCAAAAGCATGGATACGATAGCATATATACATAATGTGTGTACTCATATGTTGAGTACACTATGACCCTTTGAAGCATTATCATTAGATTACAGAAGACATGTACATACTGAAATATTAGGTGCACAATTTTATGCTGGAATAAGTAATTAGTACAGTGAATTAAAAGTTAGACCCTAGATTAGTACTGTGTAGTACAGTGTCTTTGGTGCAATTAATTTTAGAGTGGGGCTCTAGTTAGTTCTTTGCGATACGGTGCCGTGTTACAGGATAAAATGTGCAGATGCATAGTTACATTATCATATATACAGAACATAAATTCATATACATATATACAGACACATTAGGTACATGATTATTCAGTGCGTAATAGATGTATATTAACTATACATTGCCAAGATATGTGATAACACTAGTAGATACATGGGTAATATTACATATAAACAAGGACATACACAGTTAGATATAGACAAAAGCGTATATACGCTTATATTTTGGTACACAATAGTCATTGGTGACATAAACATTTCGTACTTACTTCATATACTGAAACTCTAGATCCATAAAATAATGTTATAACTAGTAATAGGTGCTTATTTAATTTCATAATAGGACACTATGTTGATATTTTGCCTTACTGTGTCACGTTACGTAGAAATGTATGCGGGTGCATGGGTACAGCTTCCTATTTACAATGCTATACTGTTTTCCTATTTACAATGCTATACCTATTTACAATGCTTATATCATTCGATTTCATAATCAATAGGTACATGGCACATTTATATACATGAGCAGATGGTACATTGTAGAGTGCCGTTGAGGATAATTGATGCAATTAATTTTATAGTATTTTAAAAATAATGCATTTATACGCAATTATAGGGTGCATAATTGTCATTGGGTACATATACAATAGGCGCATAATACATATACATATTCATATATTAGTTTCTTAATACAATGCTAGGGCAAGTAATTGGTGCTGTTATTTTTACACGTTACATGATGCTGTAGGCGATTGGATGGATAAACTGATATATATACTAATATACACATACACAACTTTTAGGCACATAATAATTACTAGATTCTCAGACATTAGGTACATGGTATACATATACATATATAAACAGATGGTTCATAATACAGTGCTATGGCAAATAATAAATGCAGTTAATTTTATAGTAAAATTCTAGTTTAACACTATGCGAAACGGCTTCATGTTACACAGTGTTAAATACTGACGCATGAATACAGTAATATTTCTACTTGTTAATACTATATATATAAAAATATACAAATATTTTTAGGTGCATACTTAACATAGGATACATAATTATTAGATGCACTATGCATATACGTACATAATACATAAGATAGTACAATGCTGGAACAATTCATTGGTGCTGTTAGTTTTAGTGTAAGATCCTAGTTTAACGCTATGTGGTACAGTGCCATACTACAGGATGATATGCGCGGAGCCATGGATGCAGTTATATACATACTAAAACACGTATACACAATTATTAGGCACGCAGTAATCATTGGATTTATAAGCATTATATACATGGTACATATACAGACGATACATAATATATAAACAAATATATATATAATAATAATGCTATAGAAGTTAGTTAATGCAATGGGGGTTTTTAGAATTAAGACTTTAGATTAACACTATGCGGTAAAGTGTCATGTTGCGTGATGTTATATTCTTATGCATGGTTACATTATCATATATACGAGGATATATATACATATTATTAGGCACATAGTAATCATTATGCTCACAATCTTAATGCACATAGTGCCTTAGTCTCGTGGACTTGAAAGTACGTAATAAGGTTCAAATGGTGCTATTAATTTGATGATGCTAAATAATATTAATACAATAATACAGAAATGATTAATACAGTTAATGATCAATACAGTAACATTTATACTAGAACATATATATACAAGTACAAGGCGCATAATTACATTGAGTATAGAAGCATTGGGTGCATTATACATATACATGCATAAAACATAACTACATGGTGATGGTACTTAAGATACATTTATAAACAGGTACAGATGGTCCTTATTTACACATTGCGGTACAGATAATAGACATAATTCGTTTGGTTGGCATAATGCAAATTTATTAAATAGTTTATTCTTGCTATATTACTAGGAGTGTTGGACACTCCTTACGATAATTCACAGTTATTTTGTGGTGCTGGTAGTTGGTGCTAGACACTGAATTACTATTCGTCTATATGGCTAAGTATGGCACAGGTCTGTGTTAAGATCGGCCAGTTTATCCATTGAAAGCCCTATTTTTCTAATCAAGTGCCTCTGTTTTATCAAAAACTTACAGAAAGCTTGTCGATTGGTCGACGGAAGGTTGATGTGTAGCCCTTCTGTAAGGGGACAGGAAGTTAGATAATGCTCCGGAGAGCCAGTCTGTCCACAGGCGCACTGGCTAGTGTTACTTATCCCGCGTTTGTTAAAGTACTCGAGAAATGGTCCGTGACACGTAATGTATCTTACCAATTGCATGTTTGCAAAATTTTTGGTAGTGTCCACGTAGCTGACATGGTAACAAGTCCGTCGCCCGGTATCGCTGTTATCCCATGTCTGCTGCCATTTCCCGATTGCCTTTAAGCGCAATGTTCTTTTCAGGTAAGACACTGGCCATGGGATGTTGATTTGTTGAGATGTTGCTCCTGTGGCAGCTTCTTTGGCTAGATGGTCAGCCAACTCATTGCCGTGGTGGCCGGCATGCGCTTTGATCCATTCAAGTCTTGTATGGAGTTGGGAATTTTTTCGCAAATCTTCCTGTATTCCCTGAATAATATCGGAGGGGTGGTCAGGGTTTCCTATTGCGTATAGCGAAGAAAGACTGTCTGTCTTTATTGTAGCGTTGCGCGAGTGGTGGGATTGCAGGTAGCGGATTGCTTGCGCAATTGCCACTGCTTCTCCCTGAAAAACGCTATTAAATTGCCTTATTTGACCCTTCCATTGACCACATAGACACTTCCCACGTTTTCGTCTATCTTCGACCCGTAAGTGAAGATAGTAATCTGTGCTGGACGGTGGGCCGTAGTTGGATTGGTAATTATGCTTATTCCGGTGCCTTTGGCTGCTGGATGGATTTTCAGAGGGCAGCATTTAGCTTCATAGTCCTCTGGATTAAAATATTCTTCCTCAAAGGTGACAGGTCTTTTAAGCTGCAGGACGATTTGTCTTGCTGCCTCCTCTTCGACACGGATGTGTAGGGGAAGAAGGCCAGCCAGCACGTTGATCGCGTCTGAAGACGTCGTGCGGTAGGCTCTAGTGATACCCAGTGCAACAGGTCTTTGAATGGTAGAAAGGTGTTTAATTTTCCTGCTTTGCATTGGGTGAGCCCATACTGCTGCTGCATAAGTGACTATCTTTTCCACCACTGTGGTGAAGAAGACCTTCTGAATATGAGGATTGAGGCCCCATATGTGGCCATGAAATAATCGCATTTGCTTCGCTATTGTCACTGTTCTAATTTTGATGTCCTGGATGTGTGGTATCCAGGTCATCTTGTGGTCGAACGTAAGGCCCAGATATTTTAGTTGATTGACTATTTGTATCCTCTGATTGTTGATCTTAATGGTTGGTCTTCTTGAAAGAGAACCTCCCTTTTTAGGTATTAATAACACTTTGGATTTGTGCTCTGCAATTTTCAGTTTAAGGTTGTCACATAGGGCATAGAATTGTTGGCACACTTCGTTACAGTGAGTCTCTAATTCTCTTCGGGTTCGACCTTTCACTATTAGCGCTGCATCGTCTGCGTAGGCGTAGATCTTTGTGTGCGCTGGCCATGTAGCTGTTAAAACTTCGTTGAAAGTTAGATTCCACAGGCGTGGACCAGCGCACGACCCTTGTGGACAGCCTCTCGTCTGCTCCTGTTCTATTATGCCTGAGTTGTGAACTGCTAGTAGTCTTCTATCCTGTAGATAGTTGCTTAGCATCTTATACAGGTTGCTCGGACATTTTGCCTTCCGCAGAGCCTGTTTGATAGCCGGCTACCATAATGTATCAAAAGCGTTTTTGAGATCTATGCTTATCATGACAGTATGGTGGCCGCTATGTCGATTCTCTAAAATTGCTTCTCTAATGTCGAAGAGTAGGTGGACTGTAGAAGTGCCCGTCCTAAACCCGTATTGTCTCAGACTTAAGAATCCTTGCGTGTGTAAATGGTACCGTAGCCTGTTCATGATAATCCTTTCTAGTACCTTACCCATTACCGATAAGAGACAGATAGGACGAAAGGATGTGGCCTCGGCTGGGTTCCGGTACTTTTTCAGAAATAAAATAACTTGCCCTATCTTGTATGGTTTTGGGAATATACCTGCTGACAGAAGCTTGTTGAAATAGTCAACAAAGAATATAGAGTGAGTTTTGATCGTTGCTTTGGTGATAGCATAGTCCCTCCCACCGGGCCCAGGGCTTTCTTGCGCGGCAGAGTTGCAAGAACTTTTTGAAGTTCATTAATTGTAATATCCGGGTCTGTTGGGGTGTCCAGTGTGGTTGTTACTGTCCTGAGAAGAGCTTGTTCTGTTGTGTCCTGCTGTACATCCTCTTTGCAGAAAACTGCGTTTAGGAGCGTACGTAGGCTGTCTACCGTGTACTCCTGACTGTTGGTGATTGAGAGAAGGATCTGTAGCTGCGAAGGTTTAAAAATTTTACCGGTAGCTATTTTGTGGTGAATACCATACGTCTTTTTTGCTTGGGTGCAGAATTTCCTCCAGGAAGTAATCTTAGCCTGAATAATCATCTTTTTGTACCGCGCCCGCTCCCGTTGAAATATGGTGAGGGTGTTGGACTATCTCCAACCGTCTTTCGCTTTTGAGTTTTCTTCGCAGTGCTCTGCACTTTCGTTGCTGTATTCTGAGCGCACTCGACCACCAGTGAATGCCTTGGAGTCTCTTAGATTTTCTAAGAGGGAGATTTTTATTCCATTTGTCTTGCATTGTTTCTTGTAATGTTACGGAGAAGTCTTCTAAGTCTGCTGACGTGTTAGCTAGTTGGAGCGAAGGTTCGAGGCGCATTAGCTGCACTTTAATTTTCTTCGTAAATGTTGTTAATTTTCGGCCAGGAAGGTTATAGCGTTTGATCATGGACACGGAGGTGGTCTGCGATATAGAGAAGGTAATGAACTTGTGATCACTGAGGCTCTCTTCCTCTTCGACTTTCCAGTCCTGCAAAAGAGGTGCTACGTGCAGAGTGGTCAGGGTGAGGTCTGGCCATCCCTGCGCAAAGACCCTGTCGAAGGATGGTGGTGCATCTGCTGTATTCTGGACTATTAGATTACTTGAGGATATGAAGTCCTCTAGTTCTCTCCCTTTCGGGTCTGTAGTTCGATATCCCCAGGCCGTATTATGTGAATTGTAATCGCCTGCGAAGATCATATTTGGGATTTTAAATCGATGTATGACACTTTGGATGAATCTTGTCGTCGGGCCAATATCCGCTGTTGGAGGAGAATAGATCGACGCTAAGATAACAGAGAAGGAATGTACTTCTACGAGCACTGCTACATGATCTTGATCGAGTGAGATAGATGGAGACCACTCTGGATTACAGCTTATTATTATAGCTCTTGGTGGATGGTCGTGATTGGAAATTTGAAATACTGTCCATTGCAATGGAAAACTTGCTGCCGCGCCATCGCGGGTATATGGCTCTTGACCTATGATAAAGTCTATTTTATTATCAATTGCGAATTGAACTGTGTGAGCGACCGCAGCCCTGGCTCGCTGCATATTGATTTGTAAAAATCTGATGGGTTCTTCGTTTGAGTTAAACACTGTATTTATCTGAAAGTTTTACGCTTGTTGACTTTCGCAATTGCGTGGTGTGTTGTTATTAATATTGGGTGATGCTGCGGATGTAGGCAGCTGCTCGCTGGTATTCTGCGCATTCAGTTGCGTAGGCTGGGTGCCTACAGTCGTGCATGGTTCCATGTCTATCGTTTGCATCACAGCAGTTAATACATTCTGGTAGTTCTGCTTTGCAGTTTTTGACATTGTGCGGTCCGGCGCAGTAGGCACAGAAGTTCTTGCATGTGCATTTATTCTGGGTATGTCCGAGCTGCTGGCACTTGTAGCAGCGACGGATGCCCAGGTATTCTGTGATTGCGTGTGCGTGCTGGCCTGTGAAAATTCGTCTTGCCCTAAGAACTACCGAAAGGATGGACGGTTGGCACTCCAAAACCCATTTGACTCGCTTTGGGTTCCGTTCTCGGAGTCTGAAGAGCGCTTTGATGCCTGTGGATGGGATTTCTGCTGTTGCAGCGATTTCCCCGATGAGTTCCTCGGGCATGATGTTGTCCGGGACGCTATGAACTGTGCAGCGTGGCTTTCTTCTTTGCCGTCTTTGCAGATCAATCTCAAGGTTAGCATTTTGTAATTTCTCTTCTAATTGATCTATGTCTTTAGTTGATTTGCAAAAGACCTCTAACTCTCCTTTCGATGTTGAGGAGATATGCTCCACCGCAATTTGTAGGCTGCTAATCGGGGCTTTTTCTTGGAGCTCCTTCCTGAGTTGTGCTTTTCTCTTCTTACCAGTAGGCTTTATTATTAAACTAGGCCTCTGTATTAGTTTCACTACTTCTGCAAAAGAGCGTGGGGGTGGCTCCTGTATAACTGTTGATGTTGCTGCGTAAGAAACTGATGCACTCAGTGCAGGAAGATCGCTCGAGGTTGTAGAAATCTGTGCGCGTACTGCTTCGCAACAGACGAAGGTGGATGTGTTGACCCCAATTTCAATTGTCTTAGGCTTCAGTGTGTATTCGGGCCTTCTAGAACAAGCCCTTGTAGAACTTCTAACGATTTTTGTATGCGTATCTTTACGTCGTTTGGCAAGAGGTACTTGTTCCTTCTGCATGTCGCCGAGGCCTGTCTGATATCTTCTGCTAATGCTACGATTTTCTCTGCGTGCGTCCGATCTGAAGAAAGTAAGGCAAAAGGGTCTAGTATGCCAATGATAGGGGTATGGTCTTCTTCAGTCGGTACAGCAGATTTTCGTCGCATGGCAAGGAGCACTATTCAATATTGCAACACTATTCAAAATTGATGTCACACAACACTGATTCTTAACATTCACGAATATGATAGAGAGGTATGCCATTGTGTTTGAAAATGCAGTTGATTGCACAGTTCAGTAATACAGGGAATATTATCAAGATAGCAGTACTGAACAAAAAAAAAATAATAATAGTTCAAAGTTCGGTACAGGGTATTACTGCATTAAAGTTCAGTCAGTGTCACAGATAGAACTAACTCATTTCAGTGAGAAATATGTTACACTGTGGACTATTAAAAGCCTAATGTAAAAGCTGTCACAGTAAATAAAGAACTTGTTGCTTTGATGCAGGTTCTAATGTATGTGTGGCCTACACTATATTAAATTAACACTATCACTATAGCAGCACAGATAACAAAGTGACACTATAATTAGGGTAGGCTGTGAGTAAGTACAATTTAAACAATAAGCCTAGTAAGAAAGTCACACCTGGGTATATCACACCTGGGGATGTCAGTGTATTATACCTTGCACTAACCACAAAATGTTCTGAAGTGTAGTTTGAGATTGTTAATATACGGGCCTACTGCTCCCTGTTTATCTCAGAATGCAAGAAAGATGAGGTAGTTTTACCTCAGTAGATTAATATTACAGTTAGTAGTATACAAGGATTATTCATTGACCATCTAGTAAAAGAACCGTGGTTGGAGAAATTCCTCTAAGTCCACTATGTGTCGGGAAAACTAAGAAAGAAGAGGGATGGACACTGAGAACAGATGAAAGAAACAAATTAGAAAGGGGGGCAAAAAAGAGGGGGTCGAAGAGAATAGTAGATGAAATTGTTAATAAGGGAGAAGAAGTGAAGTCAAACTGGGGTGGAGTGGAAACTTTGGGTTAAATAGTTACTGAGTAATAAGAGAAATAAAAAAGAGGGTTAAAATCAAAAGAGGAGAAAGAAGGGTCGTAGAGAAAAGTGAGAGGTAAAATCGGAGAGGTAATAAGGAGGGAAGACAAACGAAGGTGGAATGGAGGCTCTAGGTGGTGTGTCTGCTGAGTTATTAGAGAAATAAAAAGTGGGGGTTGTGAATTAAAAGGGGGAAAGAAGAAGGGTAGGGGCTTATAACTTCTTAAGTATAAGTAAGGTGTCTACGAAAAGGGAATTTTGTGTAGAGAGTGAATAAAAAGAAAAGAAGGTGTTAGAATGTTACAGGGAAGAGCTGCAAGAGAAATAAAACGTAATTAAATACAATTAAACGTAATTAAAATAGGAATAGCACTGAAACTAATGGAGTTAGAGAAGAGGGGGAACTGGGGATGTCAATAGGAAGGAAAGGGGAACCTGTGTATGTAATTTTGTGGGGCTAGCTTGGGTTTAAAAAATTGGGGGGGGCTTAGCGTATGATTAGTCTAAAAAGTGTTCCTGTGTGTGGGGTACTTATCCCTAAAATTTTCCTTTATAATTCTGGTATGAGACTTAGAAAAATTTCTCCGTTGAACAAAAATGCACTAGTGAACACATTTTGCAGGGTAATAAAACCATTAAAAAAGCACAATAATTGCAAATAAACACATAATATGTTTAAAAAATAAATACAGCATGAGGAAAAAAATCAAATAGAGCTAAATTATAGTTTTAGATCATAAATTAATATGCCTTTAATATGCCTTTAAAACGTTGTATAACACAATACTATCACAGAATACTAAAAATATGGGCAAAATAGCTAAATACAAATTATAAACAAACACACGTGGTGAATAAAACTCATATATCCCACATTGGAAAATTATTTAAAAATAATTTGATAGCTATCGGAGACCTAAAATACCATTAGTGCTTTGTACTATAAGTATAAAGTTATGAAAAAAATACTATTATTGACACATATGTATTCAGTTTTTAGTAATAGCCCTTTGAAAGTACCTATTTAGCACAAAAACTACCAGCTCTTGTAAAAACCCGGTTGTGTAAGTCCCGGTTATGCAAATCGGAACCAGAGGCTATTGCAAATTTACAAATTAATTTTTAATAATTTAATTAAAAGTGATATCAAAAATCTGGTTCGATAAGTCTTCCAGATCAGACTTAATGTAACTAAATAAAAAAAAATTTAAGTTTCTAAGATAATATTAAAATTTTGACATAATGTATAGAAATAGGCTGTATAAAAAAGCAGTTACATAGAACAGAACCAGCTGCCTCTATACTATTGAATGAACAGAACTTACAGCATTAAATTCACATATAAATGATATTAAAACTGAATACGCTCTTACTACTAACAACAATTGAGCATTATCAAGAATTTGAAGTAGGATTAAATAATAAGATTTAGTTATATTCAGTAATCAAGACCACAGAATCAAAAGTTAAAATACAAAGTGCCTGTTACTAGGCTCTATCGAACTGTGCATACCACCTTAGTCAAGGTCGAGTTGTTGTTGACAATATGGCTGACGCAAAATGAAGCTGGTCAGTTATTCAATGTTACTCAATTTTTTTTTCACAGCTCAATAGATAGAATGTAAGAAGCCTACCTTGGCAGTGATAAGACGAACATGGTAATCAAAGGTAATCCTGGGTAATGAATTTTAAACACTTTTATCAATGATTTCTTGGACTTAGAATAAATTTCGTAAGGTTAACACATTACACAACACTGTTGACACACACAGAAGAGACGCTACGAAGACAAGAACAATGGACGAAGAACAAAAACACTAATTTCACAAAAACCACTAGACGCGCAAACACATAACTTATATCAAAATGCTCCTCCAACACTCACTCAAATTAAAAACAACTTTTCTATCATTAGTAATTAAAATTTCCGCTAATTACAGGGAATAATTGCGGAGCGCTTTCAGACACGTCTTACTCCATCGGCGGACTTTGGACTAAACGATAAAAAATAGAGCAGAAAACTATGAAATAATAGATAATTTATTATTTTATACGAAAACAACAAACGAAAATCTCGAATACAAACCAGTCATCCCAGCCTCGCTTCGATTAAGCATTTTGAAGGTGTCGTTCAATGATGTTTTCTTGGTGGTAACGGGTACCTGGAGCTCTCCATATGAAAGTCCGGCGCGAATCAGACTGCAAGCTAAAGCTGGACTCGTCGGAAAACATCACACAAACTCACTGTTGCGGTGTCCACAATGCATGCTCTCTTTTCCAGGCTAACCGCAGGTGACAGTGAGGCCTTGAAATTGTCGTACCAGTGGCTGAAGAGAGCTGACGAGACAGATCTGAGGCTGTGCTCCGGCTGTCTCTTTTGGCAGTAACTGCCAAATACCGGTCCTCATTCGGCGTTGTAACTCTGGGGCGACCTGTGCTGTAACGTCTACTCAGATTACCATCATCTCGGAATATTTGCCAAATCTCGTATGATACTTCCAGTTGCGTACGCCCACATTCCAGACGGCCGATAATTCTACCATGTAAAAAATCATCCAAATGCGTCCTTTTTGTCATAACTATTCTGTTATTTCTCTAAAATGCTTATAAAGCGCCTGCGAACAATTTTACTTCTTTGCCTGTGTTCCTTATATATCACTCTCTTACACTCTTGTCATTGTGACGTACCATCGGTGTCATCTGGTTACTTCCTGAAATTTGCATATGATTCTTGAAGATGTGTGTAGTGATTTTACAGGTGATATACTTATTTTAGAGTTCGATTTACGCGTGACTCCGAATTATCCTTAATTTATGGACATGAGTGTAATTTGGAACGACGTATAGATTTTTTTAGGAAAACAAATTATTGTAAACCAGTTTTCACCTGAAATTATACGGTATATTAATCTAGCTACTTTTGCGAAATGCAATTAAGGGGTAGTATGTTTCAGGGTTTTCTTTAACGAAACTGCTTTGCATCTTAGAGGCAAAGCGGTGGTTTTATAATAAAAGATGAGGCAGCTGGGAAATTTTTCTGCGGGTTTATTAACTGTATATGTTGCAGCAACATAGTTCCGTAATATTCTTGGAAAATGTAGTGCTGACAATTCTCTATTCAGTATGGAAAATTGCTAAATCTCTAAGAAATAGCGGACCGAATCAAACTCATGTAATTCATCACATGGGAATATCCTATCAATCTGAGGACGGAGATTGCTAATGTAATGGCTAATTAATTATAAAAAATCTTTCAACCTCACCCGCCTGAGAATAACTCCCAAGAAGAAGTTATTTTTACCATTGACAGTATTAACAATTATCCTATAACAAATTTTATTCCCTTTACTTCGCCAAGAGAAGTAAGAGAAATTATTCACAAACTCAAGCCAAGGAAAGCCAAAGACTATGATCAAATTAGCAATAAAGCACTTAAAGCCCTTCCTAGACGTTGTATTACTAACATAGTCAATATTTTCAATGCCTGCATCCGAAATAATTATTTCTCTCAGCAATGGAAACATTCAATAATTGTCAATATCTTAAAACCAAAGAAAGATCCTAAACTCGTCACTTTCTACAGACCTATCAGTCTTTTACCTTCATTAGAAAAAGTATTTGAGAAAATCCTCTGCTCAAGGCTCACTACCATCTCGAAAGACTCAATTTAATAGATGATCTGCAATTCGGCTTCCGCAGTGGACACTGCACGACTCATCAAATTCTCAATTTGGTAGAATTTGTTTCGCAAGCCTTTACTAAGAAAAACGGGGTGGCTGCATGCTATCTCGACTTCGAAAAGGCCTTTGATAGAGTGTGGCATGCAGGCCTCCTGCATAAATTGAATAATTTTATGCTTCCAAACAGTTTCGTGAAACTCATTAGTTCCTATGTGAAAACCAGGACTTTTCAAGTTCGCTGCGGTGACGCCTTATCTGTCAGAAAAACAATTCATAGCGGAGTCCCGCAAGGGTCTGTTCTTTCCCCCGGCTCTATAATGTTTATATCAATCATTTCCCGCACCCATTCAACACGAAAGTACTCAAATACGCTGACGACACTGTAGTACTGACTGAATCCAGAAGTCCCCAGGTCGCTCTATGTAATTTACAAATGCATCTCAATATGATCAATCACTGGTGCAAGACTTGGAAAATTAAGCTCAACGCCTCTAAATGTTGTATTGTGCTCTATCGGAGATACAAAATAAGATTAAGAGTCAATACTGATATCTACTTAGATAGAACTCTAATCCCTGTAGCTAATTCCTATAAATATTTAGTTGTTTACATAGGTAAGTCTCTCAACTTCAAAGATCATATTTCTTATTTCTTAAACAAAGCAAATGCAGCCTACATGGCAATTTATCACATTATCGGCAAAAAAATCAAAGCTCAGTCTAAAAATAAAGAAAATGCTTTACATACCTCTAATTCGACCGATCATGCTATATGCAGTGCCGGCCTGGGCAATCGCCAATAAAACTGAGCTCAAAAAACTGGATATACTTCAAAATAAAATTCTACGTAGCATTGTGAATGTACCTTGGTACGTGAGAAACTCTATGATTCATAACGACCTGGATATTCCATCTGTGCACAACTTTATACTCATGACAGCTCACAACTTTTTCGAGAAGATGAAGCATAGTCAGTATAACGCAATTAAACAAATGTTGGTTTATGATCCAACCATTCAATACACTGTCAAACGCCCAAGGACAATTCATCACAATTCGTCATGGTGGTAATTTGTAAATTTTAATTTTAAAATTTACTTGAACTCTGAAATTGGACTCTATCCTATTATTTGTGTTGCATCTTATACTTCTGTTAATCAAGAAACTTTTTTTATTCAAGATGTTTATGTTACTATTTCATTTTTTAAATTATTTTGTATGAATGTTTACTTTATGGTATGATTCTACGAACTTTTGAACCTTTTGCGGCCTATCTAGCTACTGAATACTTCTGAAAGACTTTGAACTCTTATG
The DNA here is from genome assembly GCF_044657685.1 of Stegodyphus dumicola. NCBI lineage: Eukaryota > Metazoa > Arthropoda > Arachnida > Araneae > Eresidae > Stegodyphus > Stegodyphus dumicola. Next base: position 62,728,527 of record NC_140778.1, on the reverse strand, counting down.
CCATTCACAGCTTCAAAATGTCTCCGTGCCATTTTCATGATGTCTCACTACTGCTTATCCTGCACTCTTACTAGCTGTATCGCACTCACCATCTGCATTTGCCATACAACTTACTGCATCTGTCTGCATGCTTCAGTTTAATGCCATTGCTTATCACTGCACAATTTGTATGATGAACGCCTACTTTCGTAAGTATTAAGATATGCCTGCTAACGCAGCTAAATTTTCTTCGCCCACGAGTGTTGATACCATTTATTTGAAAATATCTTTGCCTAGTGCACTTTAATGGGATCTAGACTTTTATTCCATTCGGGAGAAACGTCACCTTTCTGATAATTAGGAACAAAATGCGAAGCAAATACAAAAAAAAAAAAAATATATATTTTTGCAGAGAACTCAGTGATAAAAAAAAAGAAAAAGAACTGTAATATCAGACAGGTGAGTAGGCAATGGGCGGTGTCAAGAATCTTAGCCCTTTAATGTTTGAAACGTTTAAATTCCTTTATAAGCAAAGGGAATCGTTGTGTGTAATATATCCAATCTAGCATAGCAGGATTTGTAAACAGTGCAAGAATACAACGAATCATTTAAACTCAGTAGTTCCAAACGTCTCGTAAAATTTTTCCACTAAGCTAAGTATAAAATTAATTCCGGAAATATATGAGAAACGTTTTTGCATGAAAGTGATTCTGGAAGGGACATTTGTCAGTTATATACGAGTATTTCGTAAATTGTAAGTCGGATATCCGAATTAATATTGTTTTGGTAATCGCGAATAAATATTTTTGATTGTCACTGCGCCTTGCAAAAAATTAACATGTTTCAGAGATGATATTTAAGAGAATTTGCTACCAAGGAGTGATTAATATTTTATTAAATGATTCTGTTAAATATTTTGTCTACTATGAAATCGATATTTAATTTTTTCCTTTTATACGGAAATATTTATATTAAAATTTATATTGTTAATTTTACATATCAGTTTTAATTTGTTTTCATTTCTCATACTAAGCAGTATCATGAATGAATGAGTTTATTTACTCGTCGACAACTCAAGCTTTTAATTTTCTACTTTCTTTTTTAAACTTTTTTATAGGAAATTATATTATTCATTCAAAGTTTTTGAAAAAATGTTTGATAATGTCTGGAATGTAGGAGAATGCTAAACACTACTCTGCCTCCGATAAGATTAGTATTTATTTAACTTGTTTCGTATCGAATTGGACAAACAGAAGAATCAGTCATTTTTCTTTTTGGTTTCAGCCCACTAGCGGCCGAGCGGTAAAGTCGCTGAACACTGGTAGTTCGGTCCGAGGTTGGAATCCCGCGAACGGGCTGGCTGCATGGGTGTTTTCGTGGTTTTCCCCATGTGTTACGTGTATACGAGCCAGGTTCCCTTAGAAAGTCCTCCACGAAGGCATCCCTTCCCTTAGGCAGATAGCCCTCGAGGTTTTGCCATAATTAAATAACCTAACCTAACCATCTTTTTGGTTTCATGGTGACATAGTACTGCCATTTCACTTCAACTTAACTGTATCAAAAACTAGATAATGACGGAATATATCAATGTGATCGAAGCCAACCCACATCAGCAGTATTTCTGTACATGAAATTATCAATAGTATAAATACTAATAAACCAGATTTTATGCCGCTATTTACATCAACACGCACTACGTTTGATATTTTATTATAAATATTGAATTTTCTCTTGCATTTAATAATTAAAAATCTTAGTATATATTTTTGCAGTTTTATTGAGTTTATTTCCGTGATTGTATATTTTAATGATTATTATACTGGAACTCACCCTGAACCCAATACAGTAGTTTCGGTGAAGTGGTCATCAACACCTGTATGTTGGCAACCAAACGACGCGAAGCCAGAGACTGCAACAGTGGAAATTTCTGGAACCAGGCATTCATAGGAGAACGCAAACGCAAACAAATTTTGAACTCTTTAAGAAAACAAATGTTGCCCGTTCATTGCATACCAGGTTTCTCCTGCGCTTATGTGGTATAGACGTTTGTCTGCCTTTTGGTAGACTCCAATGTTTCCGACAAATTTCTCGTTAATTCTTTTAATGAAACTGCATTGTCTGCTAAATGCAGAGCGGTGGCTTTACAATGTTTGATGTTCCTGCTATATTTTTCTGAATGCTTTTTGATTTTTTATGTTGCAGCAGCATAATTCCGAACTCGGATTGGAAAATTGAGTGCCGCAATTTTTCATTTAGTGTAATGCGTGCGAATTTCTTCTTATCTAGAGAGATTTTTCACAAAAATCCAGACCTGTTTCATGAACTAAAATAAGTTTACCAGTTTGAATATTTTATTGCGAAAAGTTTGTTTCCGGAAGACATCGTACTGACCTCCTGTTTTTAATTATTCGATTCACAGGGATCTAACAGGCTAAGGAGCACCTAACCCAGTGAACCTACTGTTATGTTAATGGCGAACTCCGCCATTTCGACTTCGTGCTTGTTTTTTCTTGGTTATTGATGCAGAAAATCTACAGATTAGAGGCGATAATATGAACATAAAGATGAATAAAACTCTGTAAAAGAGGGAGACTGAATTAATAATGAAAGACTCGTGGGGACAAGCGTTGCATATATCCGTCCATATATTTGACATCCGCGTTCACAGTGAGTTTCCAGACGAAACTATTATTAAATTTCCTGAAGAATGCTTTACTGTTTCCCAATTCCAGATCCCGGTGCAGTTATTCATCGCAGACTTTGACAAAGATGAGAGCTTAAATTTAGATACAAAATTTCAAGTGGCAGAGCCAGTAGTAGGAGCCAGTAGCCGGATAAAATTGATGTAATTTTACTCCAAGAAAGAAATTTCTTACAAAGTGAACATTACATTTTTCAGTTTACTCCTGTCGATTACATCAAATCCGGCTGATTTTAAAGTATGGTTTTTATTCTTTCTCATTTCAATTAAAACAAATAGTGAATATCTGTTAGTATCCATTGTTTTTCTAGTAAAAGCTGCGTACCAGCGGCCGAGCGGTAAAGTCGCTGAACACTGGTAGCTCGATCCGAGGTTCGAATCCCGTCAACGGGCTGGCTGCATGAGTGTTTTCGTGGTTTTCCCCATGTGTAACGTGTATACGACCCAGTTTCCCTTTGAAAGTCCTCCACGATAGCATCCCTCCCCTTAGGCAGATAGCCCTCGAGGATTTACCGTAATTAAATAACCTAACCTAATCTAGTTAAAGCTAATAAGAAAAGCTATTTTCACTTGCAGTGATGAATAGGAAAAAATTGACAGAAGCTAACATTTAGAAATAAAATACTTAGAATTGAGGTTATTCAGGAAAATACACGGAAAATACGCCTATGAACGATTGTAACTACGACTGCGTCGGACAGTTAATGGAAAATGAAGACTCGCAAACAAATTTCGACACAAAAATTAGTTTTTAGGCATCTGCATAGCTTTGCATTGCAGAAAATTTCAAACTGTAAAAATAAATGTGCATCTGTATACATGCAAGCTGCACCTTCTTTATATACCTATATATTAATTTATTTTGAATATAAATCTTTAATGTAAAAATAATGCTATCCTACAATCCTACAAATCTAAAAAAAAAAAAACATTCTAAATATAAATTAGTTTAAGAAAACCTTGTGCATCTAATAAAGCATTTTGAGCTGGGTATTAAGAAATTTGATGTTAACCATTATCTAGAAAAAAAAAAAAAAAATATTGATTAGTCCAATAGGGCTTTGTCCCTGAAAGACTATTGTTTTCGTTTTGAGATTTTGCGTTGAATGGCTACAAATGGCGAATCTCTTTTCAAACTGTTGCTACCAAGGGTCGCGCTTTACATTTGAAGAAATTAAGTAATGAAAAATCTGCATAAATGTATGTATATTTCTCGCATTGTGATAAAACAACGGTACATAGAGCCATCGAATTTTGAATAACGTAATCCTCCTATGAATATGGGCCTGTGCAAGACCAAATTTGAAATTTGTTTTATGGTCGATTTCCTATTTTGTAAAAGTGTAACGATTTTTTGATTAAAAAACTCAAGGATTTCAAAACGGGCACTGGCAACGTTGTACGCAAAAACACTTTTATCTCCAGCGCGTTGAATCTCTGTATTCAAATTTATAAAGATATGCTTCTTTTAAAACTATTTTGCGATATTGTTGTTGAACTGAATTTTATGGTTTAAGTGCGAAGAATGTGATATTTAATAAATAAATGTAACACACGAAATGTTAAAAAAAACGCCTCTTTGGACGTAATTTAAAATCTGAAACCTTTCGATTTATATATATATATATATATATAATTACGAAAATCTGCAAATGTAGCAAACGTGTTTGAAGCGTGTGGTTAGGGCAAGATAAAATTCACAAAATGATTAATGGCAACAGCAAGAAAAAGTTTAAGAAAGTTTAAGAACGTAAAATGATTTTGTTTAAATGATTTTACTTGCATAAAGATCATTTTACTAAAATAGTTTTACTTTGATTAATGAATTCGATAATAACGACTAAAATTATGGCATTCTAGTTACGCAGTCTAATTATTCATGTTTTAAAGCTTCAAAAACACACATCAGGTGTAATTATATAAAACATTAAAATTGAACAATAAAGTTTTGCTAAACACTATACTGGTTCACAAATTCCTATACAGGATTTCAGAGGGCTATTGCACTTTCTATCTGCTTCGATTGTACAAACACCACCTTCTGAAAGTATCTTTTTTCAAAATGATATCTCCTAAGCTAAGAGATTAGAAATATTCGATGGTTGTAGCAAAGATCCTAAAATTTCATACGAATAAAGGTACGATACGACACGCGAGTTTCCACGCCGTCACAGCACACATATTTAGTCTTTAATTGTACTATTAAATATCTTCAAGTTTTCTTTATAGTTTCAGAATTTAGTATCTCGATATAGTTACTCATTTCGGAACTTAACAAAGCTGAATTTATTATACAAAAATTGAAGTGGCAGAGCCAAGAGGAATTGTGTAAAAATTGATGTAATTTTGTTCCGGGAAGAAAATTGCGTACAGTAAACAAAGCAGTACTATTACATTTTTCAGGTTTCTCCTTTCGTTATATCCAGTGCTACAGTTTTAAAACATTATTTTTAATCTTTCACATTTCAGGCAAAATTATCAGTGAAACTCAGTTCATATCCACTGGAAAATATAGGAATAATATTTGTAATATTTGTGAAACGAACGTAATTTCAGATGGAGATTGCAAAGACTTAATATAAACTCGCAACAAATTGAACAGCAAAATATTGTTTTCAGATACCATATATCTTTGCATTTCTGATAATTCGAAACTCTAAAAATGCATGTGCGTCTGTAACAGTATCTCCTTGTTTTTATACGTACACACAGACAGATAGATAAATAGATAGATATAAAACATATTTCTTTAATACAGAAATTTTTCTCTCTCGGAAATTTAAAAAAATATTTAACTTCAAATTACGTTCATAAAACCCCGTGCAAGAAATAAAGCATTTTGAACTACATGTTAAGTAATTTGATGGAAATAATTAAGCAGAAAAAAAGGATTAATTAACTTCTTTTTAATAACGAAAATCGGCATCTGCAATCCAAGAGCTTTCATGCGTGTCGTCACGGCAAGATAAAATTCGCAAATGATAAATGGCAATAGTAGGAAAATGTTAAAGAAGAACAATTTTTCGAAAAAGAATAACTTACAAAATATGTATTTTTATGATGGGATGAGACATACCTTCAGCGCAAAGTAAGTTTTAAAGGAGAAGAATAAAAAATTTAAGAAGCTAATAACGCTTGAAATTACGGCATTCTGGTTAAGCATTCTAATTGTTCATATATAAATGCTACAAATACACACATCGGGGGATAATTATTTAAAATTTTAAAATTGAACATTAAATGTTACTGAATCCTATACAGATTCATAACATCCTATATAGGTGTTCAGCCAGCTTTCTATCTGCTTAAATAGTACAAACACTCCCATCGACTTTCGCCATAGACTGAAGAGCTAGCACACTGGGTTAGGCCCTTTTCAGCCTGTTGGATTCCGTTGATGGAATTAAAAACAAATGCATAAATAAATAGAAATAAAGAGCTTAGGACTGTGTCTTCCTGCAATTGAACACAGTAAACGAGAAATATTGAAATAAGAACCAGAACATGGAAAGAAGGTACATGGTGGGGACCGCTGAGACTAAAGGGAACACTTTTCTCTATTATGGTACATTTTAAGCATAGAGTTATATTAAATATATGCTATATAATCAGGTGCAGATGTAAAGATGAACACATGCATTACAAGTTGGTGGATACATTAAATAAGTTCTGGATTAATCGTAAAATTAAATATAATTAAAAAGAAAACAAGGTAAAAAAAGACAAAAAAAAAAAAAAAAAAAAAAGACATTAAGTAAATTAATATATGTACAGAACGGACTGCTGACGGTACTCTGTCCAAGGAAAGAAGTCACTTCAGGCTGTCAGAAATGCTTTTAGCATTGCTAGTACAGTCTCTAATGCACCTGAGCACATAATTATTCTGAATTGCATTCTTGAACCATGCCGGCATATTGATTGCAATTAGTCTTTTTAATGTCAGTTGGTCTTTTTAAAGTAATTTTCGTCGGTTGAGGCAATGATCCAGAAACATCACGCAAATACACATACGATATGACACACGAATTTCCACGCCCTTATATCATACACATTCAGTATTTAATTGAAGGTTACCGAGAGATAACTATGACTGATGAATACTCATACGAGGTGTGACACAAAAAAAGCGAGACTACCTGTGCAGCTTGAAAACAGAATGGAGTTCGCAACAACTGTTTTAAAGACGTCGTGTCAAACGCCTCTTCTATCCATGCAGCCAGTTTCGACTTAATGGGAAAAGCCAATGGGGAGTACTTCGTCATTGAGTGAACACGTAAATTTATATTCTGCCGGAAAATTGTCTCATGTAACCACCGAACAGCGAATCAACATTAAGTTTCTTGTGAAACTTCAGAAATCAGCCACAGAGTAAACATCTCAAATGTTACCGAGGCTTATGGGAATGTAACTTTGTCTCATGCATGTTTGAATGGCATAAGCGGTTTTCAGGTAGAAGGGACACTATGGAAAATGATCATGATTGACGTCATGATTGAATGGGTTCTCAGTGGTCAAACTCTTAATCAATACTACTACATTGAAGTAATAAAAAGTCTTAGTGAAAAAATTAGGAACAAAAATCCACAGTTGTGCCTTGATGGATGCCCGTTACATCAGTATAATGCCTTCCCTCGGCCCTATCTGTCAAGTAGTTTTTGACAGCAAAACCATTACCCTGATGGGGCATCCTACTTATTCACCTGATTTTGCTCCACGAGATTTTTGGCATTTCCTAAAGGGTTACCTCATTCCAGAACTGTTACCAGCAATGGCAACACCGAATACAGAAGGCGAACTACTTATAAGGTGGTGATGTCAGTAAGTACAATGATTTATTGGACCAGTCTCGTTTTTTTGTGTCACACCTTGCATATTCCAAAGATGCTTCGGTTTGTTGATTATGGCAAACCGCATGTGGTTATTTATCTAAGTGGAAATATGACTATTTGGAGGTTTTCGTAAGACAAACTGGCTCTTAGTTACGTTCCATATCGCAAAAACCATGAAAATGGACTTGCAGCTAACCCATCCCGGATTTTTGCGAATTTTTATTATTTCGATATATCTAATCACCTGCGAGAGCTTAATAACTGGGATGTTATTGGTGTGTGTTCTTGAAGAAAAATGTGTATTGAGTAATTACACAACTTGTTCTGTTTGAGGGTGAGATATGTTGTGAGCGGAAAATTCAGATGCGCAGTGAAGACTAGAGTCACTAAAGACTAATCTTCTTCAGTTTCTTTCTATGGGATGTCTTTAGTGCCATTAAGAGGTGGAATATTTGTGTTGCTTTTTTATACTTAGAAATTGCATTCCACACAGAACCTGAAACCTTAATCCGTTGAAAGTGATTCTAAGTATCTGGTCCAGTCAAGTTGAAATTGTTTTTTGTTAATGGTCCTGACCATATTGACTGTGTTCATGAGTCTTTCGTCTTGCGGACAACATGATATTTTCCAGGTTTCCTTAGCAGGGTTTTATTTTTAAATCAGTTCTGTTAGAGAAGAAGTTTTATATCGTTTTTGTCCTGCAACCTCCTTCATGTTTTTGGTGTGTGCAGATTGTATACTGTATTCGTAAATTCTTTTGCCAAATCATCTAAATCATTTCTCATATGTATAAGCTGGAAATATACTAGTGTAGAGCTTTGGCATATAATGCCCAGTTCGTAATAAGGACTCTTGTGTTATGTAAATGATATACGCCATTGCCAAATTATGATCCAAAGCAAGTTTAGTCATGCTCTCAGTATAAGTAGGAGCGTTAATATTTTTGAAAAAAAAAACGAAATCAATAACTTCGGGTCTGGCAACTGTAAATTATTGTTGCTTTATTCGGAACTGCACTTGAAACATTGGCCCACTAAGTAAGATCTTATATTTTCTACAATGATGTTCTACCATTCGCTGATGTACCCCAAGTTGGGACTGACGGTTGTAATCTCAATAAAATAATTCAATTTGTAAATCTTTCTCTTTAATCAAAGAGAAAGATTTACAAATTGAATTATTTTATACTACCTATTATGATTTGTTTGCTTCGGCCGTTAGATGACACTCAGAGAGTCCTGTCTCTGGACTTTACTCATAACTTAATTTCTATACGAAGACGAAGATGTTTAAGCCTAGGAATACTGTAGGTGCAACCCTAATGATTCTGGTTGTATGCATATAACATTATGTGTGTTAATAACGACCGGAATAATCGGATTTCATACTCGAAAGGAAATTGACGAATGATAATATGCCGCAAATGATGACTCACAAACATCCGGGAATTCCGGAAAAGAGGGTATAGGAAAAAAGAATTGCTTGATAAGAAAAAAGAGGTAAGTGAAATTTTCCTCTTAGATAATGAATATACCTTAAAAGAATATATACAAGAGCACGGCGCTAAGAGCAGCTAAAACAAAATTTATTAACAGTACTAAATCTTACGCACTCGACCACTGAACTCATGGAAAAACTGTTTTTGGTATTAAGAAGAGAAACAGCGAAATTAGTTACAGAGAAAAATCAAGAAATAGAAGTAGATATGTCAGACGTGAATAAATTAAAAAAGACATAACATTTACTCAAAATTACAAGGAAAAGATTTTAATTTGTAAAACACGCATAAACAGATATCTCACTTGAAATTAGAGTGCAGGATAATAATTTTAGATATTCTAATTCAACCATATTAGATTTTAATTCTGCTGAGATAAAAATTTCGAGTTTAGTAATTAAAACATTTTGCTCCGAATTACCCGAATTACAAAATATTTGGGCTTAGCTTAAAACTACTATTCACGATAACGAATCTCTAAATGACGCAGAAAGTTTTAATTACCGTATTTGACGACATATAAGACTCACTGGCATATAAGACGCACTGGCATATAAGACGCACTGGCATTTAAGACGCACCCTTATTTAGAAGGCTACACACAAGGAAGAAAAGTTTGAATAGTCCGCGCGAGAACGCGGTACCACAATAACTTAAAATATGGTTTCTTTTAGTTCTCACGTTTCGTAAACGCCAAATAAACAATCATTGAATGCAATTACCAAACATATTTTTATTACGGAAAATTAACAAACGGCAAGCTATTTTGAACATGATATGTAAATTTCAATAATGAATAAATGAATGAACGGCAAGCAATCAAACATAATACAAAATAAATCAGAAACAACAAAAAACACAGATTCAAGGAAAACGTTGCCTATCATGAAATTAGACTTTAATCACTTTTAAAACCATATAAATCCTTTTCACTATCATCATCATCGAAAACGAGAATATCGCTATCACTACTGTTTACGTTATCGCTAATATCATCTTCTTCGAATAATACGTCGTCTTCTGTTCTGTCAAGAGCATTATTGATTCCGCACTTCTTAAAGGACTTAAAAATTTCTTCATCCTTTACGTCCTCCCAAGATCTCTTTACCCACTCGCACACTTGTGAAATAGAAGGCCGCTTCATTCTACCTGAGGGTATGAGGGCGTGATGTGGCTCTCCCATCTACTTGTTCCATCGTTCTCGCACTTTTTCATTAAATGGCTTATTCACCGATACATCTAAAGGCTGCAATTGGCTAGTCAATCCACCAGGAATAACAGCTATCTGGGTTTTTAATTCTCTCGCTTTATTCATTATGATTTCAGTTCTATTGGCGCTAAACGGATCCAAAACCACAAGACAGGGCTTTCTTAAGAGTCCACCAGGTCGCCTCGCCCATACGTCCCGTAACCACAGTTTCATTCCAGGTTTGTCCCTCCAGCCTTTCGGATGAACATGAACAAAAACCCCGTGGAAGTTTTTCTTTCAGATGAGTTTTTCTTTTTAATATGAAAAACGGCGGTAGTTTTGTGCCATCAGCACAACCTGTTAGAACTACCGTATATCGGGTTTTTCATGAACTGTGGTTTTTATGGTTATTAATTTAGACCCTTTAATACTCACAGTCTTGTTGGATAGTGCATCAAATGTGAGTGGAATTTCATCCATATTTCCTATTTGAACGAGCTCAAAACAAGTTTTCTTGCGTGAATTTATAACAAACCTATGAAATGCTAGTATTGTTTCTTCATAATCTGCTGGCATTTTCTGTGCAATAGTTGTTTTTGTGCTCATTGATAAGCCTTGTCTTTTCATGAGACCAGCCCTCAGGATCTGAAAAGTTCTGATTCCCATGTTTTTCTGCAAATCCTTTGGCCTCATTGATTATCATTTTACACATCAAACACTTATCCCAGATTTCCTCTTATCTATCACCCACATTTTTACGGCATTTTGAAGTTCAGGCCAAGATGGAGCTGGACATCGAAAGTTATGTTTTTGTTTTTTAGCAGTTTTCAGTTGATCTTTCTGTAACCACAGTTTAACGGTAGGTACGTATCATTTTTTTTGGTAGGTGGTGGACCGAAATGCCTTGCTGCTGCTCTGTTTCCATGCATTTTGGAGTAGTTTAACACTCCTAGTTTATACTGAATTGCATAGCTTAAATCTCTTGTTTCCTGTACTCATATTTTCCAGGGTATTTTTTTAAAACAAATAGTTTTCGGTATGTATAACTCTGTATAAACGTGTCGATACCGACACGTTTATACAGAGTAGTACCGACACGTGTGTCGGCTGAGTCAAAGAAAGTCTATGTAAAGAAGGAAAGGCTTCATAGACGTAATGTGACCGTCGAACCTGTTGGAACTTCCGCATCAGCTTCGGACTTTGGTGCTTTTTGGCGACAGATATTTCACGCATGCGCAAATTAATTATGGCAGATGTAGAAAAAGTTATGTGTGTCTAGACCTTTATCCGGGCAATGAATGCATTGGTTGCAGGCGGAATTTATGATTACCAAGAAGATGTACTCAAGGTTAGGAATATTTTATTTGATCAGGCTCTTCCATTACATGGTAATGGATAAAAATAAAGATTGGAGATTGAAAACCATTTGTGTCCAACAGGATAACTTAAATAAAGAACTAAACCGATCCTCTAAATTGCAATTATTGTAAGGAAACGGACAACCCAGTAGATGTACTCACGAAAGGGAAAAGAAAAGTTTCAAAATTAATGGAAGATGTTAAGTCGTTGCAAAGCACTCCACGGTTAAATTTACCAAACTAATCATATTCTCAAAGTAATTTAAGTGAAATAAATTCAGAAGACTTAAAAACTGGAAAGAATACTGCCGTGCAATTTTCATGTCATATCACGTCAGTAGTAGAGCCATTTCTCGATGTTCAAAATATAGTCAATTGTCATTATTGTATCGAATTACAACCTATATAAAACGCTTTACGCATGGTGCAAAGAAAATTCAGGAGAAGAAAGAATGCGCCCAAGCAGCTTTAGAAATGTGGCGAAAGGCAACCTGAAGAAACAATTTAAACACAGAACCAAGCAGTCGAATTAAAAAAACAAAGAAAAACTATACAAGTTATTCCAAAGCCACTGCTCTGCCCAAAGTAGGCAACGCAGTTTGATTCTAAAATATTCCATCTCCGTGATTGCAGAAATATGTGTTTTTGCAATTTTTAAACTGTATATAACGCAAAAAAACTAATTAGTGACAAATTACGTTACAATTTTCTTTTGAGAATAATTATAATCTCGAACTGTAAATATAATTTTAAAAATCCATGGCATCATCCAGTCGAAACATGTTTTCTTTTCACGTGTATTTCCTGAAGAAATTTGAAAAATTAAATTTCATAAGTATTTAATATTATAAGATACATGCATTTATATAAAATTTAGTAAAGATATACCACAGATTATCTTAACATTCTATTAGAGATAAATCATAATATTTATCGACGGTAGTGAACGAGAATACCTTGCATTTGTTTAGAAACAGAAACGAAGTATTTGCGAGATTTATTGCACGGCCAAGTCTTGATGTTAATAGTTTTATATTATTATTCTCTACAAGTCTAATATAATTTAAGTGGGTACGCAAAATTGTGTGTGAAATCATTGATCCGCATTTTGTTACTAGATATTTATTCCTTAATTTTATTTTTTTAATCAACATATCTGTAGTCAATGTGTGCGTTTATTTCATTACGGAAGTTCCCTGATTCTTCCAACATCAGTATACAGACAGCAATAAAAGTGAAACGTAAATATGAAAATAAAATATTCTACAACCATTTCAATGCGAAGTCATATAAATAATCAAGTGCATAACTTCAAATCTCTGAATTAGTTTAATATCACATTTTGCATATTTTCAGATTCGTTACTCATGTTAGGTTTTAATAATAATGAAAAGAATCTGAAACTGGACCCAAAACCATTAAAATCCCGAAATTGTTACAAATCCGTGCAATAATAATATGCATCATAATAATTCTAATTAACTGAACGGAAAATGCATTCGCTGACTGCGTAAATTCGTGCTGCAATGAGTTGCTATAAGTAATCATATTGAGAATATTCACTTTATTTTAATATGGTTTAGTTTAATATGACAGTTTGCAGACTTTCAGATTCGTTACTCGTGTTTGGTTTTAATAATAATGGAACTAATCTAAAATTGGATTCAAATCTATTAAAATCATGAAATTTTTACAAATCCTTGCCATAATATTTTGTATCATAATAATGCTAATTAACTGAACGGAAAAGGGTCACTGGCTGTGTAAGATTGCTTGGAAGGCCTCTAGATTCAAGCCAGTAGTTTATAGGATTTGTATTTTTTGGGAACAACGAAATATTAATTTATAAGAGAGTTTTAGCATGCTGTAATATCAGTTCGGAAACTATATTCATTTTGTTAATCTGATACAGCGCAGATAGCATGAGAACCGAAACTGCAAACTGCGTTCGCTTGAGACGGGTAAACCTTGTTACACAGATGAACTTTGTGTGAACACTGAAGGTAATGGATAACACTCAAAACTACCGTAACCTGTTGAATAGTTTCTGCCCTTAACAGCTATGTAACTGGAATCAGAAAACATGTTTGGTGAAAATACAAATACAAGTTCATTAAAATAAAGTACTCAATTAAACATAATTAAGCTTCTGAAAACATAAATCAAATCTTTTTCAAAAAATTTAAAATATTCACCACGCTATAAATTAAATGCGTGAATTACATTTTAAACGCTTTTACTTTGAACAGCAAATTGAAGAACCACTTAAAGAACACAGAAACTAGGAAACGAATAAATAAAAAACTGCTAAATTTTATTTCATACCCACTGCTCTGCCTAAGATAGGCAACGCAGTTTGATTTAAAAATATTATATCCGAATGCCAGGATGATATGTTGATTTCGCAATTTTTAAATATATATACAGCAAGAGTATACGAAAAAACTAGTAAGTAACAAATTCATTACAGAAGGAAGGATGCCTTCGTGGAGGACTTTCTAAGGGAATTTGGCTCGTATACACGTTATACATGAGGAAACCACAAAAACGCCCATGCGGCCAGCCCGTTCGCGGGATTCGAACCTCGGACCGAACTACCAGTGTTCAGCGACTTTAACCTCTCGGCAGCTGGTGGGCGGCACACTCATTGACTAGAGCTTCGAAAAGAGTGCTGAAACGAGCATTGTTGTCAACGAAATCATCGAAGAAATGCGGAGAAACAAACAAAAAACAGACTCTCAGTTGTCCTAGATTGTCGGTGAGCCCCGTCTGGGCACACCTAGGGTTCGCCGTTTGATTTTACGCCAGATTTCAAGGTAAAAATTTAAAACTAACGTACAGTATAGATATTAGTATACAGACAAAAAATAACATAGAAATTTCTTTTCAAACAATATCTTTTATACCCCAAAATATCTGGAAGATTTCTTTGAAAAATGAGGGTCTTGAAAAACTAAAAAATGGCTAAAATATATGGACTGGTTTGTGTTGAGCTGCCATCTACTATAAATAAAGATGGTTCAGAGTAACCTATAGTAACCTATAAATCCATTTTCATTCAATATTTCTGTGCGTACAGAAGGAAATTTTCAGGTGTGTCCAGACCAGACACACTGTGCCGCAAAGGGTTAAACTCTTACGAAGCTTACAAGTAGCTTAGCCACTATCTAGTTTTACTCCTCAAATGGATTTAGCTAGAACAAGCTTTTAGTGACGTAATGGCTAACATTACTCTAGCAGAGCTAAATTCCTACTTTTAAGTTTTGCCTGAAGGACGTTAAATTTTCATAACGTTTTGATGCGAGAGAAAATTGTGACACGATGAAAGAAGAATAGAACATTTCAAAATATAAGTTTTAGTAAAATTTATGAATAATTACCACAAATGTTCTAAACGGAAAATTCTTTTATGCTCGTCCCCTACTCAGATGAAGGCACTTATCTATGAGACGCACCTAAAACATTGTCATCGCTTTAAAATCCACCGTTAGAATATTTATAGAACTGATCGGGCTCACAATAGAGGCGGTGGTACTGCCATCCTTATTAAATCACACTTTAAATTTTATATCGGTCCGAGGTTCGAATCCCGCGAACGGGCTGGCTGCATGGGTGTTTTCGTGGTTTTCCCCATTTGTAACGTATATACGAGCCAGTTTCCCTTAGAAAGTCCTCCACGAAGGCATTCATCCTCTTAGGCGGATAGCGCCAGTGTGCTTTGCCATAAATAAATACACACATTAAATTTTATAAATATAATATGCAAGCGAACAGTAATGTAGAAATTACTTCGGCTATTATTTATACTGGACAGAACGAAGAATTCCTCTTGGTTTCACTCTATAATTCTCCCTCGAACCTTATTACAGATAGAGACTTAGATATTATTACATCAACGCAATTCCCCACAATTATTGCGTGCGATTTTAATGCTAAGGACCCTGATTGGCACTCTAGAGAGCGCAACATAAACGGAAATGTTCTCAATGACTTTGTTTTGAGAAACGAGTTCTGCTTCTTATACCAGAACAATGGAATTCCAATGGAAACCGTGAATTACTTGATATTGTGCTTCTTAAAAATAATTTCTTTATTATTCAGGTAACAGTATGCTTTGCATTTCTCAATAATCACCTTCGGGTGTTGAGATTTTGAAACATCATCTCTACTTACAACCGGAACTGGCCACAGGCATCAGTCTATCTACAAGTCAAGATTCCAAGTAGTCGATGCTTGTGCCAATCTAAGTTCAAAGTTAAAAGGGAAAGGCACTCCGTACTATGAAATCATTGGCATTGGAGATGAATTTTTGCGCATTCATTTTTGAATCCAAGATTGCAGCTAGGAAAATATGAAAGGTTTTTCGATATTAACAAATTTCAAAGCCTTAAATTAATCACGATAGGCTTCGGAGAAATGTTGAGTAGGAAACATTTGAAATATATTATGCACTAAAATTTAATTAATTAACGTTTTTAGTATGTTTAAACATAAATACACATGCATGAAGGAAAATAAAAAATAATCAGCAATATATCTGAAATTTGTTAATTTGTTTTGTAACCGTGAGAAAATATCTTTTATTCGTGAAATTGGAGATATACTCCGAACGAAATTCACCATAAAAATACTTAGGAGAATATATTCGAGATTATTTTTCGATAAAACTAGAGTATCATCTGATACATTGCACTCTAGTTCAAGATATTTTAACTATTTGTTTAGAGTAAAACGAAGCTAAAATTTAACTAAAGGATTAGAAAAATGCTGTTGCATCGTATTTGATAATCTACCTTATAAATACTATACAAAATTATTATTAATTTGGCAATGGATTTCCTCGGCTTAACCGCAAATGTTTAGAAAAGCGTGAATATCCAAAATATTTCTACCTGACTTTGCTTTTTTAAACCTTTCTTTGTAAACACATTTCAGACGAAATGAAGTGAAATGAAATAGATGAATCAGTGATTGAAATAATTTTTTATATACGCGGTGCAATAAAACTGCTATTCAAGTTAAACGTGATCTTGAGAATATTCACTGTAACTGGATCAATATTTCGATGCTTGTAATATAATTTTTCTCAGATTCTATTTATTTTTTATTTAGGACGGAGGCCAGCCCGCCTGACGGGCGAAGCTCGTCTTTTGACACAAAGGAGCTCCGCCCATATTACACTACACAAAAAATAAATATGAACAAATAAAAATACAATAGTAAATCAAGGTTACAAAGCTATAAAAACCAGTAAGACGTTACATTGCGAGGCAATAAAGAACTAACAACAAGTAAATAACGAACAATTCAGTTATATTATGCAAGAGAACACAGTTATTAATCGAAATCTAAACTCTCCCCAAGATATCGAAGATACAATTGGCAAATTCACCCATAGCATGCACGAAGCACTCAAAAAATCTAAATCAGCCATTCATCCAGAAAAATTCACTCTCCCTGTGTACATCCTTAACAAGATTAAAGAAAAGAACAGACTTCGAAAAATTTATCATAGAACTTTAGACCCCATCGACAAACGAAATTTCAATCATCTAACAGAACAGATAAAAAACTTATCAAAGAATATAAAGACGACAGCTGGAACAACTTCGTTAACAGTCTAACACATATCAATTACTCCGTGTGGAAAATTGCTAAAGCTATTAGAAGAAATAAAGATGAAATAAAACCTATTAATTACAATAATAAAGTTCTAATTAATCCAAAAGATATTGCAAACATATGAAAATCAATTCACTGTCAATCATTTTGTTAACGCTAATGATTCGGCAGTCATTGATCACGTGACTCAGCAGTTAGAAAGTTTCAAGAATCAGACCAACCCACTCACGACACCTAGAGAAATTACAGAATTAATTCGAAAATTAAAACCAAGAAAAGCTCCCGGTTATGACCAAATTACTAATAAAACCCTGAAAAATTTACCAAGAAAAGCCATCCTGCAACTATATTACATCTTTAATGCTTGCCTGCGTATAGGATTTCTTCTTAAACAATGGAAGCATGCGATAATCATTGTCTTGAAGAAACCTGGGAAAAATAGATCTTCCACTTCAGATTACATACCCATCTGTTTACTTTCAGCTGTTGGCAAGCTGTTTGAAAGATAAGTCATCAATAGGCTCACGAAATTCGCTGAAGACAATAATATTATTAAGGAACATCAACTTGGATTTAGGCATGGATTTAGCACCACTCAACAAGTTACAAGAAGTACTGAAATCATCGGAGAAGCCTTTAATAAAAAAGAAACTGTTGCTGGCATCTTCATTGATATTGAAAAAGCGTTTGATAATGTTTAGCAACCAGGCCTCCTAATGAAACTTATCGGAAACAAATTTCCACCTAATCGTCCTAATTTCAAGTTTTTTGGAAAACAGAACTTTTGAAGTTCGTATTAAGAACGAGCTATCTAATACCAGTGTAATGAAAACAGGTGTCCCCCCGGGCTCGAATTTTTCACCTTTTCTTTTTAACATCTACATAAATGATCTTCCCAGCCACAAAGATGCCATTATCGCCTGCTATGCAGACGATACTGCAATTCTCAGCAAATCCATCAATCCGCAAAGAGCCATCCAAAACCTCCAAAATACAATAGACTATATCTTCCCATGGTTTAACGTTTGTAAAATTAAAATCAATGAAAGCAAATCCACTACAATTTATTTCCAAAAGAACCCTTCCAGAAGACATCTCAACAATATCACAATTAATAATATCTCCATCCCAAATGAAAAATGTGTTAAATATTTAGGCGTTTATCTCGATCAAAAACTAACCTTCAAAATCCATATCGAAAATATCTGTAAAAATGCCAACCAAGCAATAGGCAGTATCTATGCACTCATAAGGAGAAATTCTAAACTTAGGTCTCGCTACAAAAAGAGTTATCTATCTACAAGCTATCTGCCCGATTTTACTGTATGCTTCCCCAGCGTGGGCTGCAACTGCAAGAACTCATCGTGAAAAAATACAAAGAATTCAAAACAAGGCCATCCGAATAATTACAAATGCGCCTTGGTTCGTACGAAACAGCACTCTTCACAATGATTTAAAAATTAAACCCACGGATTCTGAAATTCTAAAAGCTTCTCATAACTTTTTTATGAAATGTGACAGTCAGCCTAAGAATATCATCAAAAAACTAGGAAATTATGATTTCACAATTGAACAACGCCACAAGAGGCCCCGTACTACTCACCATAATAGTCGGTGGTAATGTATATATTTTCGAGTTCTTCTCAGTTAGCCAAGATTTTACTTCATTTTCTTTACTTATAGATTTACTAGATGTACCCGCCCGGCGTTGCCCGTGCATTTAGAAAATGCAGATAAGTGAATAGCGCAGGAATAGTAGTGTAGGACATGTAGACTGTCTCTCTCTCTTCCCCCCCCACAAGCTACAAAAAAGAAATGAATTGTAATTAATCGATTTAATGTATCGTCAAAACAGCAAACTAACGCTAGAATAAAGAAATCAATTGTTACAATCGAACGTTATTTGAAAACAAATAATAATATCACTGAGTCAAAAAAACCGTGATTAATTAATTATAAATAATTTTTTTAAAATTTTTCTAATTCAAAAATCGAAAATCGGGCTTCGAGGTCTGGTGGCCAGCCCCTTTGTGCTTCCGTATAAAAAATTCCAGGTCCCTGTGTGCGATAGATTTGGCTGGAGAGCTCGGTCAGACAGACAGACAGACACATTACACTTGCTTTTATTATTATAGATTTATCAAATTACAAAGTGCTATGGACTTTGTTCCTGCCAAAGCAGCTAGACTTTGTGTGTAAACAGTTTTTACTCTTGTGAAACGTTTCAATGTACTGCAAATTGTGTTTTTCATCATTTTACTTGCCAATTATTGCTTATCAAAAGAATAATTTTTATAAAATTTTAAAAATGCCTTACAATACATCCTGCAAGACATGGCGCAACTAGAGATCCAGTCAACTAAAATGCTTTGATTACTACTAATAGATGGCGCCACACGAGCACCTCATTTGTTCAAAGTTTACTTATTCTACTGACGGCGGCACAGGAGCCTCCGTCGCTAGTAATCTCTGAGTTCTAGCACAGCATGTGTACAAGTACTTCCATATTATTGGATACAACTTACTCGATTCTTCAAGCATTTAAAAGTCAAGTATCATATATTGGTAAAGGCCGTTAATGGTCGATTGCCTCTTACTAAGTGATAGACATAGACATAGACGTAATAACTAACAGACACCCACTTGTATTTTTAGCCTCTCCACGCGCGCGGCTTTCTTTCTTCTTGTGACGCTGGTCACTCCCCTTTTCCCGTTTCCGAAGCCTTCTTACTCCCCGACCAGAGTGTTCAACGTCCTGTGCCCTACTGGGATACTTAGTCAGAGAGCCGGCGACGTCGTGTGCTCTACAGCGACAGCCCGGCATAAGAGTATCCAAAAAAAAAAAAAAAAAAAGAAGACATCATCATTCGGAGCGGGGACTTGGTGGATGTAGGTTCACCATCGGAGATTGTGCCTGCCACTCAGATCCGGTCTAGCAAGTACGTCCGTCTCGCGTGGTTTGCCTGAGCCACCATGTCCTTCTGCTAATCTGACTACATCAGCATTTTTAATGCTATTTGGTGGTTTGTTTGACCTGTGAAATGCTTTCGATTATTTTTAGATTATTACGCAAATTTATGATATTAAATACCGCGTGTTTTGCCTGATTGCTGGTAAGTGACTAATACTGCCATTTTGCAACTAATTAATCTTAACTGCGCGATTTAAATAATTAATTGGATAAATTTAAAAGTAATTTTCCTCGTTTGACTTTGATCTACTGAATTGGATAACGCACGTAGTTACCCCCAAGCTTTCACTTCAGGTGACTGTCAGAGGCCTCGTGTGTTCTTCGCCTAAACATCCATCTGTGGAGAAGACTGTCGAGCCAGGGCTCTATTCCGGGGTTCAGGACTCCATTTTTATGGGCGCTGGATTTTTTGATTTTATTGTGTTTAATTTCTGCGTATCAGACCATGGAGAGCATTTCCCACACCGTTGCTGAAAGTAACAATTGTCCGAGGAATGGAGCAATCAAGCACTTGTGCAGTGAGGCACTTGGTCATCGGATACATATTTTTCCACAGATACAAAGTAATGCATGTGATCACTCAGTCCACAAATTTGTACCGAATTAATATTTTTAATAATTTGAAACATAAATAGGCATTCTACGCTTTGTCTTCGTTTCATTCACTTCGTTGACTTTGCCTGGAAATCATTTAAACCTTGCGATGCATTTGCGTCAACGATACACTTAATCATTCATAAAGTGCAGAAAAAAAGTTTTCTTTTTCTGCAGCGGTGGCTAATCGGGCAAGTCACAATCTTTATAGACTCGGTATATTTAGCTCTTAAACTATAATGTTCAACACCATGTTTTTTTAATAAACACTACGTACACGATGATCATTTTCATTATAAAGATAAATTTTTATGAATTGTGCATTCAGTTTCCCCACAAACGTAACATCACTAGTCCCTGCCAGCTTTCTCAAAAATTTCTCATGTGATAGACTGGTAGGGTTAACTAAGATGGAAGGAATATAAGGGAGCGGGCTGTTGTTCGGTTGTTGCTGCATAATCTGAAACACTGGGATTGCATTATAACGATGATAAACAATTTCATTATTCAAACCATGAAATTAGTTATTATTTTCAATAGACTTAACTATAGTATCTATTTTAAGCTGTTTATCATTTTATGTTTAAGTAGAGCAATGTCTATAGTGCAAGTTAAATTACACGTACCTCTGAGTTCGTGGACTTCTCAGCGTAATTCCTAGAGAAGCTTAACTGTATTTTTCGCAGCTCTATTTTCGTCGGCGAGAGAATGTCTCTCGACTTGTAAATCAAATTTTTATATTCGCTGTATCATGTATTCATGTCTATTTCATTCAATTTTTGAACATCATCGACCACTCCGTTAACAGTCGAGTTGCTGGGTTTAGTTTCCTTAGTGACTCCATCCGGTTGTCTGGATTGCCATCAGGTGGGAATGCTTTGGCACCGCTACTCATTTTAGCAACCTACTAGCACGGAGACTGAGGACTGAATCTACGTTATATTAAATGCGACAGACGCTTTGCGTCAAAACTCAAAAAGGATAAACGGCAGAATACTGCCGTGCAATTTTCATGTAATATCAGGTCGGTAGTAGAACCATTTCTCGATGTTGAAATATATACTTAATTGTCAAGATTGTATCGAATTACAACCTGCATAAAAAGCTTTATGCATGAGAAAGAAAATTGGGAAGAAGAAAGAATTTGCCCGAACAACTTTAGAGCTGTCAGAAGCTAAAATATGATGAACAGCAAACAAAAGAAACAATTTAAACACACAACGGACCAGTCGAACGTAAAAACACTATGCGATTTACTCCAAAGCAACCACTCTGCCTAAAAACAGGCAACGCAGTTTCATTTAAAAACATCCTGTGGTTATGAATTCGTGTACTTTCGCAAAATTAAAATATATATACCGCAAGAGTATACGAAGAAACTGGTAAGTGGCAAATTCGGTATAATATTATTTGCAATCATTATAATCTCAAACAGTAAACATAATTTTAAAAATCCATTGCATCATCGAATTGAAACCATGGACCTTATAAGAGATAGACTAACCCAGTGGGTGGGCAAGAAAGAGTAGGGACGATCTGGTTTACTTTAACACTGAAACCTATGTCGTTTGTATCACATAACTCTTTTTAATTATTAAATGTGATACGTTGAAAAATGATGTGATTATGAAAACCACAGTTTTTTCCAAATAGGATTTAATATATCTCATTAAAGCACTTTTTACTGCATTTCGCGCATTTTTTTCACGCGTAATTCTTGTACAAACATCTTTATTTTGGTAAAACGGTAAAAACTCTAAGCGCAAAATTAATGAACTTAATTTAGCTTAAAAATAACGTAAAATTAAATAAGATTGATAGTACGTGATGCTTTGAAATAAATAAGGTAAAATTAAACAAGATCTGAGAATTTTTTTTTTTAAATTTAATGAATATTTTCAGGCAGTGTTTTTTAAACTATTATAACATTACGAAACGATCATATTTATTTGATTATATTATCATTAAATTATTAAAATTAAAGTAGATTAGTCATTTTAATAATTCATAAAATTCGGAGCATGAAATATTCTGAGCGTAATGAAGGGAAAAAAAAGATAAAATAAAATCTAGAAGCACTCAGATTTTATATTACGCCCAAAAGGAACCTTTTTTTAAAGTTTTGTGTGCTACCTATATCTATTGAATATCATTTTCTTCGCCCGTAACCCACATACATTTGAAAACTGCATATCTTTAGAATTTCCCCACTGGAGATAAAACTGTTATTTTCTGTACAGTGCTCGCTCTGAACTCGTTGAGTTTGTTAATCAAAAATTCGTTAAAGTTTTACAAACTATTAAATAGATTAAAACAAATTTGAAATTCGGCCGTCCAGATGCCCATGTTCGGGTGGAGGATTACATTATTCAAAATTTGATGGCTCTAGATGCCGTCGTTTTAGTTACAGTGCGAGAAACATACATGTATTCCTGCAGATTCTTCATTATTTAATTTTTTTAAATAAAATACAGTGCGATAATATTTGGTAACAACAATATGCAAGGAGACACGGACATTTATAGTTAAACAGCGCAAAATGCTGCTTCGAAACTAACAGCCTTTCTAGGCTACCGCCCCTTTAGTCTAATAAATTAAATTAACAGTAAATTAAAAATATCTAATGCAGAACTAAAAATAAATTTAAAAACAATCACTACAAAATACAAGCAAAATTAATTATTACGGTTAAATACTATTTTAATATTAGAATTAAATGTATAAACATTTTTAAGGAGTCAAAAGTGTTTATCACTATTGTGTATTATGAAATATAATTGAAATAAAATTCCTTTAGAGAAATTGTGCTATAATACTCATCTATAATTTTAAAAAAGCATCACAATTTAGAATTTTTAAACACAACTTTCAAAAAGTCGTTTTGAAATATTTTAGTATTTTTTTTTACTTATTTACACCAATAAAAAGCATAAAAATTGCAAGAGAAAATTGCTTGTTCGAAATTTAATTTTCTAATTTTTTTTCTAATTTTCTAATTTTAAAATTTAATTTTCTAAAAGAAGTAGTTACCAATTTCCTTACAGCATAGGAAAAGCTAAAAAAATATTCAGTCCTGAAAGCATGCAATAGCTTTATAATTATTTAGAACGTTAATTACGCTTGATAAATATGCTAAATTTTTTAAAAATCAATCTGAATTTCAAAAATAAAAGTATGTAGAAATTCTAATTTGTGAAATGAGCCTCTACAACCAGCTTTTTCTTGACAATTATACACACTGCAATAGCCAACCATTGTTAAATTTCTGCAAGACGTCCCTACTCCTCCGGACGTGATCAAGGTGACAGCCGGCAACGCCTCAGACGAGGGAGAAAACCCGTTTGGGTTAGTCTATTTCTTATAAGGTCCATGATCGAAACATGGACCTTATAAGAAATAGACTAACCCAGTGGGCGGGGCGTGCGTCACAAACATGTCGAGAAGAGAGAGTAGGGACGATTTAGTTTATCGTAACATTGAAACATATGGCGTTTGCATCACATAACTCTTTTTAATTATTAAATGTGAAACGTTGTATAAATGATGAGATAATAAAAATCACAGTTTTTGCTAATAAGATTTTATATATCTCATGAAACCACTTTTTAGTGCATTTTGAGTATTTTTTTTTACTGTATTTTGAGCATAAGCGTAATTCTTGTCTAAACATCATTACTTTGATAAAACGGTAAAAACTCTAAACAAAAAATTTATGAATTTACTTTTGCCTACAAATAAAGTAAAATTAAGTAAGAATCATAGTACATGATGCTATGAAACAAATAAGGTAAAATTAAACAAGATTTAGTAATTTTTTTTAAAAATAATTATGAACATTTTCAAGCAGTAGTAGCAAATATTTATCATTTCAAATGTTTATAGAAACCAAGGATTGTTTTATTTATTTTTTCTGTTTTCAAAATTATTATGGTATTAAAAGATGATCATTTATGACAATATTAATAACTCATAAAATTCGGAGCATAAACTTTTCTGAGTGTAATGAAAAATTTAAAAAAAAACTCGCAGTAAATAAAAAAATCTTATGCGGAACTAGAAATAAATTTAAAAAAATAATTACTATAAAATACAAGATATTATATGTCCAATCTTAAATTTTTATTAATGCGCCTAAAGTAACCTTGTAATTTTATATACCTGTAAATACTTTAAGCAGAATGACTATACATCCATAAATACATATGTATGAAAGTAAACAATTTAGGATATTTGTTGCATTGAAAAATTTGCTTACTTCACTTTTTATTTCAAATATTTGTGAAAACAAGATTATATCTATTTATCAATTAATGTAAATACACACACCTATATATATATATATTTAGAGAGAGAGAGGAAGAGAAACAGATAATATGGTTTATTGATGCTTAAATAAAATTAATTTAGCAAATCTGCTTCGAATATTTTCTCTCTGTTTAGATTCATTGTAACATGCAACTGCATGATGGATTCTGATTTTTAAATATTGAAATATCACTGCTTTAATTAATTTAATCAGGTTGTTTTTATCTGGCTCATCATCATAAATATGGTCTTGAAGAGAAGGAAATGTATGTGTTACTACGCTTTTTAAGACATTTGGAGTCATGAAATTTATAATATTTTTTTTATTCAATTTAAACTCCTTTTCAGTCCGCCTAAAAATTATTTCTGCATTTATGCAGATCATTCGGACGTCACTGGAAGGAGAAGTCAAACCTTTACATCCAGATTTATAATATTTGAAACCCAGCAAACCATCATATGGTTCTGTTGAAACTAAAGCTGAGAAACAGATATTACATTTTATTTTATAGGCTAAGCTTTTAACAACAAAACCAGCTATATCAGATGTATACTTTTTGTTCTTAAATATTCTTATTTTTGATTAGTTATAATGCTAGGAATTAAAATCTACGTATAATTTAAAAAAGCAGCAAAAAATTATAAATTTTAAAGAAAAACTTTCAAAAATTGATTTTTAGGCATTTTAGTATTTAGCTATAGTTCAGTATTAGTTATAGTTTTAGTAATTGTAAGAGAAAATTACTTGGTTGAATTTTTCTGATTTAAAATATTATTTTCTAAAAGAAAAAGTTACAAATTCGCTTACATCATAGGAAAAGCTAAAAATATATACAAGCCTGAAAGCATGCAACAGCTTTATTATTATTTAGAATGTTAATTATGCTTGAAAAACATGCTAAGTATTTAAAAAGCAATCTCAGTGTCAAAAATAAAAATATTTAAAAATTCTTATTTGTGAAATGAGGCACTACCACCAGCTTTTTCGTGACAATTGTACGCGTTGCAATAGCTAACCATTGCTAATTTCTGGAAGTCGTCCCTACTCCTCCAGATGTGATCAAGGTGACAGCCGTTAACGCGCCAGACAAGGGAGAAAACGCAATTGGGTTAGTCTATTTCTTATAAGGTCCATGATCGAAACCTGTTTCTATGCACATGAATTTCATTAAGAAATCTGAAGAACGAATTTTCCGATTATAGAACAGATGGACGTAGATGATAGAAATCGATCTTTACATAGAGCTTGTATCATTGTTACATTGTGGTTGAACTGACTACTTATATTATATACAGGTAGATAACATAAATTTAAGCATACCAAATTTATGAGTAAAAATATTACTTTAGAATGAATATTACACAAATATTTTCCAGAAAAACAATTTAAGGTGGAAATATTGTGCGATATGCATTCTAAAACAATATTTTCCTCCTTAAATTGTCTTTCTGAAAACCGTAACTGGTTTTATATGTAATATTTTATAAAAGGATTTAAAGAAAATTTAATCAGTTATTCTTTAAAATTTCAACTTTCCTTGAAAAGAAAATGTATTTAATGTGTTTCTTCTCAAGGTATGCTATTTAGATTATTTCTTGACTTCTGTAGAATATTTACAAACAAATAAAGCTGATACATTTGAGATCATTTGATATTCAAACCATATATTTATTTATTTTGAAACATCTTAAAAAATCTGATGCGGACACCTCATGACTTCCTTGTACGACAAATAAATGAAACGCAATTTTTGCTAAACTTCATTTAAACCTATTTCGTTTGAAAAGGAGATATGATCTTCCATTTCAAAATGCCCCTTTGGCACTGCCGAAAGCAATAAAAAAGGGAGGTGCACAATTAGATGTTATACAGATGCCCCATACAGAAACTTTCAACATTCTACGGTTAACCGTTTTTGAGTTATGCGATATACATGCATACATACGTACAGACATACGTCGCGCTAAAACTAGTCATAAGTCCTAAATATAAAATTTCATCATTTTATGTTAAGTTATGCGACATACGTACGTGTAAACGTCATGATGGAACTATTCAAAATGGAAATTTCCTTTGAAATATGAAAATCGAAATGTTTCGCGATTACAATACTTATACAAATTTATTTCAATACAAATTTATTTCTCACAGGTCAAAACGGTGTCCTAAATAACTAACTACTAATAAATTTATGATGCAATCTAAAGAATTATTTAAATCTAACACTTTAAACTGGAATAAAGTTATAATATTTGAAAATTAAATATAAACATAATACTAAAATAAGTTGCGAATAATTTGTATTCGAAAAATTGGAACACGAGAGAAAAAAAATCTCACAAATTACCTTTGTATATTAAAAAGTATTTCCTCAGAAAATAAGGATAAAAAAATGCAAGATTAATTTTTCACCATTATCGAAGCAATTCCTTAAAGAAAATGAAAATTTAAAGCATTTTACGTAGTTTCTCTTACTGATGTATATTGACTAACTTTCTGTATTCGGCACATATCTTGATTTAAGGTACGAGTAATATATAGCATATGTGTTAGTGTGCAAATTATAAAGTAGCCAAATAGGAGATAAAATACTATTTTAGCAACCAGTCTCGTGACGAAGATACCATAGGGAGAAAAACTAATTTCACTCGGTAAATTCAACGGAGGGGAGAATTAGCTTAATTATATCCACATGGTAAGGGGGGCCCGCTTTTGAAGCAGTTTGAGTAAAAATGCTTGCCGCTTTTGCGACAGTCCCGGTAAGAAAACACGATTATTTTTACGTCGTTTCCTGAAAAAACCCGTAACCCTCGGGGGGTTAATAAATGATAAAAACATTTTTACGCTAAATTAGAAACGTACATTGTTTTTACGTATTATAACCAAAACTAACATAAAGAAAGACTCACTTGGACTTTTTAAATAGTTTTAATTAACAAAACACAATTAAGATAAAACATAACAATTAAGGGCTTTATAATTACACATTTAAGTTACAAAGTAAATCTTGGGGAACAGCATTTCGGGGCAACAGCATGCTTAGTTCATGACTCCCGTACATCGACTGAAGGCTAGAGTCTTTTTGTTTGGCTGCTGTTTATTCCGGCGACCGATAGATAGCGCTCTTTGAGCCGTGGGGTTACAGATTCCCCCTCTGGCTCATGAAGCTCTTACTTTTGATATGGCTCGTACGAAGCAGACTCCCCGTAGCGAAGCAGTTCCACCTGATAAAGATATGGATCCTGTTTCGGACAGCTCGAATACGGCGGCCACTGATATGGACCAGGATACTGATCACGTCCTCACGGAGCATGAAATCGCTACTCTACGAAAGGAAATTACTAACTTAGAAATTAATATTTCTACCATCAGCGGACTCATCCGGGATTTATCGGCCAGTAGACCAGTTACAGACAAAGACTATCATTCGGACATCCTGAAAAAAGAGATAGAAAGGAAGAAGATTCTGCTGGATAAGCTGAGGGGTAAGTTGAATTTTGCTCTTTCTCATGCAAGCATTACACAGCCAATAGCACAACAGAAACGCAAACCACATGATAACTCAGATAGCGAAGACGATTCAGATGGATTTCAGAAACCGACTAAACCTGCAAAGGTTCCTAAAAATATTCCACCCAGCACCATTCCCACCCATAACAGCTTTACAGCACTCTCGCAACCTAACACTCATTCAACACAACCTGCACAACAAATTAATAGTTCACAATCACCAGATACAAGACTTCCAAACTACAGCACACCTACACCGATTATGGTTAAGCCGACAGATGGCACCACACACAACCAATACATCAAAAAACTCACTACACTTACTCAAGCTACATTCTATGGCAAAATAAGTGGTGAATACCTAAAATTACTACCTTCAACAACAGATCACCACAGACAACTCACCACAGACCTACAAAAACATAACATCGAACATTATGTTATTACACCTAAGCACAAACGCCCAGTCAAAGTAGTTATCCGAGGCCTACCCATCACCACAGACACACATGAAATTTCCACTGAACTCACAAACCTCGGATACACAGTACAAAAAGTAGTTCAGCTCACCAGATTCAAGACCAAACAACCCATGCCACTATTTCAGATCCAACTTATGCAAACACCCAACATTGATAAAATATACAGTGAAACACACCTAGGTATGTTCATCATTACAGTCGAAAAATACATCAACAAAAACATTACACCACAATGCCATAATTGCCAACGTTTCAACCACTCTTCAGACAATTGCTTCTTTCTACCTAGGTGTGTTAAATGCGCACAACAACATAAAACCACAGACTGCCCTACACAAGGAAAAATGGACAATCCTACCTGCGCAAACTGCCACAAAAACCATCCAGCTTCCTATCGTGGTTGCGAGAAATTCCCCAAAAACAGAAACATAAATAATTCACCAAAGCACACCTTTACTCAAAACAACAGCACTTCAAATATACCTACATCCACGCAAGGCAGAACATACGCACAGGTTACATCCAACAACACACAAGACACTAGAAACCAGAATACCAACACTACATCTAACACGAATATTTTCATTGACATTTTTTCTACACTAAAAGAACTTAATAATATTTTCGGCAGCAATAACATCTTTAAATTCTTTTCCATTCTCAAAAATAATTTAGACCAATTAAAATCAGTAGATACACCCATGGAGACATGGAGAAACTCTTAATTCTATTTAACATATGTGAGGAATCTAACATCTTTAACTAAATAATAGAAAAAAAAATTTATAAACTATATCTTAGATTTCGGGACATAATACACTGCTTGCATGAGACCCCTCAGCTCTATTACCAAAAATACCAACTTTTTCTACCATTGGCCAATATCAACCACATGACCTGAAGATTTTCAAGCCTTCTCTCCGCCCATCGACGCCGCCTTCTACCCTACACCTCAGCGCATCGACTTTCGTCCTGGGAATTAGCCTCCGGATACTTCTCCTCAAGTGCATGTGTCACCAACTCATCTTTCAACTGGACTCTATGTCATATACATTGCTTATGGACATTTTTCTGCCCATCATCACTCTGCCGGAACGCACGTATGGACTTAACGATCGAAAAGTGACTCAGCTTCGACAGGGATAGGACTCTTCAGTCCAGGCGCCCTTTGAAAGGAACCTGCCGGTTCATGGATGATACGACGTCTCGGCGAAGAGCCAGAAATATGTTGGTTTGGTCTGCAAATAGGATGTAACGTCACCCATGCTCTGTCACGTGGTTCGTAAGAAGCCTTTTGAGAGTAATATATTTTTGTGCTGTTTATACTCTTCATTAAATCTGGATGATTCATCAGCAATATAGAATCTGGGTGATTCCTTCAAGCTTCATTGAATCAGCATGATTCCCTTCAAACTTCATTGAATCAGGATGATTCCCTTCGAGTTTCAATGAATCAAGGTGATTCATGGTACAGCATAGAATCAGGATGATACTCTTCAAACTCCACTAAATCAGGATGATTCATTCAAAACTTCACAGACTCGAGATGATTTTTTTCATACTTCACTGAATTAGGATGATTCATTCAGACACTTCTGAATCAGGATATTCTCTTCATACTTCATTAAATCGGGATGACTCTCTTCATACTTCATTGAATCGGGATGATTCATTCAAACATTTCTGAATCGGTATGATTCACTTCGCACTTCATTCAATCGAAATGATTCATCACAGAATCAGGATGAGTCTCTTCATACTTCATTGAATCGGGATGACTCACACGGAACTCCATAGAATCAGGATAATTCTCTTCATACTTCATTGAATCGGGATGATTCTCTTCATACTTCATTCGATCGGGATGATTTCCTTTAAACCTCATTGAATCAGGATGATTCTTTTCAAACTTCATTGAATCGGGATGATTCATCTCACAACACAGAAACAGGATGATTCTCTTCATACTTTCATTGAATCGGGATGGTTCACTCAAAACCCCATAGAATCAGAATGATTCTCTTCATATTTCATTGAATTGGATTGATTCACTCAAAACTCCATAGAATCAGGATGATTGTATATCATACTTCATGGACTCGGGATGATTCACTCAAAACTCCATAGAATCAGGATGATTCTCTTCATACTTCATTGAATCGGGATGATTCACTTCATACTTCATTCGATCGGGATGATTCAGTTCAAACTTCATTGAATCGGGATGATTCATCGCACAGCATAAAATCAGGATGATTCTCTTCATAGTTCATGGAATCGAGATGATTGACTAAAACTGCACAGATTCAGGATGACTCTTCAAACTTCATTGTATCGGGATGATTCATTCAACAACACAAAATCAGGATGATTCTCTTCAAACCTTCACTGAATCGGGATGATTCATTCAACAACATAGAATCAACATGATTTACTTTAAATCTTCACTACATGGAGTTGGATCTCCCCCTGGTTCCAAGGAGTTCTCTTGAATTTTTTCAATAAGCGATTTAGTTCAGTACGCCGTTTTGTATGTTACCTTCGTCCAGCTTGGAGAGCTTTTTTTTATTTTTTTTTTTTTTGGTTAGTCCCAAAATGCATGTTATCGTACTTTTAATGTCCGTTGAAAAGTTCAATATTTTTTTAAGAAAAATTATATGTTCGGAAATTTTATGAGTTTCTTAATTACCCCTAACAATTACATAAAATTTGAAAAACAACATCGAAAACAAAATCATTAATCTGAGATTCCTTCGAAAACGAAACTAACATTTTACACGGATTGGCACACTTGCCAAATGGACAATAAAATACACAAATTTAGTAAACATAAATTTCCCAAAAATAGAACTAAACTTTGATAAATCTTCTATTAGTTATGCCTGTGATGTCTACAAAATCCTAAATGCTTTTAGAAATTAATTTTAGACTATAGTTCTCTTTGAAAACCACAATTAGATGTATAAGTTGTTCTCAAATATTACGAAATAATAATTTAAAATTTTTATAAGCTCACAATTCGAATATGTAGCAAATATTAGAATGCCTTTTCAGAATAATGGTAAATAAATCATTAATTTAAAAGAAGTATTCTTATTGCATAAAAAAATATTAGTGCACAGATTAAATAATATACTAGATAAAACCCTTTCCACTTTTAAATCACTTCTATTCTCAAAGAGGATAAGAAAATATCGGTTAATATTATTCATAAAATAAAATAAAACAAAACATATAAGTCATTCATTGATAGCAATATAGTCATAAAATTACTAAAAGAATTATGTGCACCGGAAACATTTATCAATCAGAATAAAAATAATATTTTGTTACGCAAACACTTTTCGTTCAGAAGCGAAACGAAATTTTACTTTTGTTGACTTCTAATGAAATTAATCTTCAGTTAGAACACAGAATTAAAACACAGGAAATTCAAATAAAAATCAGTTATTTAAACAATGTAAGACAATATAAATTCTTAAAGTGCAGCATAGCTTAAAGAAAACACCTAGAGCTTATATATATTTTATATATGATTCTGTTTCATTTTCAAAGACACATTTTATTCCATATTATTAAATATTAACGACGTTATAGTTAGAATTCTATATTGTTTCAAGTAAAACTGTTATCTCTTTTTAAGTTAAATGCTTATTAAGTGAAAATCTCTTTCTTATTAAGTTAAATGCTATCTGTTATCTTCGGGTGAAGATGAAACCATGCAATGTGCAAAATAACCTTCGGGTGAAAATAAAACCGCTACTTTATGCAATTTCCAAAATAATCTTAGGGTGAGGACTTCGCTGGTGGGAGTAATACCTAAAACCTGGAAAAGAAAAATGAGTCGATGCCCTGGAGTTGTAAATTAAACATGGTTTTTTTCTCAATTGGAAAAATCATTCGAGCAGCACGTTGGGTAGCCAACTATAACCAAAACTAACATAAACAAAAATTCACTTGGCCTTTTTAAATAGTTTTAATTTTCAAAACACAATTAAGATAAAACATTACAAGTAAGGGCGTTATAATTAAACATTTAAGTTACAAAGTAAATCTCGGGGAGCAGCATTTCGGGGAAACAGCATGCTTAGTTCATGACTCCCGTACATCGACTGAAGACTAGAATCATTTTTGGTGGGCTGGTGTTTATTCCTGCGGCCGCTAGGTGGCGCTCGTTGAGCCGTGGGGTTACAGTATCACTTTCTCCCACATATGAATTTATTTGGTTAGGCAAGTTATCGTTCATTTGCGGACAATATTAGCACTTTTCGACCAAAACTGGGGCTAAACGAAATGCTGCTTGTTTAATCATCAGCAGTTCCAAAGTATACAATTAGTCAAATTTTGGGCTCTTAGTTAGTGATAATATTTATTATATCAACTAAAATTCTAATTACATGAGCTTAGTTTAAATTAGGCTACAAAATTAAAATCTTTAGATTTTTCACTTTTTTAAATTATATCTATTCCATTTAATCTGAAGTGTCTTGTTGCGAGTAATTTAAGAGAAACACAAGTACTTTCACCAAGACTTTAAAAGACGGTAAAAATAACAGTTTTAATAATATTGTTATATAAAATTTTATATTATTATTAATAATATTTTAATGTATTGTTATTAATGTTACTATAACTATAATAATTATTATTAATATTAATATAAGAATAATTAGAATAAATAAATAATAAATAATAATAATAATAATAATAAAATACATATTAAAAATTAATTTAAAAACATCATAATTATTTTTCAATAAAAATATAAATAATAATAATTAAAATAAATAATCTTTTGTCCGCGTTAAGAAACGCTTAATATAAACGATTGTACTAGTTAGGACAGAGGTCCTCAAAAGAGGAGATTTCACGGTTTCAGGGGTGGGGTGGGGTCGTCCTCCTAATTAGCCGTTCAGTATTTAATTTTATTTTATGAATATAAAATATTACTTTTATTCAAGGTTAGGTATTGACCAACATTTTCTCCAATTTTTATTGTTTAGTTTTATGAAACAGGTCTCAAAATAATCTAAATTTAAATACAGTAAGACCCCGCTTAACGCTGTTTCGTTTAGCGCTGTTTCGGTTTAGCGCTCTTTTATTTCAACCCGGGGATTCCACGAAATCGCTCGCAGTATACGGGGATTCCTCGAAATATTATGCAGCGATAGGTTTCAAATACATATCCGAAAGAGTGTACTTGTATTTCTTGTTTGGTGCGGTATTGTACAGACATATTTTGAAGGGGTAAATGTGGAAGATGTCGAAGAAATAATTCAAGAAGCAGCGGCTAGTCTTTCTAATGATGAGCTCAAGGAATTAACTGAACAAGAAGAAAACAAAAATGTTGACAGCAGTGATTCAGAAGAAGAGCAAAAAGAACTTTCGATGGCGTTTGTAAAAAGGAGTTTGTCTACCATAACTGAAATAATGGATCAAATCATTGAAAATGATCCGAATTTTGACAGGAGCTCAAAAGTAAGGCGTGGTGTTAGAGATGCTCTATCCGTTTATGAAGAACTTTTAAAAGAACAAACGCAAAAGAAAAAGGCAAACAACATTAGATGCTTTTGTCACAAAAAGGCAGAACACTGAAAACTCGGAAGGCTAACTAAATATGACTGACTTAGAATTTTATTTGTTTTTTTTTTAAGAATATTCGTTTTGTTACTTATATTTTGCTTTTATTTTTGCAAGAAATAATAATGTGGTATTAATTTGGGCTTTAAGAAATAAATGTTTGGTTTTATTTTTATTAAAAAAACATACTTTTTAAATTTAATACCTAACCAATTTCCTAGCCATCTTCCCCTAACCCCAAAATTTACATGTAAAGATAGCCTCGTTTAGCGCTGTTTCGCATTACGCTCTACTTTGATGGAACGTATCCCCCGCGCTAAGCGGGGTCTTACTGTACGTACAAACGTATTTTTCAAGATTCTTAAAAACGTAGGAGCATCTCCTATTAAAAGTGAAACAAGTGTATGAGGAAAGTAAGGTTGAGAACTAGTGCTATATGAAAAACATGATGCACTAAGACGTTACTTGTGCAGTAACGAAATTTCGTACGCGAATGGCTTTCAATCGAACATGCAAAAATGGAATTTTAGAAGAAAATTATTAAATAGTGCATTTCATCTCAGCATTCAGATCGTATATAAAAGAGGAGAAACCCCAACTCCAGGGTACTTCTATTTGCTTATTGGTAAAGACTTAATTACTCAAGTCAACTACCATTCCAATTTGAATCCTCATTTCGACCTGATCAAAATCATGCTGACGGGTTCGCATATAGAATAAGCAAGCATTTAGGGTAACCCACACCAGTGTGCTCGCTTCGACGTAGTTGCCGCTATTTGTTTTTTCCGCCAAAGTAACACAGAGGACTTAAACTTAAGTTCGCTCGTGTTTTTCATCCTTTTTACCCGCGCCGTTAAATAACAGCAAAAGCTGACTAAATTAGTATCACACGTGATATTCTGAAAGAACTTCTTGTATAGGCTTTCCAGTGTGGCATTAAAATCACACACCGATTAGTTTTTGTTTAAAGAAATTGTAATTCAGATCAGTAAAATCATCACTGCGTCAAATTCTGCGTCCTCGATTCAAATTCTGCGTCACAATCAAATTCTGCGTCCTCGATTCAAATTTTGCGTCGCAATCAAATTCTGCGTCCTCGATTCAAATTCTGCGTCACAATCAAATTCTGCGTCCTCGATTCAAATTCTGCGTCACAATCAAATTCTGCGTCCTCGATTCAAATTCTGCGTCACAATCAAATTCTGCGTCCTCGATTCAAATTCTGCGTCACAATCAAATTCTGCGTCCTCGATTCAAATTCTGCGTCACAATCAAATTCTGCGTCCTCGATTCAAATTCTGCGTCACAATCAAATTCTGCGTCCTCGATTCTTTCAAATTACATTTAGGTGGAATCTTTAAATGAATTTCATTCAATTTTTGCCTCAATGTTTAGCAGTGGGAAAAAGAAAATATGTGTTTAATGTTATTCGGTTTATCAAGAAGAACTAGACGCACTAACAGAAGCTTTGAATTGAATTAATAAGAAATTAACAGTTCGATGTGTTATAAATATTTGCACTGATGCCCTACTGTACTTCAGGCACTCGCCCAACCAGATCATAAAAATCGTCTGATTAATGAAATAAAAGACTTATTTAAAAAGGCTCAAAGAAAAAATATTGATAAATTTACACTGGGTGAGAGTATACAGTGGAATTGTCGGAAATGAAAAGGCGGACACCCTTGCTAAAATGGTGATGGGACCGATAATTTTGTTATCTAAGATTCCAGGAAAAAGATCATTACTGAAATGGAAAACTGGATTTATACAGAATGGAGTTTTTGCTGGGAGTCATCTAGTAAGAAAAAAAGAGTTAATGAAAAATATAAAGTTAAACAAGAAAACGAATATTAAAAATAATAATGTTGATATAATTCAGGTACTGACTAATCACGGACGTTTCCCGGCTTATTTTACTCTTAATATGTGATAAGTTTGAGGACGTCAAGCACTTTGTCTGCGAATGTGCGCTTACCCGGAGTGCAAGAGAGAAATATAGAAAGAATTTGAAGGAAGATTTTAAAAAGAACTGCTCAAATTTGAAAGATTTTGCAGAGACAATAATGGAGATTATAAATACGATTAAAGATAGAATTGGAATTCGGCACGGAGACTCAGATTTTGGACTTTATATGTTTTTCTTATATTTTTTTTTCTGGGCAGTCCCATGTTTTTATTATACGTCGGGCTTTTGCCGGTTAGGAGGATTGGGGCTGTGTCCTCATAATGGTAATGATAATGTGTTTAATGTATACTATAGAATTTCCTGTTGCACATAAAGGAAAGAGCTACATTGAAAAACCCCTTTAAAGAAAAAGAATGCATATTTATAAAAGAATTTTCCCACCTATATATTCATACTTCACCTGTATGGAACACCATAAATAGTAGAAAACAAAATTAATTAAACTTTCTACAAATTCAAATTTTCTGCCTTAAGAGTGCTTCTTAATTATTAAAGTGCACAGTGCTCGCTATTTTAAACGTAATAAAATGCTCCATAAGTAACTCAACACCAAATACTTAAAAATGAAATTTCTTCAACAGAATAACTATTTCTGCAATACAGCTGCAAAAAAGTATTATGTAAAGTACACCTGTTAAATTTTCTACAAGACAAACAGAAAGACAACTACAGCCTGTACCATACGATACGTATTTATTAATTATTAGATAAACTACTGATAGAGTGCCTTCTATTTGTTTCATTATTTTTAGTTATGGGTATCGTTGCAGTCAGCTGAGTTGTTAGAGCGTTGGAAAACAAAAGTAAAAATCGAGAATTCCGATCAATGATGTTTCTATCTCTGCAATTTTAGTCTCAACACCTGCATTTCTTATTGATTTAAACGAGATTTCGTTGTTTAATCATTAATCATTTTATTTCGTTATTTAATCATTAATCATTTTATTTATATTTCATCTATTACTATTATACCTTATAGTTTTCGATTCCACTAATTCCACTAAAATGTGTTCATTTCTCTTCACTTCCTTCATAAATTACATCTTTAGTTTTTCCTTCGTAATATATTTAATTCTGTAAATAAACTATCAAACGTTTGATACTAATCTTAAAAGCGAAAATGAGAAATGTACACCAATAGTAAAATTATCTACATATTAATATGGCTTTTCTCCTTAAAGGCTGAATGCAATGATTGTTAAAACGTGTTTAAAGATCTTATTGAAAAATTCTTTCAGCCAGTTAGTTTATAAAAAGTAAATAAATAAGAATTTGAAAATATAAAATTTCGATATTTCTAAACAAAAACCATTTTTATTGTTTTAAATTTCTTCCCAAATTCGCAAAGAAGAGTATTTTTTCCTTTTTATTAGGGACAAAATGCAGTACATAATAAAAATATGGTAAGAACTTTAGAAAGAAAAACGTTGACCAGTCAGATACTAGTTTCCGAGAGAGATATTGAAATTCTAGTATTAGCTACGGCTACAAAAGTTTAAAAATTATTTTCTAATAAGGCGTTCACTTTTTCTCAATATATGAATCAATTCTCAAAATGAAATGATATCTCTAAATGCAGATGCTTTACAGAAGTTTATTAAAATAATTTTACACAACTAAGCGAGATACATAGTACCTACTATTCCATTGTCTTTACAGTCTAGCTTTAGGTTGCTTTGTTTCAGATTATAAGCGCACTCTTGCGTCAGTTTTAATGCCGATAAATTTACAGGTCGCTATTTTGATAAAAATGGTAATTACGTCGAATGGATCAGAAATAAAGCTGCCGAAAATTTTGAAAAGAAGGTCAACTGTCTAATAAAACAGTATGATAACTATACTGATATGTACGGGAGGAAGGTAAGCTAGATTCATAGCTGTTT
Organism: Stegodyphus dumicola; assembly: GCF_044657685.1. Lineage (NCBI taxonomy): Eukaryota > Metazoa > Arthropoda > Arachnida > Araneae > Eresidae > Stegodyphus > Stegodyphus dumicola. The sequence continues at coordinate 62,690,056 of NC_140778.1, read as the reverse complement.
TTCTTCTTATGCACATGTGTGTATGTGGGTTTGCTTGTTTATATATAAATATGCACAGAGTATGACGCTTATTAAACTCATTATTTAGTAAAATCAGCAGCTATTACATTTAAATTTCAAAACCCTAAGCAAATATATACTAATCATTAATAGGAAAACTGCCGTTTAGTAAACTCATCTTCGCCGCTTTTAAAATCAGACCAGCAAAGGGATAATTTTTCAGTGTCTTAATATCCCTCTGGTACCCATCAAAGCTGTTTTATAGTTCATCCATTTAACTTATTTAGGATTTTAGCTTATTTGCCATTCAGGTATAAAGCGTTTGATAAAAACGAGTTTAGCTGAAATATCTATGAGTGCAGTTCTACCACCGCTGTTAGACACTGTTTCCAAAGCTCTTTCATCTAAATGCGGAGGAGAGGAACAAAATTTACTTAAGTTAGGAAGAGCAATTCTCTAAAGATATAGTAAATTAATGAGAGATTGGAAATGCAGCCTTCGTATATTATCATTTAAGTTTACCACATTGAACATTCTCCCGTTGGAATACCATATTATGTTCATAGAGATCTCATGAAATACTGCTGGCGTTATCTTTCGTTATGAATCTTTGAACAGAAAACGAACGATTCCTGAAGGTTGAACTTAAAACAAGAAATGATGGATAATTCTCGTAACCATGAAGTGGACGATCGATTGGACAGATAAAGTTTAGTCTCTCTGTTGCTCTTTCGGTTATACTGTACGAGTTTTTAAGATTGAAATTTATTGGAGTAAAATTCTTTTTTAATTTGTTGTTTGAACAAATTGAAACAAGTAGAAAATCTTTAAGAGGAAAGATTTAAAGCTTAAGTGAGGACAGGTTGTAGCAATATTAAGATGTCCATAAGAAGGTCAACAAAAGATAACACTCATTTAAACTAATAATTAAATAAAAATTGCTAATGAACTAAAAATTGTACAGATATCTCAAGGAAGTGCAAAAGAATTGAAACCTCTCTTCTTGGATAATCTCAAACTGTGATAATAAAAATGAGCCCTATTTTTAGACTCGCTTGAACCTCGTTTGATACCATAAAAATTGTGGAATTCGCTAAAATGCTACAATAAAATTTTGTAATTACTTGTGGATAGCTCAGCAGAAGGAAAATGAGAAATAACATTGCTTGTAATGAGAAGCAAGAGGAAGATCATCATGCGGTTAATAACTGGATAAAATAGGTTTTTGTAATTCATATTACTAAGTAAATTGAACGCTGATATGATGAACCGAGGAAAATTTCCAAAAACGCGAAGAATTCAAAAATATATGCTGCTCTTAAAAATTTTGTGATTTTGCGGTTGCATTTTATGTGACTTTGAGTGAGAATAATGTGGTATTTAATAATAATGTTAAAAAGGCAGAAAAGGGGTATGAGTAGGTGATCTTGTAAAGAAAGCTGAACATTGCTAAGATGAACTGGGAAAAGACTGGAAACAGTATTAGGCAGCACTTAACATCCCATTGATATTCTAAAAATAAGCTGTTTTTAAGGGGTGTTGGAACCCCAAAATCTTTCAAAAAATTGTGATTTCGGATTTTTGCATTTTCAAATTCTCTACACTTTTAGCTTTCTAAAAATACCATTTTTTAATCTCTATGAAAATTAGAACTGTAAAAAAATCTAGTTTTAATATGTCGTCGACTGCTTTGATCAATGAGGATTTTTACATAAAATCGCGTTTTTCTCCAAACGTGATTTTTTTATACTCGATGTACCTTTTCTCAGGAACTACTGCTTACAGGTATCTAATATTTTTATGGCTTATTTATTAGGTTTCCTAATATTTACTGAAATGAGCTTTTTGTGATAAACTTAGAATAAAAAATTTTAAAAAGTTTTTTGTGTTAGAAAAGTGTTAAATTTTACTATGTCTAACAAAATATTCTGTAAATTACTCTAAAATTCAAAATGTTTCAAAAGCTCATTTCAGTATAATCCGATAGGTACACTTTAATTACACAAAAAATTTCAAGCGTGTATCTACAGCAGATTTTGAGAAAAGGTACATCGAAAATGGCCAATTTAACATTGTCGGCATAGGGGTTTCTGATACCCCTTAAAGATTTTGTGATATTACTGTTGAATTTTAAGCGGCTTAGTGTGTAGAGTTTGTTTAATAATAAAATTTAAAAAAAAACTGTGTTAGCAAAAATTAAATCCCAATGCAGATTGGTAAACTGCGAGCTAAGATTCTGGTAAACAGGAAACTAATTGGTAAAGAGGAAAAGAATAAAAACCTTAACAAACTGTCTGGTGCGACGTTAACTTCTGGATTCTTTCAGATTGTTCAATTATTGTAGGGAAGGAGGTGTTAGCTATTAATGTGTTCAATCAAATCCTGCATTCCTGTGAACTCATTAGTTTCCCTGACAGGAAAAGCAAAATAAAAATGACTAGCTGTTCATTGATCTATCGTTCAGTGAAATAATGACTGACTTTATCGCACTTCTTAATTTCTTAATAAGTACATTAATCTGTTGAATAATATGTAAATTTCTTTCCAAACAACTTCGGAAAGATGTATTTGCAAAATAAGTCAACATGCAGATTTCTATGCACTTTTAAATGCCTTGCGCTGATATACCTAAACAAGACCGCAGAGATAATGCTGCAAATGTAATGTTGCAATATTAAAATCAGTATAATAAATAAAATATGTCAAAGCAATTCATTCATTGCAGTTTTGGACTTCATACATAATTCTTTGTAGCCTTGCGTACGCTTATTTTAAAAAGTTACCCGATAAGTCACGTCACATAGGTGAAATCTGTAGTAATTCAGCATAACTTTTAGAAAGTGTTAACATTTTCTTTACAGAAGAAGTGTATGAAATCACATGGTGCAAAACAGCATAACTTACGTTACAAAGAAAGCACAATTAAAAGATATTTCGACCGTATAGTGCATTATCAGCCACATGCGTACTCTGCATATCAGTGAGCCAACAACTCTCTGTTTTCTTTGATCAAAAATTAAAGTTGGCCTCATTGGCCTACAATGACAGATACTAAAGAAGCATTCTACCAGTGTGTCCAGGAATACTGTGCGGTTGGAACTTCGAAGATAAATAAGTAATAATATTTTACATTTCAGGTAGAATACCATGTAAAACACTACTTGAACTACGACTGACTATACAAACATTTGTTGCCGCGAATTACCCTATATAGATCGTCTGCATCGAGTGAGCATTAGAATTAATCAGTGCAATAAAGAAAGCAGCATAGGACGTCTGTTTCACCTGCGAAGAAATAGGAGGGAAAATAGCATAATTTGAAGTGTTAAATTTAATTTAACCACATCAGTATTCTTATCACAAAAACTCAGGTGAACCTTTAAAGGTTCGAGTTTAACTTCTCTGCAACATTTGTGCCATCATTCGTTCTGCCAAAAATAACTCTCATAGCATTTTCAACATTCGTTCCAAGAACTATCATTTTGAGGAGTAAAGTTTGATGTTAGAGAATTAGGTTGCTTTTATATAGTCGAATTGCTATACGAAAACGTTTAGGAAACTGAGGTCTTTAAAGAAAAGCAGAGTTAATCACTTTCGCACCAGCCTTCATGTCTTTAATTCCATGTCATGTAAATTTAGGTGAAACGTTTTAATAATTACTGTATTAATATAACTTCTCCATGTATGAAAATGTTCTATAAGCTTTGAAGAAATTTCGACATCACAATGATGGAGTTAAATAAAATGCCTTTTCAAAGGGGTTTATTCCATAAAGAAATGATTAACCTTAATTGTGCAGCTATAGACTAGTTAATTGAGTTAACGTAAGCATTGCGTACCTTATTTTGAAATAGAAACACTTTCCTTTATTTAAGATAATTAAAATATTAAAATTTATATTTTTATTTCCAATTTTACCTTACTTGACTCATAATCAAAAAAAAAAAAAAAACTAAATTGCTAAATAATTATTCCAAAAGATAAAATTGCATAGTATATATTAACTTTCGCTTTCCCTTGTCTTCTGTAAATTTCATATTAATTAATTAAATTTTTCAAACCAAAATCAAAGTATAATTTTAAAAAGGATTATTTGGTTTCACTTGATGAACTGAGAAATAAACTTAAAAGATCCGAACACAAATTTTGCACTCTCGTAAACAAATAAATAATTGAGAAATAGCATAAAATCCCAGAAAAGGTTTTATTTTCCCTCTGGTTTCTTTATTTAAAAGGGCTTATTCTATGGTAGGGAAGGAGAAACAAGCTTTAACCCAGCACTCGATTGTCATCCCTCTGTTTCCAAATGAAACAAAAAAAAGCTATATTAATTCAAACTAACTTTGGATTCTTTGCAGATCGATGGGAAGGCACAGCAAGGAGAAAGTATAGCTGATAATAGTAGTTTAAATGCAGCTTACAGGGTAAGAAAAGCTGAAAGGTTTAAAGACTTAAGTTATATATATCATACTTATGTTATGCTATCATACTTGCAAACTTAAGTTATATATATCATACGGTTTCTTCTTTTGAGTAGTTTTCCCTTAGTCTTTCAGCCACTAGGTTCTGAAATTGTTTTATGTATTGGCGTAACTTTCGACTTCCTTCAGAAAGCAAGCTTCCCTAAATTTTAAAATAGGTTCATCCACATTTTGTTTACTTTTTCGCATTAATTCATTTACCCGAGAACTTTGGGTTCGTGGGTTTCGGTTGATGAAGCAATAATGATGAAGAGTTTCAGAAAAACAGTGACATGTAATGCTCTTTGTGGCTCTGAATATCACAGCACGTGAGAAGACACACTAAAAGGTGGCGATGCTAGTGATGAAAATGGGATGATCTGAAAACTGTAACAAAGACGACACAGACCCAGCAGTTCTGAATGATTTGAGGGCTTAGTATTAGCAGAGGATAAGGGAGAGCATGATTCAAGACTCAGGGAAGTAGAAATTTAGACTTCCCAAGTATTATTACCTGCATATTAATAATTACTGGATTAATCTCATTGCATACTGTAATGCTAATATTACTATGCATTGTTAGTGTAATGCAGGTTTCTTTTGAACAAATAACAATGTTAACTACCGATCATTTATCCTTGAAAACGTTTTGCTATGTTCTTTCTCTAACTGTGTCCTTCGAAAATTAAATTATCCATACAATTTCCCCTCTCGATTTTGGTAAGATAAAATTATTAGAAAAAGCAGAAAAATACGTGAAAGCTATCTTGGAAAATTTGAACCATTACTAAACATTACGCACTGCAGAAAAAATTATGTTTTTGTTTGCAGAAATTGAATGCGGATTCCTATGCATCTTTCACGTTAATTTCAAACTGATTTATAGAAATATTTCATTTCATGGTATTCGATTAATCTTGTGAGAGAAAATAATAAGAAACGATGAACAGGAAAATGCATTTCATATTAAAAACGTGCGTATGACCAAAAATATATCTGATTTCAGTTTTGTAGTTAGCACAGCTTTAGCAAAATCACTGTTGACTAGGTTAACGTCTAGTCGATTAAGATCTAAAGCGCATCATTTGAAACGACCTTCATTACTTGCCTGATGTTTACAAAAGGGACCATTTAAACTAGTATAGACCCACCAGCGGCCTAGAGGGAAAGTCGCTGAAAACTGGTAGTTCAGTTCAGAGTTCTAATCCCGGAGAAATGGCTGACGGCATGGGCGTTTTCATGGTTTTCCCGATGTGTAACGGATATACGAGACCGTTTCCCTTACAGAGACCTCCAAAAAGACATCTTTCCTCTATTTGGTTTAATTATGACAAAGCCCTCGAGAGCTTTGTCATAATTAAACCAAATAAAAAAAAACAGTTAAACTGTATTATTATTATAATAAACTAAAGAAAATATACCAGGAAGAGAATGCGCATTTTTGTTTTTAAATCACTCATGCTGTTTATTGTAATACTATGCAGAGTTTTTAAAGCTTTGGAAGACGTGTAGCAAGATTAACTATAGTGCGTGTATTTGCCAGCAAGAGGTGGTGATTAATATCACATGATAAGAAAAGTTATGGCGCTAGATAATTGAATTACTTTGTGAGGTTTATCTATTTATTTTTAACTAATTAATAGTTAATTTTTAGTACTTTCCTATCACTCTCTTTTCACTCACCCTGTGCATTCCAGAATGCAAATGATATAGCGAGAGTTTATTCGCATTGAGAAAGAAAAAGAAAAAAAAGTTATGCTATTTTAGCAAGAGTTTCAGAAGTTAGTGTTAGAGCGTGTCTGCCTGGTTCAGGCCAAGTTGCGCCGTTTTTTTATTAGCGATTTAATTCTGTGGCTTTGAGTCACTGTGGAGTCATTGGGTTATTTTGGAGCAGGAGACATGAAAAATGAGCAATGTTTTCGCCATGACTCGAATCCTAGACCTCTCGAATACCCGCCGAGTGTGCTACCGTTACAGCATGAAAGCATGCAGAAAGGAGGGAAAAAATACCTTGTAACTTTTAATAAAATTTATGTATATGAGACTTTATATGTATAACACATATAACTGAAGAGACGTAACAAAAGATTGCACATATTATTTTATTGTTTGATTAGTGTAAACGAGTACTTGCAGAAATTATTTTTCAGCATATATATTATCCCATATTTAAGAGATATTAATTAGAGTAGATATTTCAGAATAGGAATCCTGCGTTTTCAGTAAGATACTATCAATAATTTGCCAAATTTTCAGTTAGCAGATATGCATCTAACATATGGAGTGACTGTTTCCAAAGGGAAAGCAAGCTTTACGAATGTGCGATGAGCGGTAGCTAATAGGCGATTTCCAAATCACCAGAATTTTGTGCGGCTGCATCAAAGATTGTCCGATACGTTACCTTTTCGGATACTTAAAAGGGATTGGGAACGAGGATACGAACACCTGAGTTAGGAGAGATGGTACTCCGTTATGCAGAATGAAATTAATGTGTTAGCAGATGAGAGATCGCTGCAAACCCCATGTTTCCGAAATCATCCTTTGGAGAACCACTTGCCTTCATACCGGGAGCTGCAAATAGAGCAACTGCTATCTGCTTATTACTTATCGCGAGTCGCATCTGCGACAGTCCTCGTTGTCAAGGATTCATTTCTTTGTAACAATAAAATGCATAGCTATGGGCACTGAACAACACTAAGTGTACCCGAGCGCGTGCAGTACAGTACCAGGTGTTCATCAGGTTTCGAGGGGAGCATTGTTAGCGACCACCCAACAGACCCATATCTCATGCTTGTTTGTGTGAATGTACGGCCTTATACAATTTTCTTTAAAGGAAGTCTTGTCCGGTCTGTTATATGAGCAAAACATCCAACAGCAGGAGATCAAAGAGATGTGGCCCTAGGAGGAGGATGCTTCAGCCCATTTTACTTTTTCCGTTAGGAAACACTTGAATTCAACGTTTGGTCAAACGTGGATTGATTATGGGGGTACTCCTCCTTGATCTGTATGTTCACTGGAACTCTTTCACCTAGTTTTTTTCTCCGAGATTTACCTGAAAAGCCCTGGTTTACGAAACACTCGTAGCCAGTGAGGGTTTTCTTTTCGTGTGCATTAGCGTAGCTAGAGAGATCCTCCTTGAAATTCTCTATACATTCTAAAACATCCATCCAATTATTTTATGGATTTACGAATCGTTCTTTGAGTAACTTATCCCTCTAAAAAAATTATACATGTTTATACAAATCATGCGGTATATATATATATATACATGTATGTTTATATTTATATAATTCATAATAATTTATAATAAGAAAACTTTCCATATACCATCTCCAAGGAATACAAATTCAATTTAAAAACATGAAAAAAAAATAGTCAGAATGTATGTAAGTATTTTAAATATTAATTTCAATCTAATAGTAATTTATTAATTTAAATAGTAATTTATATGTATATATATGTATGTATTCATAAATGCACGATATGCACCCATTACACAAATTTACACTATACAAGGTCATAGTTGAATATTGTGATGATCAACAGCTCTTAAACCCAAATTTATTTTTCAATTTTGCTTTTGAGAACATGTTTTATGAACACGTACTTTTGAGAACGTATTTTAACTCTGAATCGTTCTGTATTTTTGCAGGCTTATCAGTCGTGGGTAAAAGACCATAAAAGCGAAGGGAAATTACCGGGACTGCAGAATTATACACAAGATCAGTTGTTCTTTATAAGCACAGCAAGAGTAAGTGCAGTGTTTACCACATAACACATTTAAAACATTTATAACATAGTATTAAGCGATTACATGCTTATTTAGCTGTAAATATCATTCTGAGAATGTTTGGGTGAAAGTATACTGAAATATATATAATCATTTCTAGAGACTTCTCGATTGCCCTACAGAAGCAATTTTTCTTTCTTAAAATACGTATCATAAGAAATCCCCGTCGAAGATATTTATCTAAAGATATTTATCTAAATTTATGTGCCCTTTGTATATGTTATAAACTGTAGTTTTATAAATATTCTCAAGGCAACAATGTTGGTAGGGGAATTAATCAATGTTGTTATAATTACCACTGATATAGGAAATGCAACAAAAGATATGGACCGATGTTTATATCATTTGGCTTTGTGGCCGTTTGCAAGACACATTTAACACTTTGAATAATTCGCGTTTTAAATATTGCTTTAGATTTTAAGTTCTATGATAATTATTCAGCATACGTTTCTTGATTTAATGAGTTAAGCATCATAGAGACGGTGCTCAAAATAACAATGAGCAGTTTAAAATGAATATTTTTCTTTATATAAATTTTTAATAAATAAAAAATGGAAGCAGAAATTCTTTTATAATTTAATTTCAAATACAAAGAAATGAATTAGTAGTATGAATAGTTTAAAAATAATAATTCATGTAATGGAACGATATACAGCTCATAGTAAAACTCTGTTTACGTTTCTAACTTTTAATTTAAAAATACCCACCTTTAATTTCTTTTACCTTTGAGAACCAATTGATTTTAAAGTAACTGAAAATACATTCACATCCACTGCCATAAAATGTACAGTTACTATTAGTCACCGTAATTGCATTATATTTTCCAGTTAATGTGTGAGAAATACACAGATGTAGCAAAGAATGAAGGTACACATGCGCCAAGTGACGTTAGGTAAGTGAAAATATTAAGTTCCTTTCTAAATAGTATAAATTGGCCTAATAATGATATATACAAACATACGCAAGGTGAAGCTCTTAAACAGTGAAATAGGTCTCGAGTTCAGAAAAACTGCAGTTGTACAAGATATTTATGAACAGTAGAATGACTATGATGTTCGAATGAAATCAGTAGTAGTACCCCTAGAGGAGAAAGTTATGAAATTTACTCACAAGTTCTCAGAGATAGAGAAAAAATGTCAATAGCATTTTCAAGAATCAAAACTTTTATCTCGTTGTCATAAGAGGTACGTCCTACATAAATTAGAATAATGATTAGCGGATCTATAATAACGATTAGAATAATATCAGAAGACCTGAAATGAAGAAACATCAGTATCCAGTTTGGTGAATAAGTCTCTAATGACATCTCAAGGCATAAAATCTTCAATGAGTTTGCCTCAATGATGGATGAATAATAGTACGCAAAAAGAAAGTCATACCTAATATGAAAGCATAAATTGGCAATCAGAGAAGATTTGTTAGATATTGCATGGACTGCATTTTCGTCGGACAAGATGGCGACATAGCACTCTGAATTAAGTTTACTTAATATCTCTTATCTCCCAGTGACTACTCTAATCAAAATCTTTACAGAAACAAGGAGTATTACATGTGTAATTTACCTTAACCGCAGTACGAGAGATATCATTGTGTTGTGTACTTTACATCTGAGTGTGTGTGGAAACGTTTAAATTAATTGCGAAATCACTCTTACAGTTCGGCACTAACACAAGACTGGTTGCCAAGACATTATCAGAGGTTGTTACAAATCATGCGTGTTCGTGATTTTTATACTGAGTATATAACTTGATTTCTTGTCTAATACTGTTTGACAGGATGACGTAAAATTCCATCACAAAGGGGTAATACACAGACATAACCGTCCCTTTTTGGCATCTAACAGTGTCATATCACAATAAACGGTGAAGCTCTAAGCTCTATACTTTTACTGTAGCCTTGAAAACTAGTTATATCTCTTTTCAGCGATAAAATGGGTAACTTTAGAAATTCGACTTAAAAGCTGTACAATCTGTCTTGAATGACATACGACAGTTATTTTACTCTAAATGGACACAACTTCCACAGAACTAGCTATCAAGGTTCAAAAATTATTTTGGTGCTAAATGACAATTTTTCAATACGCAGAAAATTCGAAATGATAGCTTCAGATTTAAGTAATATGCACATTTAAATTTTGAATCATCGTATTACTTATTATTGAGATATTATTTAGAGTATTTCAGATCGGATTCGAGAAGTACTGATAGCAAAATATTGCTAACTAGTTGATATTTTGTTAGCAGACATAATTTCTTAACCGTTTCATTTTTCTTGAATTCGATCCAAAAAATAATCACATTTTATGGCATTTTTTTAATTTTATTTTTGTAAGTAGGAAAATGTTATTAAAATAAATTTTTGTAAAAATTTTAAGCATTTATAAAAACACTTTATTGCAAATAAAATAATAGTAGTTTTCTTGGACCAGCTCACCAGTGGTCGAGCGGTAAAGTCGCTGTACACTATAGTTCGGTCCGAGGTTCGAATCATGCAAACGAGCAGGCTGCATGGGCGTTTTAGTGTTTTTCCTCATGCGTAACGTGTATATGAGACAGTTTCTCTTGGAAAGTCATCCAGGAAGGCCTTCCTCCCCTTAGGCAAATAGTTCTCGAGTGCTTTGCCGTAATCGAATAAACCAAAACCAAACCAAACCAACCCTGGAATTAGCCTTTTCTTCCTACAGAAGCAGCCCACCAGCGGCCGAGCGGTCAAATCGCTGAACACTGGTAGTTCGGTCAGAGGTTCGAAACCCGCGAACGGGCTGGCTGCATGGGTGTTTTTGTAGTTTTCCCCATGTGTAACGTGTATACGAGCCAGTTACCCTTAGAAAGTCCTCTACGAAGGCATCCCTCCCCTTAGGCAGATAGCCCTCGAGGCTTTGCCGTAATCAAATAACCTAACCTAAACTTCCTACAGAAGCCGCCTAACAGAGAAGTTATATTTACAGTTGTATATATTGAAAATAACATTTGTTTACAATTATGTTCGATTATATTTCGATTGTTTCGATTCATTTACATTTACTTACCTTTCTTTTTTTCAAAGATCTGATTTAGTGTGATATATCTTAAAACAAGGCGAGAGGTAATGTTCAACATGACAGCTCAGAGAAATTTACCGAGTTTCTTTTCTAATTCTTTTGCTGTTGACATTTTTCTTTCAATGAACACACATATCTCCGTCTTGCGGATATTAGGTTTTTCATGTCAGTAAAATCACATTAAAACTTTCTTTCTACTGGTCTTAATCGAGCTGTTAAGCACCCAAGAAGACATGTCTTTAACCTGCCACTTTTGCTTCCCTTTCAATCAGTCAAATGATAACTTCCAATCGAAACTGTTAATTCGTATCTTTACCGTCATTTTTTTATATTAGTAGCGAAGTCTTCTAGACAATTTTTACTACTTCCAGACTCATTTACAGACGTTTCATGTTCTGATTCTGAATCATTGTCTGAATGCCAAGAGTTTAGCTTCATAGATTCTGAATCGGCCATTATTTTATGATAAAAAACAGTTTTTCACTTACTTTTACATGAATAAAGTTAACAAATCAACCATAAAATGTATTCCAAAAGCTAAGAACTGAAAAATAAAAATTCGCTGAATCACGTAAACGACGTGGAACAAGCGCGCTCATTTGATCCGTTCGAATGAGAACAAAATGGCGTTTACAAACTACAATTTAGACGACCTCTATGGGATTAATTTGATATTAAAATTGAAGCAATACAGGCAAAACAGTAAGAGAAACAAATAATCATATTATCCTTATAGCATTTCTTCTTACTGTAGCCGGAAGAAAGTATTTCGCTGGATGGGTTAGCAGTCGGTGTAAAAGTCCTTAATAACTGGAGGATACATTTTCTTCAAAGGGACGTCAGTAGTCGAGAACTTAAATGTTGGCTAATTAAGCAACCTGAAATATAATTTCAACTTTCTAATGATATTATATTCAAGAATCATTGATATTAGTTCTAAAATATAAATGTACGTTACTATTTATGAGAAATATCTTATACTATAGATATTTATTTTTCTTTGGAGAATTTAATAAAAAACGTCAACACGCAGTTGTGCCAAATCGTAAAATCACGAATCAGAAGTTTAATCATAAATTAAAAACTCGTGCATTAAATGTGTGTGAATAATGAAAAATAATAAGTCACAATATTTCAGGCGCGTTCGCGGTTTATAGTCGTAGAGTTCTAACTTTGTCGTAGAGTTCTAACTAATCACCTAGAGCGTCATTAACATCCTATTACCCAGACAGTCATAAAATGTTTCAAATAACATTTTCATGTCACTTGATTTCAAAAGGAAAACATTAATTGTATTTGCAAGCAATCTCCGCTACTTGCGGATGGTAAAATAGCAAAAATTTCATATTTTAAGTGAGTACGGTAAACTGAGCTTAAGGAAATTTGGCCTAACTGCGGTAGTTAAAACTTGGGGCGTTTTGACATCGGCTAGCAAAATGGTTCATGCCGTAATGTAACAGGCCGAGTTGAGCGGTATAAAATAATGCTGCAAGTCACGTTGCGAGAAGCTTTACATCTAAAACACTAAAAATCCTCCCTTGAAATTCTCTTCAATCTTATTTGCATCCCTGTGATGGTTATTGGAAATGAGAAATAATAGTAAACTTTAAAATCATAAAAATCGGTTAATTGATATAAATACATTACATAGTTGCTATCATCGACATCCTTGAATATATTTTGGCAGCCGTTCTTTAAGATCCTTTATCCCAAATATCTATAATAACATCTTTATCCCAAATATCTATAATAACATCTTTATCCCAAATATCTATAATAACAGACATCTCCACGAATAAAACCCTTTTGTTGAGCAAATATTGATAATGCTCCAAGCGAAAGTCACACTCATCATACATGAATTTAAAATATGTTTTCTCTTTTACAGAACGATAGGAATGATATCTAATATGCCAGAGTTTTCAAAAGCATTTCAGTGCTCAGAAGATTCTAAAATGAACCGAAAAAATAAGTGTCGAGTTTGGTAGGAGAGCCAAACAAAGAATCGAAATTTTAGAAACGTTTTGTAGGGGTATTGTTATTATTGTTGTAACTGATAGTGTTTACTGTTATCACTTTTGAATGTATGCATAAAACATTGTACTTAAGATTTAGAAGTAGTTACATAATTGTAAACTCTTCTTTCAATAAAATATTTAAATTTATTTGCAAATTATTTAAATTTTTTAGATAAATCAAATCATGAGAAAAGGATTTAGTTTCAATTAACTGAATGAGTTTGCTTAAAGAACTTATATGTAATATTCAAAACTAATACTTCAGAATCCTAGCCAGTAAATCTACGAATAAATTTAGTATTTTAAAGGAGAATCGAATCGATCAGATGGCAATGTAGGATCAAAAAATGGCATCGTCACGTGCAAGACGGAAGGGAATCGACCCCAGGCTTAGCTAACATCTTATCATGCAGCAACGATATAGGTAGCCGTAAGCTTAAACTAGCTAACCTATACGTTAATTTCATAAACGAACGCTAAAATCCCTAGGAGTTTCTAAAATGTGAAAAAATAAGTAATGGGTCTGGCAACTTCTATAATCTTCCTGTTTCTTACAAAAAAATCAGTCAAATTCAGAGATGAAATGAGCCATTTTTATGGAATGTATTAATAGTTTATTCTTTATTTTAGAAGTTAATTATCTCAGTCAAAACCTTTACCAAAGAGAGCACTTCGCATTCTCAATAATGTTTCATTCCTTCCTGATAAGGATAATTTACAAGGTGAAGACATAAAAGCCACGATACTCCATTCTAGCATGACTTCGGTATGCCAATCAATAAAGCAGGGCATTTGGGAAGCATTGATAAAGAGACACAGAAGTGAATTTCTTTGACATTTTGTCTTAGCCATGGAGTAAAGGTGTGACATAATTGCAAAAATAGGAAAATAGACATCTTGAAAGTAGAAAATGGATATCTGAATCTTGGAATGATAATGAGTAAGTAAACCTGCTTTATTCCTGGAGAAGGTTGTAGGACCATTCAGGAAAAGAGATCTTATAAAGGACAGAAGAGATAAAAAAAACTAGGAACTACAGGCTTTCAGAAGATAGTGAAACAGTTCTATTACTATATGAGGGAAAGGTTAAAAAGCACAACAACGTATAAAATGAAAATGGAACAATTAGAAAAGTGACCCATAGTGAAACATTAACAGCAGCTGAAAGAAAACTCTGTTTCGCAAAGATGCAAGCTGTATCTGCTGTGGACATTTTGTTTCGCCCTTGCCTTAGCGTCCAGAAATCTTTTTTCTGGAGCAACTACTATCTATGTCCTCAGTTTTCTACCTAAACCTATTAATTACAGAGCTTTCACATTTACGAAGATTAATAAGATTCTAATGAGCAAAAGGTAATACAGAAAAGTAATACTCTGAAGACAACACCTGCTGTAGGAGGTGAGAACATTTTACTTTCCTAAAACACGCTTTAGTTTAGCCTTGATGTTAACATTACCAGCCACAGAACAAGAAATTTTGGCCAATTGCAACAAATTAAATCCTAAAAACAGCAGCAATACTACTACAACCCCCCTCCTACTCCCGCAAAACTAATTCTAAAAAAACTGAAAACAAAAAACGATCTCGACCAACAGACTCTGAAAGGCTCATAGTACACGAATTAATTCTGATGTGGAGGTAAATGGTTTTAAACCATAAGCACACCGTAATTTAAAATCATTGGCATTGGATAAAGTACTACCCTTTCGACCTCCTAGTTTGTCCTCCGCACCCACCTTGGGTATTCAACTCACTGCATTGTTCGTTGTAGCACCTTATGTGACGACAGCCGCAGCTAAGCGAGCAAATTTGAAAACTTCTCACGGATTAACATTTGAAATGGAAGTGGTTGCATACTATATTAATTTAATGATTCATTGTAATTAGAATTTACAATGAAATTTTATGCATTTAGTTTAACAGCAAATGTAAAATATTTGTGAGTTGCTGTCATTACATTCAGGAAATCATAAGTTGACCAAGTTTTTAAGTTGTTTAAATATATTTTACTTTTTATTGGTCACTCGCTATCGTTAGGCAGTGACGGCTCGCCTAATAAATTAAGTAAGTCACTGATTCACTTAAATGTTCCATGTATATGAGTTATATATGCGCTTGTTATATATGCACATATAAATGTGATACCCAATGAGCAAATTTGAAATAACGCAATCAAATGCGTAAAATTCTCTGTTACAGGTGAAATTTAAAAAATTCTTTCAAGAGTCCAACCTGAGAAAGAGAATTTTCAATGAAATCTCTGCAATTATGTGATTTGCTTTTTTGGAGATCACGAGTTGTCACTGAAAATATATTATTTGTGTATCTCAAAATATTTCATGTTCTTGCTGTGTGGCCCAGGTTAGCTAAAAGGTTGGATTCTTTTCCATTTAATCATCAGAAAGTAAAAAGCTTCTATGCCATAGCTGTTGAATGACTGAGTATCAGAATTGTTTGCTTCTTTGATTATTTGCTCGAATAAATACGCAGCTTCGTGTACTATTGTAACTCGTGGAAAATTAAATATTAGGTCGTTTTTGCTTATGGTGGGGATTCACCTGCAGCCACAATTGTACCCATCGGTACAGTTTGTTCCCTGTCGAATCACGGAAAGAGATGGGGCGGATCTTCGCTAAGTTAAAAAATATGCTTTCAAATCCATATTACGAATAGTATTACACATGTTAGACTTACAATACGTTTTAACATTTGAAATTTAGCAGAAGACCTGCACTGTTATTTAAAACTTTAAATGAAAAGGCCTTCTGTCCGGTTTTTATTTCACTTGAAGAATGTGCATTTACGCATATGCTTGAGAATGCACCTCTACACAAAGCTTTTAGAAGTGTAGAATCATTACCACACACGCTCTAAATCAAATTTCTAAAATACCTGAAATATGTTGTAAAGAACAGCAAACTGAACGCATCCATTCACGCACAAAACAAACAAGAAAGTAGAAGAACTTCAATTATGACCAAAGCCACCGCTCTGCATAAAACAGCCATTGCAGTTTGATTTAAAGAACTCATCCATGGTAACGTGCATTATTTGTCGGCTTGTAATTTTAAAATATAGGTAGCACACGATTATACGAAAAAATTCGTAGCCAACAACCTGACTATCAATTGTTTTCTTAATATGTATAATCTCAAACTAAATATATTTAAAAAAATCTAAGGCTTTATGCTTTATCGAATTGAAACTTGTTTTCATGTCAGATACATGTAATGAAGGAATTTGAAATTTTTTGAATCTTGAAGAACTAAATTTCCGAAGTATTTGAGAGTATAAGCTGCATTCATTTGTTTAAAATTTCGTAAATTTCGTAATTTCTTCTTGAAAAATTATCAAAGATAAATGCTAATATTGATCGATACCAAAGAACACTTTATCATCACGTTTTCCTTTCAGAAGAATAAACAAGATTTTTGCATCGCTTAGGACTCTACCTTTGAATGTCTGGGAGGTAATTCTCAGGTAATAGAAATCCAAAACAAAAACAGCGGTATTCACAGTATCACCAATGAACGAGACTGTCTGAATGCTTTTATATTAAACTGTATGATTCTAAAATAATTTACGTGACTCAACTACGGAAACGGTAGATACGCAAAACTGAATCTGCTGCAAAAATATTTGTGTACATTTCATTAGAAAATTTTGTCTCATAAATAGAGATTTCACTCATCATTTTACAAGCTGTAATAAAAGTGTAAAAAACAAATGTCAAAGATTAAGAACCGTTGGAGTGTGTTCGTGAATATTGCTTCAATTTTCATGGAATTATCGAAATCATTATTCCTTTTACGTACCCTTTTACGTTTTGTTTCTTGGCAGCTAAAGTGATAATTGAAAAATAGCCTGCACCTAGTTTTATACTTTTATTACATTGTTTGCCGTTGACAGCTGAGGAAAGAATGCTGATTATAAGTTCTGGATGCCAAGTTCGTACTGTTGCATATACATCCCTTGAAATAATACAAGAAAATATTTCATAGCAGCCTACAAGTAAACAAGCCAGCCTTAGTAATAATTGGGAAATATGCTTTAAAATTTGCCCTTGCACAAATTACGCACTTCAGACACATTCAATGTTTTTTAGAGCTCTCTGTCGCTTAGCTAATACTTCTAAATAGAGCTTATTCTATTTTGAAACATTTACACATTTTTAGAACTGAAAATTTCCTTTGCTACAACATGCTGCAATTTAGTTTCCAACGCTCTATTTTTGTGTAACAATTTTTCTATTACAAAAAAGGTTTATTTTTAGGCCAAATTTATTTTCTTGTTTCTTATTACCTTTTTCATTTCATACACATGTAAATATGCAATTTTATTAAAATATTAATATATCAGTTAGGTTTTAATAAAAAATTTACACTTGAAAACTCTTTGTAGTGAATTTTTAAATTGCGACGTTTCGATAAATTTTTGTTGTAGAATTAGAAAATCACGTTTAGAATTTATATTCACGACTTGCTGAATAAAAGGAGTCAACAAATCATTGCAAATTATTACATTGGTCAATTAAAAGAGTTTAGAAAAGTCAGCACCTGTACTTGTACGATCTGACCTTAGCTGTGCAGTCTTCCGATATATTTAGCAGAGTGTTCTATGTATGATTACTAAGTTTACTATAAAGTAAAGTATGATTCAAACCATGAATCTTATAGACCGAAATCAGTCCAAACCTCTTACGGATAATTTCAAATGTTGGTCAAGGTTATAATGAAAATATATCAAACTCCCATTATAATTATAAGGTGACTCCAGGGATAATCTATAAATTTATTTTACCTACTCACCTCAAAAGACCTTTGAGATACTTCTGTTGAGCCCATTTCTGGTATGAAGATAGCGGAGCCGGTTGCCAACGCCTTGGTTTCGTGATCGAATCGTCAAGAAGGCATGGATCCTCGTTACCTGTATAGTTTCTATGCGCCATAGAGGCACTTCTATCCTTTACTTTGGCTTCGTTAATTTATGACTATAAAGAAGGATCATTTCGTAGATGACTTTTTAAGGCAAACTGCCTCGTATAAACGTTACACATGAAGAAACATCCATGAAGCAAGCCCGTTCGCATGGAATCGAATACAGCTGGAAACTATCAGTGTTCAGGAATTTTAACTCTCGGCCGCTGATGAGAGCGAATTTCTATAAAGGAGAAAACTTCTAGAGCGGTCGCGGACACTTAGCCGACAACCACTGAGCCGACGGGACACTTAACCGACACCAGTTAGCCGACAAGACATTTAGCCGACAGGGACACTTAGCCGACACGGACATTTAACCGACAGGACATTTAGCCGACACGGACACTTAACAGATTAGCTGACAAGTTCACTTAGCCCACAGGACAGTTAGCCGACAGGACATTTAGCTGACACGGATAGTTAGTCGACAGCATGTTTAGCAGACAGAACATTTGGACGACACAGAGAGTAGGCGTCAGGACAAGTTGCCTTCGGAACACTTAACTGTCAACGCATTTAGTCAAGAAGACACTAAGCCGGCAAAGAAGTTTAGCTAACACATACCCAATAATTATTCAAACTTACTATCAATTACAAAATTTCTCGACTTTTCCATATGTTCAATATTTAAGTTATTTTTTTACTATCAGTAAAATTCCTTTTTCGATTCTTAAAGATCTCATATGTTCCTTTAGTTATTGTGTTAATTTAGCATTTTTTATATTTATTGTGCCGTTTGGTGTATATTGGCCAAATTGAAAAAGCGCTGAAATTTCTCGTCAGAGAATACGAATTAAATTTCGAAAGGAAAAAAGAATTTTTTTAGATAAGTTACGGAGGAAAAAATAGTTATTTTACCTAAGTCACTTAATTACATTTTAATATGATCTTCAAAAATTATACGTAAAGCTTCTACATTTAATCAACTGGGTTCTTTTGAACACTTTCACATCATTAATAATTTTTCTTGTTTTCTTAATGATATTAATTTTCCAATCTCGCTCCTCAAAATACTTTAAAATTTCTAATAACTTTACGTTTCATTACTATTTTACTCATAACATCGTGTTACATTCTTTCCCTTACAAAATGGTTTGTTTCCTCCAACTAATGAAATTTCCTTTCCCTGTCATGAAAAATCTGGATAATGCAATAAAAATTATTATTATTATTTTTTGAATTATACTTTTTTTATAGAAACATATATTGATGAGAGTTAGTTTAGCAAACATGCTTTATTTTGTTATTAAAAACATTTAAAGAAAAGAGAATTTTTAACACAAGCAAAAGGTCTAAATTATTTGTAACCTCTGATAATTTGTAGTTCATGCCACCATTCTTAAGATAGAAATTCTGTAACCTTTTACTGACCACGCCTCTCGCTTAAATTACTTACTTAGGCTAATGTTTACAGCACTAAATTGGTGCACAATGTTTAATTTAGAAGTAAAATATTCTTTAAGGTTTTCGTTTTTTTCATAACTGAATCTGCAGTAGGAGAGGGCCACAAAACAAGTCTGCGGCCACCTAATAGAAGTAGATTTGGTTTTGTGTAATTAGGGGAAAGCCAAAGTGCTATCTGGCAAAAGGCAGGGATGCCATCGTGGAAGAATTTCTAATGAAAACTGCCTCGTATACATGTTACACATAGGTAAAAACACGAAAACACCTACGCAGCCTGTCTGTTCGCGAGATTGGAAATTCGGACCGAACTGCCAGGGTTCATGACTTTAAAGCTCGGCCTCTGCTGAGCCTAAAAAAATAGGGTGACCGTTTTGCTTAATATATAACGAGACTCTTCCAATGAAAATTACATTTTTAGGCTAGAACTTTATAAATGCATTCAGAAAAACGGGCACCAAAAATTTTCCTATTGCCATGTAGCTAAACCGAAAAAGAGAAAAAGAAGCATAGAAAGAGGAAAAAGAATAGAATTAATGAAAAGTGAAATGCAAATTTATACAATTTTAACAGATATTGCGAAAAGTTATATTTTATGAGAACAACATTAATATTAAAATATACACATCGCGACTTTCAAAACATAGTACATAATATTATGTATTTATATGACTGATCTAGTTAAATCCAGTATCCATAGATGGAACCACATTACGGTGACTTTTGACGATGTGACACTTTGCTCCGCCTACTTGGTTTGTGGCCCCCTGCTTCTGCAGCTTCAGTTATGAATAAAACAAAACCTTAAAGAATATTTTACCTCTAAAGTAAACCTTATGCACCAAATTAGTGCTGTAAACATTAACCTAAGTAAGTATTTTAAGCGAGAGGCGTGGTCAATAAAATGTTACAGAATTTCTATCTCAAGTATGGTGGCATGAACAGCAAATTATAGAGGTCACAAAAAATTTACACCCTTGCTTGTCTTAAAAATTCTCTTTTTTTAATAACAAAATAAAATATATTTGCTAAACTAACTCTTACCACCATATGTTTCTATAAAAAAGTCAAACAGAATGTAACATGATGTGATGAGTAAAATAGTAATGAAACGTAAAGGTATTACAAATTTGAAAGCATTTGGAAGAGCGAGATTGGAAAATTAATGTCATTAAGTGAACAAGAAAAACTATTAATGATGTGAAAGTGTTCAAAAGAACCCAGTTGATTAAATGAAGAAGCTTTACGGATAATTTTTAACATCATATTAAAATGTAATTAAGTGACCGCCATACTTAGCTAAAACAATTTCTTTTTTCCTTTCGAAATTTAATTCACATTCCCTGACGATTCCTGATCCAGCGCTTTTTCAATTTGGCCAATATAGTACACCAAACAGTACATATCAAACAATGTTAAATTAACACAATAATTAAAAGAACATATGAGATCTTTAAGAATCGAAAAATGAATTTTACTGATAGTAAAAAATTAACTTTAATATTGAACTTATGGAGAAATCGAGAAATTTTGTAATTGATAGTAAGTTTGAATAATTATTGGTTACGTGTCAGCTAAACGTCACTGTTGGCTTAGTGTACTGTTGACTAAATGTCTTGACAGTTAAGTGTCCCACAGCTAAATGTCCTGACGGTAACTCTTTGTGTCGGCTAAATGTCTTGTCGGGTAACTGTCCGTGTCGGCTAAATGTTCTGTCGGCTAAGTGTCCTTGTCGGCTAAGTGTCCGTGTCAACTAAATGTCCTGTCGGATAACTGGAGACGGTTAAGTGTCCCTTCGGCTAACTGGTTATCGGCTAAGTGTCACGGACCCCTTCTAGAGAGGATAGTATTAGAAGAAGGGCTAAGTGACCTTCGGATTCCTTCTCTGAGATATTCTTCAGCAAACCTGGATCTGAATTACCGTTTTATATCGAGCGTGATTCTCTCCTTCCGGAGCTCTTTCGGTAATGTTTTCGGTGATTAGACCGCTAAAGAACCGATGGGTTTGGTCATATTGCCCGAATGCTTAAGTAGCAAAGTGCCTGTATGCTGAGGTAAGCACTCTTAAAAATTTTGCAGAACATGAAAAAAATAAAAAAATATTTTTTTTTCATAGCGAACAATATTTGTGTGATATGGAATTTACTGCGAACATATATACTTTATCACCAAACTATTGTTCCGGTTACAGTGAACTATAAGATGATTACTAAAATAGGAACCTTTTTGCAGCAGGAATTTAAGCAGTTATTTTAGTCAGTGTTTCATCTATTTCTTTTCGGTTCATTTTGGCTGCAAAACGTTTCTAAAAGAGAGGTTAAAAAAACGAAATTAGATGGAACTGCTATGGGTATAAACAATTTTCTAAGAATCTGAGTTTAAACTGAGATAATCGAGTGCGAAACTAAACATAATTTTTATTAGGTGAATTATCAATTTCGTTTTGAAGAAGGAAGGAGCATTTTTTTTTTTTTTTTTTTTTTTTTTTTTTTTTTTTTCAATCACGGGCTTTAGCTGCCGTTCTAGCTCTTTCTCTAAGACCATCCTTAAAATATGTCGACCTAGATGACGATGTAACAGATAAGACAGCAAGTTTACCGACGATGAATCTAGAAAGCATACTCTGAAGCCATTTTATCGAGAAATTGCTTCCTCGGCGTATTTCGCAAATTTCATGAATATTTAAGAGATTTCACGAATAAAATTGTTTTCGACGCTACGAAATAAATTCACAATTTCCGATATATTTCTCATTATTTTTTAATTTCCATCATATATTCTTGGCTTAGATTTTATATTTAAAAATTATATTAATAAAATTCATGAAGATAATTTATATAAAAATTTTTCTAATGCAAAGTAAATTTGATCAACCTTTCCTTTAATTTTAAAACACAGAAATTAAGCTCAATTATCAAGTGAAACCCATAATCGTATACCTATTTAGGCATTTGTAGATGCGTATATTGAACGAAACATTAGTTTCTCTCTCATTCTTTTCTCTTCAAGGCGTAAACCTGTCGCGATGACACCTCCTTCCTCCCTCCACTCACTTCTGTAAACTCTGTAGTCTTCCTTATCAGAAATACACTCATTTATCTATCAGCAAACCGGAAATAGCTAAAAAAGTCATAAAAATATTGAAAAAGCTATAATTTTTTTAATACGGTCAAAATGACCGATAGCTAATAATGACAAATGAATTCTAGGTATAAACAATAATAATGTGGAAAAGAATAATTTAAAATGAACAAAAAATAATATAATATTCGTACGTTTCTAGAAAAAGTAAAAAAGTATCAAAGTTATAAATAAGGAATTAAAAAGGTTATACCCAATTAAAATGGAGATACGGTCAAAATGACCATTTCCGTAATTCTAGTGCTAAATTAATCTCTACAAGTCTGACATAATTTTTCTGACACCACTAATAAGAAAATTGATTTTCACTGTGAAAAAATTGATCTGAATTTTGTTACACGCATTTTTCTCTTAAATTAATTTTCTTAATGAACATATCTGTAATTAGTGTGTGCACTAAACTAGTGCCGAAAGCTCTCTGAAACTTCAGTCACCATTACACAAGCTGCAATGGAAGTAAAACATAATTATGAAATTAAAATACCCTATCAACGATTGCAATGCCAAATCATATAAATAATCAAATCTTTGAATAAGATTTATAACAAGAGGTGTAGATTTTCAGAGGCGTTACTCGTGTTCGTATTTAACAATAATTCAAACAAATGTAAATCTGAACTCGAAACCATTAACATCTTTGAAATTCTTCAAATCTTTGCCATAAAATGTGTTTGCTAAATACTAGTGTTTTGTAACTATGTAAACACGTTCTGTTTGATAAAAGCTAAATTACGTTTATTTATTTGTTTATGAAATTATGTTGAATTTATTTGTTATGAAAATATATTTTGATTTATTTAGCATAATTATCAAAATTCTTACTTCTTTAATGTCTTCAGAATTTCCATAAAAGCTTGCGCAATATTTGCATCTTGATTTTCATGAAGGAAGGAAAAATAGTCCATATGATCTCAGCATAATAAGTATTTTACTGCTTTGAATTTTTGTGCTTAGCAGTACAAAAATTGCATTTAATGGATATGTGTGTGCATATTTTAAAATGTCAACATAAATATGTTTAAAAGCACAGAAAAATGTTAGAAAATGCACGAGAGATAAGCATATAAAATTGTAATTTATGGTAGTAAAGACAAACGAACTAAAAACGAAATTTCTGGTTTAAAATTGTAAGAAAACTCATATTATTTGTTATCAGCTGGAATATCAGAAGCTTCTTTTTAATATTATGTAACATTTTGAAGGAAAAGTATGCAACTGATCTTCGGAATGCGTACTAGTTGATTTAGATACTGAGCGTTGGTTTGCAACATACTAAAAGTTTTGAAGACGCTGAAAACTGGTAGTTTGATACGAGGTTTGAAGCCCTCGAACGGGCTGACTGCATGGGCATTTTCGTGGTTTTCCCCATGTGTAACGTGTATACGAGCCAGTTTCCCTTAGAAAGTCCTCCCTCCCTTTAGGCAGATAGCCCTCGTGTGCTTTGCCATAAGTAAAATAATCCAATAATCCAATCCTTATATTTTATGTTTAAATATATTTAAAAGTTATATCAATTAAATTTAAGAGGTAATATGTTTAAAAGTCTTTCTCTTCTAAAGTCTGAAGCTTAACTGTCATCAAACATTTCCTTAACTATGAATCACAGAAATTAAACTCAACTTACCTTAACTCTGATCAACCTTTAACTTTGTATCACAAAAACTGTGCTGAATTATTAAATGAACTCCATAAGCATTCTTTTAAAATCAAATATGTAACTCTTGGTATATAGAAAAATTTTTTTCCAAGCTTACCTTGACTAATTTAAGTCCTTGTATTTTTAAATAACAGAAACATTCGTTTTTACATGCTTGGACATTTATTAAAGTTCATACTGGGCGACACATTATTTTCTCGAAGAAACGGAGTCCAACTAGAGCAATTATTCCGATGCCTGCGAGTGAAGTCTGCTAGAAGCGAGATCTTTTCATTTGCAGACGAATAAAAGCTAAGCATTCTTTTAAAATTAAATATGTAACTCTTGGCATACAGACAAAAATTTTTCCAAGCTTATCTGGACTAATTTAAGTCCTTGGTTTTTTAAATAAGAGAAACATTCTTTTTTTTTCCAGCTGCGACCTTGGGTTCGAAAATTGAAACGAATTCTAAGTTTTTGACGAGCATAAAAGAACTTCATTCAGGAAGTTTGCGGCAACTATACTAAGTTTCACTATCTCTTACATTTTGATGTGTGCAATCTTTCTTCGCTTATGCCGCAATTTCTAGTCAGATCAGAAAGTTACTCAAATTTAAGCTCAGAGTGATAGAGCTGAAAGGTAGGAACATAGCTCGGCTAGCGGAATGTTCCCCACTATCTCAATAAAAGATAGTTCTTGTTAAATCCATTTCGGGTTCAAAATTAGAAAATGGGCTGTGCTACTGAAAAGCTATGCAAGAGCTAATAGTAGTATAAATCTATAATATTTTAAACTTTAATTAAGCTTTGCTTTTATAAAAATTTGAAATTTAACTGCGAGAGGAAACAACCTCATTCTTGTGATACTACTTTTATTACTGGTTAATTTTACTGGTTAATTATTATTTAATTATTAATTTTCGGTTATAAATCACGAGAATGATTCGATCATTATTTATTTGGATTTTCACCAAACTGACTTTGTGATTACAGTAAAATAGTTGTTAACTTTAATGATTTAATAAAGGTTAAGATAATTTTGAATTTAACACTTTAATTTGCATTATTACCGACTTGGTATTTAAAAAGCTAATGTTAGTTGAATTATAAATTAAATTGTTTTATTCCCCTTTCAGTGCAGCGCGTGACGAATATTAAAAAAAAGCTTAGCCGGAAAATTGAAAATACAAGAGCGCGTGCATGTAACATTTAATAAATATCTCTTTTTGATTTCGAGAAAGTACTAGAAAATTCTCGCGCGCGATTTTAAAATCTTATAAAAGGAGAAAACTTCTCAGTCAGTGATTTTAGTTAGCTTGTTGTTGTTTTAAGAGTTTGTTTAGAAAACTGCTCTTGTTGATTGTAGCGAATTCGCGGATTAGCTTTCTTTAGCTGTTTTGAATTAAGTTCTTTTGAATGTTTGAGTAGTTAAAAGATAACTACTGTGAGATATTGTAATATTGCACGAATATTTTAGGAAATTTAAGCATATTTGTTGTGATAATAATAAATTTTTGTTCATTTTTCATCGGACTTGTGCATTCATTTCGTAACGAACTCGTACGAACGCAACAGTATGTTCACAGATTCACAGGTTCAAGCGACTGCAGTTAGCAAATTAGGCTCCCGTACGGTTTGCGCTATCTGAGGTTAACAAGAAGAAGAGCCGATTATGTAACATCTTAGACCGAAACTTTGTTAACGATTACCATTTCATAGGACGAAAAAACACGAAACTGGAAAGAAGCCGTTGTAAAAATTTTACACGTCCAGCGATAACATTTTCCATTCAGTTAATTAGCATTATTATGATATTAATTTTTTGCAAGGATTTCGAGATATTTAAAGATTCAAATGGGTTTGAGTCCACTTTCACATAAGTGTGATTACCATTAAAAACGAACGTGAGTAACGGCTTTGGGAATTTACAAGCCGTGATACAAACCATATTCAAAGATTCGAAGCTATGGATTTGATTATTTATATGACTTGTCATAATAATCATTATTAGAACATTTTATTTTTGTTATTATATTTTACATTTACATATTTACATTTAGCTCATATAATGATGATTGAAGTTTCAGTATTTTTCCAGCATTAAATGGATGCGCATAGGAACGACGAGTTTGTTTAAAAAATTAAAATTAAAGAAAATAAACCTTGTAAGAAAATGCAGATCAGTTTTTTTTACGGTGTGAATCCATTTTCCATACCTATGTGAGTCACGTATATTATGTCAGACTTGTAAAGATTAATATTAAAATAATAAAACTGAGACTGGGTCGTGCAGAAATCACAATTACTTCGTCTTTCCTTCCAAAATATTGTATGATATTCTCGTTCATCATTGATCAATATCCGCATTTATCTCTGACGACTTTTTAAGAAAAATTGTGATAGTCCTTTACTAACTTTTAAGCAAATGAATGAAGATTGTACATGTTGGGCTGTCAAATTCTTTGGAAATTGTCTTCTTAAACTTTAAAAACATATCAGATTTCTTAATGAAATGCTTCTGGCATGGAAACAGGCTTCCATTCCATTATGCATCGATATTTAAAATTGTATTCGCAGTTTGCGATTATAATTATTATGATAAAAATTATAAAGACTTTGCTCACTAGTGTTTTCTTACACTTTTGCGCTTATTGTATTCCAAACTTGCAAACTGCTACCATGCATATTTGAGTTACTTTTTCTTTTTTTTTTTTTTTTAAATGAAACTGCTTTGCCTCTTTCAGACAGAGCGGTGGTAATTCAGTAGTACAAGCTTAATGCTTTGTAGTTGGGTGACAGTTATTGCTTTCATTTATGGTTTTATGAATTTTTGGAGTTATTTAGTCGTGTTAAATAATTTATAAATGTTATCTAATGTTAATTTCTCCTTGAAAACGTGCTACGTTTCACAGAGTTGCTTCTTTGCTTATTATAAAGCTTGATAAAATTAAAACCAAAGTAAAGGCAACTTTAGAGCATATAAACTTCCTAATTCTACTGATGGAAGTTTGTTTTAAAAGAGTTTTTAATTTATTGCATTAATATTAAAATGGTATCAGAAATCTACAGAATTTTCCCTCTTTCCTTCCTGGTAAATGAAAGCTGGACCCCCAAAAAATGTTGTTATCCCTAATATTTGATGGATTATCAGTTTGTCGACTTTTCAGAATAATTAAATCCTTTGACTAACAAATTATTAATTATTTCATTAAGTTACTAATCTTCTTTTTACTGTTATATGCACGATAACTCTTTAAAATTGCTATTTTAGATATCCTTATTTGGCATAAATTTCGAATTGTACAAGAAAATTTTTAAAAAACTTAGAATTTTTTAATTCAAGGTCTCCAATTTTATTTATTAACGAAAAATAATCTAGTCTGTGCACTGATACAAAACTGTACCTGGCTACTGCAGTTTTCGTGACCGAAACAGAAATAGATTTGTGTGCCAATGGATTTGTGGTGTAAATAAAATATTTGACGTTTTATAACTTTCTTTGATTTTTAGCTTGAAACATGTTGCGTACCTAAATGATGATGCATGAAGGCAAAATACAATGTATTTAAAACGTATATGACTAATCAGTTTAGGTAAGGGAGTACTAATGAGTTTCTGTTTGGCATTGTTATGAAACAATGAAGGAATGTACTTCCTATGAAGAAAGATATTTAGTCAAGTATTGCCAAAAGGTGTTCTTATTTTCCAGATAATATATTTTAGAGTAATTTATTCAGCCAGTTTGAAGTGCAGACAAATCTGAAGTTTAATGCGTGGCAAAAATGAATGATATTTTGATTTTAATTCAATACCCGCTTTTAATCTATTTTGAACGATAATTACATGTCGCTCATTTCTTCACAAAACAAAAGCATTTGCTCCTCTTTTTGTCATAAAAAAGAAACTGAAAGAAGTTAACTCCAAATAAGAAATTTATGATGTAAAACTTTTAGCATGCATTCTTAATAACTCATAGGACATTTCCCGAGTAATACGAATGTAGAATGTACACACATCCCAATACAGATTATTTAAGCAATTTAGTATAGCATAAAATAGTGACATAAATAATTGGTTCTTGTTTACATTAAAAATTTATTACTCCTGTTGCCGAATGATAAAACGAAATAAAATTTTGAATTAAATTAAGTGAACTGAAAAAATAATGTTCATGTTTACGGTCTTTCTGTTTTCAATGTAAATGTTAACGATTAAAACATTTTCCGAAACATTCTGTCGCCAGAAATATTTCTAGCAAATTTCTCAAATGAAGAATATAAACATTGCAAATGTTGGGCACTGAAAAATTCGAATAAATAGACTAATCATTCTAAAATAATATATACAATAAGTTTTTAATGCCTAATGTTTTGCACCCTACTTCGTTTTTAAAGTGTCAACAGTGAAATTAACATCATATTTTTTCAAACTTACCGTATAAGTATGTATTATTAGCTCAAAGGAGTGTTAACCTAAAAGGGCTATTGGTCTCGAAACGGCATTTTGGTTTGAAACACCATTGCGTTGTATCACTTCACAAATTGTTGTCAATCGGCCTGTATCATAGTTAAAGAAGTTATACAATGAAGAATCTGATTAGGTATGCTCCTTAAACTGTTAAAAATCAAATGAATTGATTTTTTAGAAACATTTAGTTGATTAGTGGCAAACGCTGAAAGCTGCAGAATTTTGTTTCATTTTATATAATACTGAGGTTTATAGACTAATGTGGTCTTTCATATTAATTTGCACAAGAAAGCATATTTATTGTACAGATCACTCTGAATTTATTAAGAGTCTTGGAAATATAAAAAATGCTCCTTTTTGAAATACGCACGGATAAAGACGGTGTCAAAATACTAATTGCGTCAGTTTTAGATATGCAAATAGAGATTTATAAAACAGGTAAGAAAATTACCGAATAGTTTTGTTATTAAACAAATAGTTAATTCAATATAGATATTTTTACTTATGACGCGATCACCCATTTGGCACTACACGGAAAGAGTGAGGATGTCCCGTGGAGGTCTGTTTAACTGAAATTGGCTCGTGTCCACGTTACACATGGGGAAAGACGCTGGCCCGTTCGCCGGAACTCCATCACCAGTGTGTGTGTGTGTGTGATTATGGCAAAGCCTCGAGGGCTATCTGCCTAAGGGGAGGGATGCCTTCGTGGAGGACTTTCTAAGGGAAACTGGCTCGTATACACGTTACACATGGGGAAAACCACGAAAACGCCCATGCAGCCAGCCCGTTCGCGGGATTCGAACCTCGGACCGAACTACCAGTGTTCAGCGACTTTACCGCTCGGCCGCTGGTGGGCCTCGATCACCAGACCGAACTACCAGTGCCCAGTATCGATAAAACCAAAGAAGCGGAAGAGAAATATCCTGATCCCTCTCCTATGGTATGCTTTATCACTGCCATCGTGATTCGAGGTTGGCCTTTCGCATGGAAGGACGGGCTCTATGACCCTCTGAAACGGACTGTAATGAAATGCCTTATACACGCTAGACAAACATAACACTAAAAAGAAAATCTGAAAGGTTTCAGATTTTAAATTACGTCCAAACAGGCGTTTTTTAACATTTTGCGTGTTACCTTTATTAAATATCATGGTCTTAAACCATAAAATTTAGCTCAATAGCAATATCGCAAAATAATTTTAAATTGAGCATATCTTTAGAATTTACGATACACAGTCTCGCGCGCTGGAGATGAAATTGCTTTTTCGGTACAACATGTCTCGCTTTGAAATC
Organism: Stegodyphus dumicola; assembly: GCF_044657685.1. Lineage (NCBI taxonomy): Eukaryota > Metazoa > Arthropoda > Arachnida > Araneae > Eresidae > Stegodyphus > Stegodyphus dumicola. The sequence continues at coordinate 62,659,832 of NC_140778.1, read as the reverse complement.
CTTGAGTTTGTTAATAAAAAATTCGTTAAATTTTATGAAGTATGAAATCAACAATAAAACAAATTTCAAATTTGAGCTTCCAGATGCCCATATTAGCAGTAGGATTACGTCATTCAAAATTGGATGGCTCCAGGTACTGTTGTTTTATCACAATGCCAGAAGCATGCATACATTTAAGAAAATTTTTCATTATTTAATTTCTTCAAATATAATACCAGGGCGATAATATTCGGTGGCAACAGTTTGAAAAGTTAAAAGGACTTTTACAGTAATTCGACGCAGATCGCAAAACGAAAACAATAGTCCCTCAGTAATAGTACTTTTTACTAAAAATGGGGAATATATATATATATATATATCACCTTTTGATTTTATATAAGAAAATAAAAGTGAATTTTAAGATTTTCGGAAAAGAAAAGAAAACTTTTCTATTGGGCCATCTTATTTAGAGTTGATATAGGTATTGGGAACAAATTTACAAATAGAATACTCAGATTCGCTTTCGGACATTTATCTCAAGGAAAATTCCTGACGTTGTTGGAATGTTATAAATCATGCATACCGAAAGATAAATATGCTTCACTGCATAGTCATGAATATTCATTGTCATTAATATTTGGCAGTAAGTATATCTGTGAGCAAATATTTTCAATACAGAAGAAACGTAAGAGTAAAATTAGAACCAAATCATGGGACATAGATCTTGAGAACTTCCTGAGAACTGCAACCACTTCAATCGAAACAGACATCGGTACATTAGTTCCTCAATTTAAAGGCAAATATTGTATTAATTTGATGATCCGTTGTGATTACAATTAGAATTTACAATCATGTTTTATGTATGAAATTTAAAAGCAAATGTGAAAATAATTCTAATTTGCTGTCATTACATTCAATCAATCATAATTAATAAAGTTCTTAAATTGTTTAACTATATTAAGTTTTGGGGGGGGAGTCATCAGCTATCGTTTGGCAATGACGGCTCGCCAAATAAATCAAGTAAAGTATTGATTCACTCCCATATACACTCATGTCCATAAATTAAGGATAATTTGGAGTCACGCGGAAATCGAACTCTAAAATAATTATATCATCTGTAAAACCACTACACGCATCTTCAAGAATCATATGCAAATTTCAGGAAGTAATCAGATGACACCGATGATACGTCACACTGACGAGAGTGTAAGAGAGTGATATATAAGGAATACAGGCAAAGAAGTGAAATCGTTCACAGGCGCTTTATAAGCATTTCGGTGCAATAATCGAATATTTATGACACAATGGACGCATTTGGATGATTTTTTACGTAATAGAATTATCGGCCGTCTGGAATGTGGGCGTATCCAACTAGAAATATCAGACGAACTTGGAATTGCCCAGGGTGACATCTCCAGGCTTTGGCAACGATTCAAAGATGATGGTAATGTGAGTAGACGTTACTGCACAGGTCGCCCCAGAGTTACAACGCCGAATGAGGACCGGTATTCGGAAGTTCCTGCCAAAAGAAACAGGCGGAGCACAGCCTAAGACCTGTCTCGTTAGCTCTCTTCAGCCACTGGTACGACAATTTCAAGCCAGACCGTGTACAGACGCTTAGGGCAGATTGGTCTATATGCTCGTAGACCTGTCAGATGCGTTCCACTTACTTCAACTCACTGTAGCCTGCGGTTAGCCTGGAGTAGAGAGCATGCATTGTGGACACCGCAACAGTGGGCTTGTGTGATGTTTTCCGACGAGTCCCGGTTTAGCTTGCAGTCTGATTCTCGCCGGACTTTCATATGGAGAGCTCCAGGGACCAAGAAAACAGCATTGAACGACACCGTTACGGTGGTGCAGGAGTGCTCGTTTCGGGTGCAATTATTCTGGGTTCCAGAACTGAGCTGCATGTTCAAATTGGAACCATGACAAGCCAAATCTATCGGGACGTCATTCTGAAACAACATGTTCGTTTGTTTCGGGGCGGCATGGGCGCACAATTTGTGTTTATGGATGACAACGCCCGTCCTCACCGTGCAAACATCGTAAGCGAATGCCTTCAGTCGCAGGATATCAACCGTATGGACTGGCCAGCATCTCACCGGACTTGTATCCAGTAGAGCACGTGTGGAACATGCTTGGCCGACGATTTGCAGCCCATCAACCTCCTCCTACATGTCTACCGGAACTTCGGAGAGCATTGCTTTTTGAGTGGTGTAATATCCCCCAAGATCAGATCGATAATTTGATACTCAGCATGCCTAGGCATCGTACGGACTGTATTGCATCCTCTGGGAGACATACAATGTATTAACAATCATACCAACCATGTAATATTGGTTTTTTGTAAATAGGTTTTTTTTTTTTTTTAAATTTGCTCCAGGGAGAAAAAATCGCTAATTTTTTTAATAATATCAAACATATAGCAACTTTTTTTGCTCTTTACCTTTTCTTTAATAAATAAGCTTTACAAATAAGTCAAATTTGTTTTGCTTCTAACTTTTCCTTTGCCTGATTTTGCATTATCCTTAATTTATGGACATGAGTGTATATGAGTTCCATATATATGAGTTATATGTGCACTTCTTTTATATGTGGTACACACTGAATAAATTTTAAATAACGCAGTTAAACCCGTAAAATTCTCTGTTACGGGTGAAGTAAAAAAACATTCTTTCAAGAGACAAACCTGAGAAATCGGTGATTTTTCAATGAAATCTATGCAATTATGTAAATCGTTTATTTGGAGATCACAAGTTGCCATTGATAATAGATGATTTGTCTGTTTCAAAATATCTCGTATCTATCCCAGGGTAACTAAAAGTTTGGACTCCTTTTCGTTAATGCGTCAAAAACTAAATATCTTTTACGCTATCGCTGTTGAATGCCTGAGTATCAGAAGGTTTTGTTTCTTTGATTATTTGCTAGAATAAATTTGCAGCTTCGTGTACTATTGTAACTCGTGCAACATTGAATGTTAGGTCTTTTTTACTTACAGTGGGGGGCCCCACCAGCAGCCGATGGGTACAATTGTGAAATAGGTAGTTTGATCATTGTCGAATCACAAAAAGAGATGGTGCGGATCTTCGTGAAGTTAAAAAACGTAAAACGTTTGCTATCAAATCCATATTAGTACCGAACACGTTAGACTTACAACATGTTTTAACGTTTGAAAATTTAGCAGAAAGCCTTTACGGTTATTTAAAAATTTAAATAACAAACCCTTCCTGAAGGAATTTGAATTTTTTTTTAACTTGAAGAACTAAATTTCCGAAGTATTTGAGAGTCCAACCCGTATAAACTACATTCATTTGTTTAAAAGTAAGTAAACGGTAATCACAGACCTTCTTAAACATTTATGAAAGATAAATGCTAATATTTATCTATACCAATGAACGCAATATCCTCACGTTTTCCATTCAGAGGAATAAACATTTGATAGTTGTCACAAATTATCTAAATGTAAAACTCGTTTATGCTCGTCCAAAATTCAGAATTTGTTTATCATCCTTTTTGAACAGAAGGTTGCAGCAGAAAAAATATGTCTTTAGTTGAGAATGTCTCAACTTTAATATTTTTATATTAATCTCTATATGTCTGACATAATTGACGTCAACTAGGTACGGAAAATTGAATCTACGGCGAAAATATTGATCTGCATTTTGTTACAAGATTTTTTTTCTCTTAAATATTGAGATTTCAATCATAATTATAAAGGTTGTAATAAAAGTGCAAAAAAAAATGTCAAAGTTTAGGACCGTTGGAGGGTGTTAATGAATATTCCTTTAATTTTCATGGAATTATCAAACCCATTAATCCTGTTTCGTACCCATTTAAATTTTCTTTCTTGGCAGCTAAAGTGAAATCTGCAAAAAAGCCTGCACCCAGTTTTATTTTCTTATTACATTGTTTGCCATTGACAGAAGCGAAACGAATGCTGAGAATAACTTCTGTATGCCAAGTTCTTGTTGCTGCATGTACAGCCCTTAAAATCTGCCAGGAAAATATTTAATAGCAGCGTATAAGTAAACAAGCCAGCCATTGTAATAATGGGGAAATGTGCTTTACAAGTTGACCTTGCATAAATTACGCACTTCACACGCATTAAATGGTTTTTAGAGAGCTCTCAGTCGCTTAGCTAATATTTCTAAATGGAGTTTATTTTATTTTGAAACATTTACATATTTTTAGAACTCAAGACATTTTGCGACAACATGTTGCAATTCAGTTTCCAACGCTCTACTTTTGTCTAACAATTATTAACAATGAAAGAATTTTTAGGCCAAATTTATATTCTTGCTTCTTATTACATTTTTCATTTCATATACATTATGCAATTACAATACAAGTATGCAATTATATTTAAACATTAATATATCAGTCAGCTTTTAATAAAAATTTTTACTTGAAAACCCTTTGTAGTGAATTTTCAAATTGCGACGTTTGGATAGTGTTGTAGTATTAGAAAATCACGTTTAGAATATTCACGACTTGCGGAATAAAAGAAATCGACAAATCTTTGCAAATTATTACCCTGGTCAATAAACTGAGTTTAGAAAATTCAGCAGCTGTACTTGTACAATCTGACCTTAGCTAGGCAGTCTTCCGATATATTTGGAAGAATGTTCTAAGTGTGATTACTAAGTTTACTATCAAGTAAAGGTTGAATCAAACAATGAATCCTATAGCCCGAAATCAGTCCAAAACTCATACGGATAATTTCAAATGTTAGTCAGAATTATAATCAAAATATATCTTTCTCCCATTATGATTATAATGCAATTTCAGGTAAAATCTATAAATTTATTTTACTGACATCAAAAGACCTTTAAATATTTCTGTTGAGCCCATTTCTGGTATGAAGATAGGGAAGCCGGTTGCCAACGCCTTGGGTTCGTGATTGAATCCAGAAGAAGGCATGGATTCTCGTTGCGTGTATACTTTCGATGCGCCATAGAGGCACTTAACTGTCAATATTTAGTTTAGTTTCGTGAAGTTGTTTATCTCAAAGCACTGAGATCATATGACTATGGGGAAGAATGCCTTTGTAAATTTATTTTTAGGGAAACTGCCTCGTATAAACGTTACACATGGAGCAATCGTCCATGCAGCCAGCCCGTTCGCCTGAAATCGGATATAGCTGGGAACTAACCGTGTTCAGCAGTTTTACTTCTCGGCCACTTGTGAGTGAGAGCTACTGTCGAGGAGAAGAGCTTTATAGAGTGTAGAACTAGAAGAACGATTACTTCGATTACCTGCGAGTGTTAGAGTTCTCTTGTCGAAAAGTAAAAATTAAGCATTCTATCTGTAAATTACAGGCGTAAAACTGTTACGATGACATCACCACTGGTGTTCGTCGTGAGAAAACCATTGAAGTTTCTTGAAATATGTGCATTTAGGCAGTCTGGGTGACGGGGGTGTAAAATCAGTCTTTACAGGACAGTAACTTATGTTCATTCGGAGGATATTTCAGTCGCAGCAAGAACCATATGTTACTATATTGTCTATTCCTTGATAGTGGGGTCTCAACATGCTTAGGTATGAGGCTTTCTTTGGGGGAGTGGCTCCATACGGTCCTCTGCTGGCTGACTGACTGAGCAGAGGGAACACCCCAACGATTTTAACCGCTGCGACCGTTGTCATGCTCGGTTGCAAAGATGACATCCTACTTTTTATTGACCGAGCGTTTCTTTCGTCTCACATTATGTATAAAGCACGGATTGGACAGCTACGCTACGCCCGCTTGGATGGTGTTCTGGAGAGTAGACGATATTTCCTGAAAGGAAATTACCAGGGCAGGATCACGTCTCCAGTATTCTGTCACGCAGAAACAAATTTCTTCGAAGCATACAGTCATTAAATTAAGTCCTTGGGCTTTTAAAATAACGAAAAGGATTAACGTACGAGGGGTGATCCAAAAAAAAGTTTACAAGGCAAATGAAAAAGTATTTATTAACAATAGAAACAAGATACAAATGGGAATCAAGAGACACATCTGGCTTTCACTTTTCCACATAGTCGCCAAACCTGTTTAGGCATTTGTCAGAACGTTCGACCAACTTGTTTATCCCGTCTTCATAGTAATCAGGGCCCTGCTCATTGAGCCATTTCTCGGCAGTTGTTTTCACTGCATCGTCTGAGGTGAACCTTGTTCCGGATAAGTATCGCTTCAACGCCGGAAAAATGAAATAGTCACTTCGAGGCAAATCGGGGCTGTATGGGGGGTGATTCCAGACCCCCCACTTGAACCTTTGCAGCAATTCCTGAGTCTGGCGAGCTGTATGGAGTCTGGCATTGTCATGCCGAAGAATGACGCCTTTGCTCAGTAATCCAGGCCGTTTGCGTCGGATGGCTTACGCAATTTCGTTAATGTGGCACAATAACGATCGGCCTTAATGGTATGGCCCCGCTCCTGTATTTTTTATTCAAACACAGTTCCATTGTCAATTAAATTATTAATCTTACTGTGAGGTTACCATAATCCCAGGTTTATTCTGAATATTCTTTGAAAGAGAAATTTATAGACTAAATTTGCCTAGTTTTGCTAAGTTTGGCTTAATCAGTGAACTTGAAAAGGCAATCGCAAGTAAAAATAAGACTAAAATTATCTGATACTAGAATATCTTACTGAAGATTTTTTTACGTGCGCTACATTTTCTATATAAGACCAATCTAAAAAATTAGCACTATTTATTCTTTCGCTTTGTTATACGGAGAAACATAACCTAGCCATTCAGTTGTATAATGCTCGAAATCGTTCAAACATATATATTCACAGATATGTACAAAGGCTTATTTCAGATTTCCGAATAAAGTTGCGAACCATGTTTACATCGAACGAAGTTGTTGATGCTGGGCGGAGCTTCGTTGTGACGTCGCCTTACGCATGAAGCGACGATCACGTGATCTTCCTGCACGTTCGGGGATTTAGAGCAAAGAAAGTCTATGTACAATACATATTCTTTGTTTAGAGCTGACCTAGCATTTTTACCAAGGAGGTTAGAATAGAAGGAGGGAGGGTTCGCAGTTTCCTCCACTATCGGGGAATGAAACTCCGCCGAACAAGCGGCGTCCATGTTTGTGACTTCAAAACATTGCATTACGGCAGTGACATGTACGTGTTTCTAAGCTGTTCCGTGCATTTATTTTCCAGTAAAATTATGTTAAATTTATAATGAAATCCCCCACTATTGTTGAATTTTTGTTTTAAAGTAATAAAGATGATATCCATAATTTACTATGTACAGCAAATTGTTAAGAAATAGTTCGAAATCTAAATGCATGCGCATAACATTAAAGCCTTTAAAAAATTATGTTTCTGCATATTTCACGGATTCGCTTAGGTTAGAAAATAAATCTTAATAAAATAAAACAGAATTCATTGATTTCAGTTTATGCGCATTTCATATTTATTAATCTCAAAGAAACTGCCTTTAATTAAGTTAAATTACAGAAATACACCTATATAAGTTTTTGGATACATCTTTCCACATGTTCAAATGTGTAAATATTTTACTTAATTTTATCACTATACTGCTCAGAAATTTGTAAGTTTATACAAAAAATTTTTAACAACAGAACAGTTTATCTTAACTTTAAAAAATGAATAATAATTAATATATAAAGAAAAGCATTGCTTTATTTAACACCTTTACAATTAATAAAAATAGTAACAATTGATTTCTTACTTTTCATGAAAGTTATAAAACGAATTAACTAAAACGTTCAAATTATACAATTTAAATCCTACCATATAGCATTGTATCTTAAGGAACGAAGATACCAGCTATAAACAGAAACATTAAAATGTATTTAAAATATTTTGATTATAGTTATATTAAATAACCTATTTTAAGTCCTTTTTTTCACATCTGGAAAGAAAACCACATGACATTGTGATATTTTTTGACATAGTTGTCATATTACATAAAAAAAAAAAAAAAAAAAAAGAAAATTAATACTTACGTGTGAAAAATAATGCCCGGAATTTTTTTCGAGAATCTATTTATGCATCCATATGCAATACAAGCTGACATGCTTCAAAAAGAAAAGAAAAAAATGTTGCAATGACAGACTTCCTTGCACAAGTCACGGTGATAACAGGAAGATGGCCGCCAAGCTTCACCGTTTGAGTTGAACCTTCCCTCCTTCTATTCTAAGCTCCTTGATTTTACCATGTTTGAGCTAACCGTCCGACGTCGTTACACTTCCTGAAGAAAGCGAAAAAAGAGGAAAATTTTGACTTCGGATATCTGTTTCTAAACACAGGAAAGAATAAAAATGATGCAACATGTATTTCATCTCGCAGACAAAAGTACTTATTGAAATGCTAATTTAAATATGTGTATATATCTCTGATATATGCATTTATAATTCTGTATGTAAATACATTTATCTGATAGTTATTTGTTTACAATCAATTAGTGCCTATAACTAGTAGGACCATTAAATTTTATAATTAATACTCAAATTATTTATAATTTTGTGCTTAGCTTGTCCTTTTAAATATTAAACACATTCTAATACAAGTATTTTGTACATACGTCGATTTTATGTATTTACACTAAGGTAATTTGTCTGATAGATATTACCCAGTATAAGCAGCTCTTTAGTATTACACTCTGTATCAGTTAAGTACTAATACAAACAACAAAATATGTAATTAATAATGAACTTTTTCTGTTTGTATGGTTAGTTGTATTCTGCATGAAACTCTAAATACTTAAAATACTTTTGTAAATACTCATACATATAAATAAATACTGTGTTTGTCGGTATGAGATAGTATGATCGCATGTGTGTTCTGATACAAATTTATTTATGAATAAATCTCCATTGTATGTGTTTGTAGAAACACTTATATGCATTATTTTGATTATTACAGGCAGGTAAATTTCACCATAAAAGCTTATTGTGTAGGAAAACATATTTTTGTTGATCTTTACATTATGGTAACTTGGCGTTTTTTTGGCGAAAATTTGGCGACCAACTCTCCTACAGCAACCCTCTATTTTTTTTCCCCGCCGCCGTAAAGACATGTTTCTTTTCTTTTTATATACTGAACACTTCTGCCAACAATCTACTAGCCGAATTACACTTATGCTAGAAATTTTATCTAACAAAACTGCTTAATCATGACAAACATTCACTGCAAAATTGGGAAAAAGTGCACAATACCATACTCCTTACGCGTTTTTCAAAATAACACGTACACATAAACCATGTACACGCCGACTTATTTTTACTTAAAAAAACATCCCAGAATTGCACAAAAATGGCATTGCGCACACTCTTCACTATATCCATGTACACTGCTTTTTTCTCATAAATTAGAAAAATTTCACGAAAATACATGACAATTTTCTCAATCTTTAAACCCGGTAAAAAGAACATATATGAAATTACCTGATCGCGAAAAAGTAATGAACATTTCCACATATAAAATAAATAAAATATCCAAAAACTTTTACCTCTAAATCATCTATTACATTATACACGTCACCAACGAATTCATACCGCAACCATTACAAATACTTATTGTCAGATATTTAAATTATTTCCATGCACGTTTACTTCAACTAAAACGTATACCAAATTCCTACAAACATAAAATTCACAAAATAACTATCATTTAATTAAAATATAATTTAATTCAAAAACACTACTTAAAATATAAATGAGCACATACATTAAATTAATACATACATAAATACCCATTTCGAATTCACTTTAGTTACGGCCATGGGATCCAAAAATTCACGAACACTGTTTCACACAACACAGAATAAAGCCAAATACAAAATTTCCAGATTTTTTTCCGATTAAAGAACCGTAATTCGTCCATTAATATCACATGACATATCCTACGATCTCTCATTTCCCTCACACAAAATAATGCGTAATCGGAACTGAGTACTGCTCACATTATTACCAATGTGCCAGGTAACCTTTATCGCCTCCAAAATGTCGCCAAACTACCAGTTACCATATTGTAAAGATCAACCCATATTTTTTTACAGTGAATTATGTCTAATCATTACCCCTGATTACTTATGAAATTCAAAAGACAAAATATTAAAACAAATTTTGGTACTTCCATATTAACAAAACCATCTTGGTGCAATTTGGCATTTTTTATTAGATTAAAACGTAAAAGTCACTTATTGGTTGGATGGTGGTGGTTTTTGTATACTTTCGTGTTTTAGAAAGATTGCCAAACTAACAGAATTTTTCATTAAGTTCCTGAACAAAACATCAAAATAGAATATACTTCAGAAAATGAAAATACAAATTTTAATTATTAAATAAGGATTATGTGATAGTACATTAAAAGAATAAGACATTTACATTCATTTTTTTAAAAATATTTTTCCGCTACTCTTCTCCCCAAGCATACAGTGATCTGTTTTGCCTTAGAAAGACATCAGAGGTTGAGTAGAGTGCAACACTGGCTATCTACCAAACTCATTTCCTGACTGTGCCCTTGAGAGAATTTTTCACAAAATTCTTTACTTTTACACTTATGCTTGATGCATTAAAAATAAATTAATAAGTCGATTTACAGCTATTTTGTGAAAAGTTGATTTTAAAGAACTTGTATCAGGTGGCACTGACAAAACTCATTCCATAACCTACTTTTTATAGATATGGTATAGACATATTAGTTAATATTTGATTTAAAACAAAACAATCTTTTCAGATATTTAAAAGGTATTTAAAGCATGCAATTACAAACTTTCATAATACAAATATTAGAATTCTTGCATTTAAATATCTCCTTAGATTCAATACATTTATTTCTTCAACTTTTAAGCCTTAATAATGATAAAAAAATTATAGTTATAATTACAAGAAAAAACAAGATTCATTATATAAAACAAGCCAACTCAAACAGATGTTACTGCAATCAATCCCATGAAATAAAATTAAAAGGACTTGGCAAAGTTACATTCTTTTAAAACTATACAACTTTGCCTGATCACAATTCTTATTTCTGTTACGAGACCTGTTTGCGAACATCAACTGAATATAATTCTAATACAGAATGTGTCTTGAGTTGAAATAACAAAAGAGACAATAAAGCATGGATGGTGGTGGTTTTTGTATACTTTCGTGTTTTAGAAAGATTGCCAAACTAACAGAATTTTTCATTAAGTTCCTGAACAAAACATCAAAATAGAATATACTTCAGAAAATGAAAATACAAATTTTAATTATTAAATAAGGATTATGTGATAGTACATTAAAAGAATAAGACATTTACATTCATTTTTTTAAAAATATTTTTCCGCTACTCTTCTCCCCAAGCATACAGTGATCTGTTTTGCCTTAGAAAGACATCAGAGGTTGAGTAGAGTGCAACACTGGCTATCTACCAAACTCATTTCCTGACTGTGCCCTTGAGAGAATTTTTCACAAAATTCTTTACTTTTACACTTATGCTTGATGCATTAAAAATAAATTAATAAGTCGATTTACAGCTATTTTGTGAAAAGTTGATTTTAAAGAACTTGTATCAGGTGGCACTGACAAAACTCATTCCATAACCTACTTTTTATAGATATGGTATAGACATATTAGTTAATATTTGATTTAAAACAAAACAATCTTTTCAGATATTTAAAAGGTATTTAAAGCATGCAATTACAAACTTTCATAATACAAATATTAGAATTCTTGCATTTAAATATCTCCTTAGATTCAATACATTTATTTCTTCAACTTTTAAGCCTTAATAATGATAAAAAAATTATAGTTATAATTACAAGAAAAAACAAGATTCATTATATAAAACAAGCCAACTCAAACAGATGTTACTGCAATCAATCCCATGAAATAAAATTAAAAGGACTTGGCAAAGTTACATTCTTTTAAAACTATACAACTTTGCCTGATCACAATTCTTATTTCTGTTACGAGACCTGTTTGCGAACATCAACTGAATATAATTCTAATACAGAATGTGTCTTGAGTTGAAATAACAAAAGAGACAATAAAGCATGAAATTTGGCAAATGCTTTCATAGTCTTAAGTTCCATTATACCTGAAATATTTTGCCTCAGTGAATTTCATAACAAATTTAAGCTCCCATTTATCATAAGGTTGATTTGTACAAACACTTCTAAACAAAGCAGGAATTACACAATAAATATGAGAGATTACTTTGGTACATAAGTGTTAATGCATATCAAACACTAGTATGTGCCTTTGAAAATTAAAAATTATGTCTTGTTAGAAAATTTTTCAAAAATAATATAACTTAAAAAAAATGTTCCTTAAAAACGTATTTAGTAAATAACTGTTTCTTACATTACAAAGATATTTCTAAATGCTTTTTGGTTATATATGCACATGGGATTTTTCTATAGCATTCATATATGCACAAATTGATTCAATCATTAACTCAGCTGTTATCGAAGCTGAGAAACATTTTCATATCTAATTTCAGAACTATAATTAAATTTTTTGTTAGCACAAGAACAGCCGAGTTTAATAAAATGAACTTAAGAGCTACAGCACGCACAGGGTAATGAAATATTAACCCATTCTTCAGAATTTCAGATCAAGAAGAATTTGAAGGTGGTAAAATGAAAGTCAGCAAATTCCACAGGAATCAGATGTCAAAACTGAATACTTAATAATAGACAATAAACAGACACATATTAGTACAAACGTATCTGAAATATTTGCATGGACCCATGAGCAAAAAAAAAAAAAAAAAGGTAGTAATATAATAAAGAAATAATCTTTGCACAATTTTTTGATTTTTTACACATGAAAAGTTACTTATTGGGTGCAAGTTCGTGGTTTTCACACCTTTATTCCAGAAAGATACCCAAACTGTCAATATTTATTATAAATTGGTACAACATTATCAATATAGCAAAACAAAACATACTTGAAAATACAAATTTGAATTATTAAATAAGCAATGAATAAAAAAAAAATAAAATACATGCTTCTTCAAATCTTTCCGTTATTCTTTTGCAATTTTCTCCTCCTCAAGTACAAAGCTATCTGTTTTTGCATAAAAAAATGGTAGAACTGCTAAAAAACTGGGTTCGTGCAACACTCGAGTATGGAGGAAAAGAATTTCCTCGTTGTTCTATTTCGAAAATTTTCGTGTTCTTGCAGAAATTTTAGACCAATATTTTCCATTGCTTGCAAATGCTGCAAGGCCATAGTTTAGTTTTAGGCAAAAAAGACCACTATTTGTTTACAAAAACTGTTCGACTTTGAAATACAACAAAAACGAAACACACTAAATGGCAGAATTGCTAAACTGAAGAATTATTATACCCATGGTTGCTGGAAGAATGATTATGCACTACCACAGAAAAAGAAAACCAAGAAATTCTGACTTTGTTCAAAGACACTACAAGCTGCATTGGACCATCAAACTCATAGTCCAAAATTAACATTTTAAATATATGACACTGAACACATAAGCTTACTGAAATCTAAATTCTAAGCATTCTCAACATTAAAAAAGCAGTTCCAGAAGTTAACAAGGAAGATAGAACTACTTAAATCCTGCAGTACCAAAGTTATCACAAAACAAGATATTTCACATTCCATACTTTTTATTAAAATGCAGGGAAAAGTGGATTACAGTGCAAAATGTGAATGAAATTTCCAGTCAAATGAAAATATGCAACATTTCATGACATTATCTGAATGGGAGGAATGTGACGTGAATACAATTTCTTGATTCAAAACATTATAAGCAGTCATTACCTTTTCACTATTCGAACACGCTGTTTTAAATCTTTCATTTCTAATTAAATACCAAGAATAAGAATTGCTTTAAATCAGCAATACTTTAATCAGCCTGCATATGTGATATGAAATACTAATACATATCACACAGAAAACACATGTAGTGGGATATACTAATGGTATGATTTTCAGGAACAGATTTCATGAAAAATAAGTCTGTTGTATTTCGCACTAACATGATGATAAAATGTCTTGTGACTTATCTCGCAAACATGAAGTTTTAATCTTGTGGAAACAAACAAATGATTTATTCAGAATTGATATGAAAAGACAAGTTAAATACACCTCATAGAAAGACATTTCTTTATAGCATGGTCAAGTCATTACTGCACAGATGAGTAAACTTTCTTGTTAATCTAGCTTTTAAACAAAAGACACTAGCCTTCTATTATTTGTAGGCATCCAACTTTCAATTTTTATAACATCTAAGCGATTTCTTACACATGTAACTCATAGAGTTTCTCTCCTTGTGAATAAGTATATGGTTGTTTAAAAGATGTTTGTGAGTAAAGAACTCCTCACATATATTACACACATGAGGTTTCTCTCCTGTGTGGATAAGTACATTTTTGTTTAAACTATGTTTGTGAGTAAATGACTAATTACACATATCATACACATAAGGTTTCTCTCAGGTGTGGATAAGTACATGTTTGTTTAAAGTACATTTGTCAGCAAATAACTTATTTCATATCTCACACTCTTGAGGTCTCTCTCCTGTGTGAATTAGCATATATCTGTTTAAATTCTCTTTTAGAGTAAATGACTTGTTACATACCTCACACACATGAGGTCTCTCTCCTATGTGATTAAGGATATGTCTCTTTAAATTTCCTTTTTGAGTAAGTGACTTGTTACATAACTAACACACAAAACATTTCTTTCTTGTGCCAATAAGTATATGTCTTTTTAAATCACCTTTTAAAGTAAACGACCTGTTACATTCCTCACATGCATAAACTCACATATTTCTCTCCTGTGTGAATAAGCATATGGGATTTTAAATGATCAGTTCCAGCAAACGATTTGTTACATACATCAGACACATAAGTTTTCTCTCCTGTGTGAATAAGCATATGGGTTTTTAAATGACTTATTACATATCTCACACACATGAGGTTTTTCTTCTGTGTAACTAAGCAGATGGGTTTTTAAAAGTTCCTTTTTCAGTAAATGTCTGATTACATATCTCACATATATGAGGTTTCTCGCATTTATGAATAAGTATATGATTGTTTAAATAACTAGTGGGAACAAATGACTTGTTATAAACCTCACACACGTGAGATTTTTTTCCCTGTGTGATTAAGTATATGCATATTTAAAATGTCCTTTCATCCAAATGAACTCTTACATGCCTTACACATCAGTTTTTTCTGCTGTACGTATATGCAGATGTTTCTCTAATGAACCATATCATTTCTCACTCACATGGAAATGGTGTAGCACCAGGGTGCCTGGGTCAAGAACCCTACGCCTTGTCGAACATGTAGGTTGTCTCGAATGTTGTCATGAGTAAATAACATAAAATATATATATTTATTTCAAATTATTATATTATTAATTTTTAGCAAAAGGAGAGTGAGATAACTGTTAATTCTAGAAGAAATAAAATGTTCGCCGAGTTTCGAGACCATAATGCCATCTGCAAAAGCTGAGAAAGGGGAAACGAGCTGGCTTTAACCTGAATCTAGAGATGTATATAATATGTACATTCAACACAGGTACTGTGAGTCAACTGGTGCACTTAAATTATAACATAAGTCACAAATGCACAGTACAAGGTAAAGCATGTCAACAAATAATATGTGTACTAAGTATGGCCATTACAATTATTTGGATCATTCCAATCATAATCGTAAACCCTTATAATGGGGTTGCTCATACTTTGAGAGGTTAGCATAAAAATATTTCACTTGTTCAATTGCCTAATTCATCATGAAGTTTTTGATTTCGAACGTACCAGGGCAAGTTGGAGATCTCTCTTAGGGCACAATTTTGTGCCTGCTGTAACTTTTTCCTATATGATTTACACAAATATGCATAGTATGAGACGCAATACAATTTTATAAATAAGCAACTTGTTATCTATTGAAAGTATACCGTTTCGAGAAATTAAGGGGTTATGTGTAGGTGCCACGAGAGAGTTTTACTGAAGATCACCTGAGTAATAAAAAGGGATTTTAAAAAGAAATGCCACTGACAGTCCGGCATTACAAAGGATATTTTTATTCTTACTTTTGTTAAATTATGTGCTGATGGTAGTATACAGATTCCAGTTCAAATAATTTTAAAATGTTTTTGGATGCTGTTAAGGAATTTTGTACAAAACACTCCAAAGACACAATTTCGAAATAAGGCAAGTCGACATTTCTTTTCCGTACTGCACAGATTACATAATCTGTATATTCGTGTTTTATTTTGATTTAAAATGCAGTTTATTTAGATTATACTTTTTTGTTTTAACTATGTTTTGGATGACATTTTACTTGAAAGGGCACTGCACAGAAACAGGAATAGCACCAAAAAAAAAAAAAAAAAAACACAACTTTCATCAAGTTGGGCCCCGAAATATGTTTTTTCCATCAACACAAAAACAAAACAACTTACAGTGAAAAATATGCTTAATAAAGTGAACAAATAAATATGAAGCTTTGTTTTTGTAAATTTTTATACCATTTAGATAATAAATGCTTTATTATTTGATAAGTCATTATTTCACACTTTTAATTTTATCATTCCCAACTGCCCTCTTACTAGATTTAGGAAGATGTTCTAATATTCGGAAAAATTCCAAATGCGGAATCGCAACATCACACTTTGTACTGCATTTACAGCAAATAGTGAAGACAATTTTCACAATACTTTTGAAAAATGCCATATGAAATAATTCAAATAAATCTTGTCTATGTGCCTTACTTAGTAAAAAAAAAAAAAAAAATCCATTTCTTGACTCTAGTGTAGAATTGGCTGCCCTTTCAATTGGCAAGAAATTTTGATTGATTTTGGTGATAAAACCCCTATTCTGGTCACCATGATAGTTTTAACTTTTAGCTTACTGACTTTATTTAAGTGAAAATAGATTGATGCGCACATGGACAAAGTTAAGGAAGTGCACAATGCCTAGCTTGTGCGATTCTCTGATTTTTTTAAAGTGAAAATAGATTGATATGTACATAGACATACAGTTTGTGCAATTCTTTGACTTCTTATTTTGGTTTCATGTAGCAGGCATCTTGAAATTGTGCTTTTCTGGTGCTGATATTGGCATCATAAAGAAAGCACCAAAATAACAAGGTGTACAAAATTGTAAACTGTTACCCCATTTTTCTTGTATTGTCATTGTTTTCCTTGACTGCTATGCACAATTTGCACATTATATCACAATTCTCATTGACTTCCTACACATAATTTATTCTTCACTAATTTATTATTATTTTGCATGATTTCAACATTATCTTTTTCCATAGTGAAGCTGCGATAAAGTGGTCCACAATCTAAAAATCTAACAGATCACTCATTTGAATACTTGTACATGAAATTATGTGCAAGACTCACTGTAGGAAATTTTAAATACGATTGTTTTCCGACAATGTACTATTCTTAACGGTTTTGTTTTCGAAAAAATGGCCAGAGAAATTTAATAAAAGGCAAATGAAGTATTGTTGTATGTATACAAGTATTTGTAACTGTTTTACAAATACAGAATTAATTCAAAACAATTTCCATAATTAGCATTTATTTTTATGTTAATTTTTAATTACATATTGTTTTGCTTTTCTTCTTAACATAAATTTACATGTTCAGTACAATGTCCAAAATCTGGACTCATTGGGACTTCAGCAATTCCAGATATTAGATCATCAATTTAAATCTGGTGAGATGGCACGCAGAAATTATACAATTAAAAATATAAAATCGTGATTTATGAAATAATGAAGTACTTATGATGTAAAGGGTATCAAAATTTACAAAAAAGCTTAATATTTATTTGTTTACCTTATTAGACATTTCTTTTAATGTAAGTTGCTTCTTTTTTGTGCTAATACATTCTCTTTAATTCCATAGACAGACAGACATATCTCCTGTTCAGTTACACTGTTGAAGTCCTGTAGCTGCTATTTCAAAAATTCCGACTAACTTGTCAATTGAAATTTTCTCGTTTTCAGTAACTTCTCTGCTGCTTTCTTCACTTCCGGTAGCGGTATTTTCTGGATTTAGAACCATACTACAGATTTTGCCATTCATTAATTGATTCATGATTGAGAAGCATTGTCATTACAAAGAAAAACTTCTTTCTTATCATCTTCATTTATTACCGCTTTTCCACATTTATTTAGAAAATACGCTAATTGGAAAATTTCACCTTGTTTGGAATATCCGAAAACTTTTAAAATTAGAGGCTATCATCATCAAATTTATCTATCCTTCACTATGCATAATTTGATATGCATCATGAGCTTGGCAACTAACGGCAAGTTATTCCGTTAAATTTTTCTATCGCACACTGAGACAATTAAGCCTGAATTGTATTAGTTATTTATTATACTTATGTCTATTTTTTGCATATGCTTAAGACTTATCAAAGTTCTGAAAAAATAAACTGCTACATAAACAGGTCATACTCCAATATATACATATACCTTATTGAGGGTTCGCGCTAGCTATCTTACCGCGTGATGCAGTCTCTGTGGGTCCTAAATTTTGCAACTCGATGCCGCTGGTTTTGGATTTACGTGAACAACAAATCCATTATTCTTAATTTAAATAGTCCTAAATGTAATCTTTGTGTCTATGAGTATTATCAACAAAATCTATCTTTAGCATATAGAAAGAATTTTTGGTAAATTTTTCACCGTCAACATTTTTTAGCTCATTTAATTTAATATGTAATAATCGCCACACATAATGTCAACATAAAAGGTTATCACACTCATTTATTATTCAATTGTGTGTGTGTGATTATGGCAAAACCTCGAGGGCTATCTGCCTAATGGGGGAAGTGCCTTTGTAGAGGACTTTCTAAGGGAAACTGCTCATTTATTATTCAATTAATAACACAAAAAAATTCTTATGCATCGCTACATGAGTCATTATTCAAGTTGTCATGTTTGGTTGGCATCAGATCAACGATGTATCTATGTGGAATGTTTAGTTTCGAGATGTATACCAAGGGGATATACAGCAAAGGAGCCAAATTATTGCAGTAGCCGTAATTTGGCTCCGTTGCTGCGTATCATACAAATTTATGCTTAAATGATTGCTTCTTTAATATCAAGGTATTTTATTTAGTGTCAAAGTGAAAATAAGAATTGTGACTCTCCAGATGTTTTATTATGTGTGGAGGGGGAAATCAAATGCACATGCGTAAAGCCTACGAGTAAACGTTGTTGGTAATTTTGAGGTCCGGATTTCGGACTCTGAACTGTATTAAATATTATGTTTAAAAAGGCAAATTTCATTTACATACACTTAATATTCTTCCCCCCCTAGCTTTAGTGCATATGGGATTAATCCTAGTATCCGGTGCACACGGGATTTGGCTACTTTTGGCAACTTTATGATGAGCAATAAAAACAGGACATACACGATGAGTAGTAAACGGGTCATTCAAAGAATATATATAGTTATACTTAGTATATAGTGTATATATAGTATATACATAGACGTTGTTTGGGTATGTATATAGTGTATAGTTAGACGTTGTTTGGGTCATTTTTGGTGTTAGCGATAATTTTCAAAATCGCGCCCCAAGGCTGCACCGTATACTAGGATTTTACCTGCATATGCACTAAGTTGCATGTTTAATGAGCTAAATGAAACTTATACATATTTAACATCATTATTTTCCGCTATTGCTATGCTTAATATCATGTTCTTTTTTCTTTTCTGGCATAAATATAAATTCCATATGCTTTATGCCACACTGCTTTTGCCAAATAACATGTTTAAAAAGACACATTAATGCTCAATATCATGTACTTTCTGCTGACAGTACGCTTAATATTATGCTTAGAACCCTGCTTATTAGCCATTGGTGAACTTGACAAGAAAAAAAGCAATATCACAAATGAGATGTCTGCGGTAGTAAAAGCAAGGGAAATGTTTCAGCATTAACGACGTAAATGAGACTAATGCTATTTTAGTTAATATTTGGTTCCCCTTTTCTGTTACTGGGACAGGATTCAGAAATTTATGTATGCATACATTTCTGAATCTGATCACGATACTCAATGAATACCTAATATTTATATCTAAAGAGTTGCATCTTACTTTATGCATACAAAGTTGCACAGAATGCTGAATTAGTAGATGCATGCTGTGTAGGTATTTTTTTACATTCAATTCATGAGCATATCATGAAAAATGTCTTATGTCTGTGCAACAAAAACTTACATGCATAAATTTAAGAAGTTACTGACTAAATATTAAAATATCTATGCTTGAAGTGCTAAATATTAAAAAAAAAAAAAAAAAGGAAACTGAAGCATTTACAAAATTCCTCTCATACTTCCATTAAACACATATATTAATTAATATCAAGGGGGAAAAACATTTAAAATATAAAATTTGATATACTTATATTGAAAAAAATTTTAATTTAGTATCTTCATAATTTAAGTATTTTTGGCTAATCTTTGGAATATGGTAACAGGTAGTTTGGCGACATTTTAGTAAGGCGATAAAGGTTACTAGCTAAGACTTAAGCAGCGTACATGGATAAAGTCAAGAGTGCCATTTTGTGCATTTCTGGGATGTTTTTTAAGTGGAAATAGGTCGTGTACATGGATGATATTGCGTATGTGCAATTCTTAAAAACGCGGCAAGCAGTTTGCGATTCTGCACTTTCTCCCAATTTCGCACCTAATCTTCGTCATGATTAAGCATTTTTGTTCCATAAAAGTTCTAGTATAAGCGTAATTCGGCTAGCAGATTGTTGGAGAAAATGCTGAGTAAAAAAAAAAAAAACATGCCTTTACTTGGTGAAAACAAAATGGCGTCCAAAAAACAAAAACTAGCAGTTTGCTGTAGCAGTGTTGGTCGCCAAATTTTCGCCGAAAAATTGCCAAGTTACCATAATCCAAAGATTAGCCCAAGTTTTTTTCAACACTGCATAAAGAACATAGAAGTTTCTGACTCTAGTGTAGAATTCGGTGCCTTCTGATTAGCAACAAATTTTGTTCAGTTTTGGCCATGAAACACCATTTCTGTTTACCATGATAGTTTTAACTTTGTTTTAGCTTCCTGATTTTTGTAAATGAAAATAGATCAATGTATACATGGACAAAGCTAAGGCAGTGAATAATGCCTAGATTGTGCAATTCTCCAATATTCTTTTAAGTGAAAATAGAGCAATATGTACATGGACACCAGGTTTGTGAAATTTTTTGACTTCTTATTTTGGTTTTGTGTAGCAACTATCTTAAAATTGTGCCTTCCCAGCACCAATCTTAGCATTTAAAAGGAATTGCAAAAGAAAAAAAAAAAAAAAAAAAAAAAAAACAAGGGGCACCCAATTGTTAACTTCTACCCAGTTTTTGAATATATATGTACTATATTTGAGTTTCTTACTTGCATCGAAATACCACAATACTGATTCATTTTTTCAAATGTCTTCTTAGGTACTTTACACACATGGCACTGCTCTACTTGGTATGTCCAGGATTTGAAAGAATTTTATCTTACAAGACCTCATTTCTCTTTATCAGTATAATGTCATAACCATATACTCCTTTTAGAATGTTATAGACTCGAGACATTTCATTTTGCAGCTGCATAGTCATACTGAGAATATTTCCTGATAATAGATTTAATTAGATAAAAAATATGTAAAAAAATTGGAACTGTCTAGTTTGACTGCATTGTCGTTAGTATTTTAACACAATAAAGAAATCACCTAATATATTATTTCATTACAAGAAAAGAAAGGCATCTCTATCATTAATTCAATAGCTTTGATTGATAAACTCTGAAATGTCTTTAGCACAAAGAAGATACAAGTTACAATACACTTATGGGATGAAGCATTTCGCCCTGCTCCAGAATTGCATCTCAGAAGTATGTCAAATTGGTAACAATCATAATATCACCAGAGTGCATTTTGCTAGGTAACAGATGTAACACTGAATATGAGTGATTCGAAAATCTGTGAAAAGTGATATCCAGGATCAAAAATTCAAATTTCCAAAAAGGTGGAAGAAACACAAAACACATCATGGCAGATACTGAACAAAACAACAATCCCACCTTTTTCAATCAAGGTCGGAATAAGTAGTTTTTAAGGAGTCTTTAAGGTAGGATATATAAGCAAATATAGCTTCAAGTCAGCATTAGTTAAAAATGCAATTGAGATAAAACTTGCATAAACGTAGTTTTTTGCTTTTTTAAAAAAATAATTAGATTATGATTTATTTATATCAAATGACAATTCAAAAACCTGTCCACAGCATCAGCAGCACCCAGTGTACCTTTAAATCTAAAACTCTGCCACTAAATGGCTTTTATTACCAAGAATTTTCCCATCAATTAATACTGACAACTGTTGTGTTTCAAACTGACTTCATCATAAAAAAAAAAAAGATTTCTTCGCTGTGTACACAAATCTTTACTACATTGATAAATAAAATGTTCATACTAATTTAACATCTCCTCAAAAGACAGAAGGCTTTTCTTGTGATTAGATCAACGCATATTTTTTCGAATTATTCTGCTGTCCAAATGAATACTTCTACGCACGACAGATTTCCCTCTTCTGTCGATATGCATATCTTAATAATCCTTTATTAAAAATGAATTTATCCATACTTTATACACAAGTCTTCTCTCCTGAGTGAATACGTATATGAGTGTTTAAACTACTCTTCTGATTAAATGACTTCATACCTACTTCACACACATGAGGTTTCTCTCCTATGTGACTAAGCATATGCTTCTTTAAATCACCATTTTGTTTAAATGACTTCGTGCATACTTCACACACATTAGGTTTTTCGGTTGTATGAATATGTGCATGAGTGTTTAAATTACTCTTCTGACTAAAGGACTTTTTACATACTTCACACACATGAGGTTTCTCTCCCGTGTGACTAAGCATATGCCTGTTTATGTGACTCTTTTGTTTAAATGATTTCTTACATACCTCACACACATGAGGTTTCTCTCCTGTGTGACTAAGCATATGGCTGCTTAGATAAGACTTCTGACTAAAGGACTTTTTACATACTTCGCATACATGAGGTTTCTCTCCTGTGTGACTAAGCATATGCTTGTTTAAACCATTCTTTCCTTTAAATGACTTCTCACATACATTACACACATGAGGTTTCTCTCCTGTGTGACTAAGCATATGCTCGTTTAATTGATCCTTTCGTTTAAATGACTTCTTGCATACTTCACACATACGAGGTTTCTCTCCTGTGTGAATAAGCATATGGCTGCTTAAATATGACTTCTGACTAAAGGACTTCTTACATACTTCACAAACATAAGGTCTCTCTCCTGTGTGAATAAGCATATGGGTGTTTAAAGTAGACTTCTGACTAAATGACTTCATACATACTTGACACACATGAGGTGTCTCTCCTGTGTGAATAAGCATATGGGTGTTTAAAGTAGACTTCTGACTAAATGACTTCATACATACTTCACACACATGAGGTTTCTCTCTTGTGTGAATAAGCATATGGGTGTTTAAAGTAGACTTCCGACTAAATGACTTCATACATACTTCGCATACATGAGGTTTCTCTCCTGTGTGAATAAGCATATGCTTGTTTAAATCATCCTTTCGTTTAAATGACTTCTTACATACTTCACACACATGAGGTTTCTCTCCTGTGTGAATAAGCATATGGGTGTTTAAAGTAGACTTCCTACTAAATGACTTCATACATATTTCACACACATGAGGTTTCTCTCCTGTGTGACTAAGCATATGCTTCTTTAAATCACCATTTTGTTTAAATGACTTCGTACATACTTCACACACATTAGGTTTTTCGGTTGTGTGAATACGTGCATGAGTGTTTAAATTACTCTTCAGACTAAAGGACTTTTTACATACTTCACACACATGAGGTTTCTCTCCCATGTGACTAAGCATATGCCTGTTTATGTCACTCTTTTGTTTAAATGATTTCTTACATACCTCACACACATGAGGTTTCTTTCCTGTGTGAATAAGTATATGGCTGCTTAGATGAGACTTCTGACTAAAGGACTTTTTACATACTTCGCATACATGAGGTTTCTCTCCTGTGTGACTAAGCATATGCTTGTTTAAACCATTCTTTCGTTTAAATGACTTCTTGCATACTTCACACATACGAGGTTTCTCTCCTGTGTGAATAAGCATATGGCTGCTTAAATATGACTTCTGACTAAAGGACTTCTTACATACTTCACACACATAAGGTTTCTCTCCTGTGTGAATAAGCATATGGCTGCTTAAATATGACTTCTGACTAAAGGACTTCTTACATACTTCACACACATAAGGTTTCTCTCCTGTGTGAATAAGCATATGGGTGTTTAAAGTAGACTTCTGACTAAATGACTTCATACATACTTGACACACATGAGGTTTCTCTCCTGTGTGAATAAACATATGGGTGTTTAAAGTAGACTTCTTACTAAATGACTTCATACATACTTCACACACATGAGGTTTCTCTCCTGTGTGACTAAGCATATGCTTGTTTAAAGCATCCTTTCGTTTAAATGACTTCTTACATACTTCACACATACGAGGTTTCTCTCCTGTGTGAATAATCATATGGCTGTTTAGATGTGACTTCTATCATTAAAAAAACTATAACTGCGGTAATTATTCAAATAATAAAATCAGTTTCAACGAAAACAAACCCTATTACCACGTAAGACAACAATTACTATGCCCTAACGTCTTGAAACTGGAATATCTATTATTATTGCCAAGCACTAATTACTAAACTTTACTAGCAAAATCAAAGTGAGGCTTGCTCATGAGCCAGGAAAATTAAAATACAAAATAATAAACATTAAAATAAATAATGTATTATTAACATCCTCCTAACTTCTGATTACAAATTATAATCAAAAGTAGCGATTTTGCGTTTTGTTTATAATTATTTTTTACATTATTATTATATATGTTTGATTACAAACGTTGTATTTGATAATAAGTTTTAAAAATTTTGGTTTTGATAATAAATTATAATGGGACACCTGTCAAGATCGATGTGGAAAAACCAGACGGGGTACTCTTTTCACTCGATAGCAAACGGAAAAGCGAGTCTGACCGTGACCTTCGAGAAACAAGAATTGAGTCTAATACGGGCGGCTAAAACCTGCCGGGAACTGAAGAAATTTAACCAATAAGAGAGGACCGTTGCGCCAGGAACTTTTGGCATCATTTCTCTTTCGCCAAACGCAATTTTAGTGCAAAACTGGTATACCAGATTGTGCTTGTTAATGTTATGGTAACTTGTTCGTTCTTCTTTCGTAGTAGATAGATCATTTGTTTCGCTTATTATTTTGAGGAAGCTGATGTGATTTAATATTTAATTTACCGTAGAGGCGAGAAGTAATGTACAATATTTATTTGGATTAACCCGGTGGAAGGCGCGCGCTAAACAGAGCACATTTTGGTCGCGCGGGGTACCTGTATAACCCCACCGATAAATTTAAGCTTAATTCAATATACACATATAAACTTAAGTGCAAATAAATTGAAAAGGTATAAAATACAGTTTTTTAGTATATTCTAAAGCATGAATATTAATTTGAAAATATATTTACGTTAATTTCTACTACTAATGTTTATAGGAAAAAACTTACTCAATTACAAAATAAAAATCAGTTACATACCTTTATTGAATTTTAAACACATTTGTCACAAACATAATTAGAGTGATCCTTGCAAGTAAAATTTTGGCATTTCATACAAGAAATTGTTGTTTTTTTGTCCTTAGCTCGAGGACATATTGTACATCGTCCTTTACCAAGCTTCATTCTCTTTGGCAAGTTCTCTTCAGAAACGGCATTCCTTTCTGTTGAGAAATTCTGATTCATTTTCTCTCGTAATTCTCTGGGTAACATTTGCATATTTGATCTCCTCTTTATTTGTGGGTTTACGAGAGATAATGCCAATGTTTTCAAAAACATTCGTCTACTTTTATACTGCAAGGGAGGATTTTTAGTAGACATAAGTGACACTCGCGCGTTTATACCAGCCACGTTCAAAACACAGTAAAAAATCACCATAGGCCACCTGTTTGTTTTCCTAGCTGTTGAATAAAGCGTAGACATTTCATCAACAGTATCTACTCCTCCTTTCGTTCCATTGTAGAAATGGATTATTTCTGGCTTACTTTGTTCAGAGTTTTCATCTATCGTGTCATCATGATGCATTGTAGACAGAAGAACTACACATTTCGATTTCTTTGGAACATATGATACTAATGTCATGTCTTTTTGGAATCCAAACATGGAAGAATATACTTCTCTTTTCTTTGTTTCTAAAAATTCAGCAGGAATTACAGCTTTATTTTTCTTCAAAGTTCCCACTACAGTGAGTTTCTTTGATAGGAGCTCTTTTGCTAGCGGGTAACTTGTATACCAATTATCCATGGTTATATTCCTCCCAGATCCAAATAATGGAGCACAAAGTCGTTTTACGATCTCAGATGGCGAATAATCAACTTTGAAAGGACCATCCGATTGTTTCCCCGCATAAATTTCCATATTATATGTATAATATGTCCTGGCATCGACTACGGCAAATAATTTAATTCCATATTTTGCCGGCTTTTTCGGCATATACTGGCGAAAAGCACATCGGCCACGAAATTTCTCCAACTTTTCATCTATTGTAACATATTCACTAACTGAATATATTTCTTGACATTTTTTATTGAAATCGCTGAAGAAATCTCTCACAGCTGCCAGCTTATCCAACTGTCTTCGAGCTTCGCGATCGTTTACATTGTCTAATCTCAAGCACCTTAGAAGAAAAGTGAATCGTTTGTAAGACATTGTCTTTCGGAATAATTCAATTCCGGTGCCATCAGCGTCCCACAAGTCTTTTGCATTAGCATGAGAAGATTTATGCAATCCGCATAAATATAAAAGACCAAACAGTGCTCTCATCTCCACTTCATCTGTATGCCTAGCATCTCGACTCCGTTGAAAATTTTCGGATATTTTATCAATAAAAATATTGGTGCAGTCCACAATATTTTTTATAATATTGAAATCCATAAAAAGTTCCCAACTTTCAATTGGTTCCATAATACTTATTGCAACTGATTTCAGACCTGGTAAGTGGGTTATAATATTACAGGAACTGGTTCTTACCTTCTGATTCGGTTTACTTTTCTTCCAAACTGTTTTATTTTTTCCTATATAACTGTCACTTTTTTCATTAGATTCAAGCGTTTTATTTTCAGCTTCAAACTCACTGTCGCTGTCATGACTGCTATAAATTTCTTGATCTACTTCATTTTCACTAGCAGTATCCATTTCTTCATCGGAAGTTTCCACAGTATCCAATAACATTCTCAAGTGTTCCATTTCTTTTTCATAATCTGTCATTTTTCGTTTGAGAGCCATTTTCGAACGACTACAGTATAGCACACATGCACAATCTATGCAAGCAAGAAGCTAAAGTGAGAAATTTCAGAACAAATCTGGTCACGGGGGTTCCCAGGTTACCCCAGTTGCATGTAGCGTTCCAAGAAATGATTGCTCCTCCCCAACAAAAGAAAAACACCTGCTGCTGGCAGGTGCTATTGAAAGAAAACCGTTTAAAAGTTAGCTACTGAAGGGCTGATTCATAGCGGATAAATAGAAATTCCAGAATGAAAGGTTTTATGAGGCTGGGGTGACTCAGTCACCCCGCGCGAGTGCTACCGGGTTAATTTAAATTTCAATTTCTAAAACAAATACAACTGTAAATTCTACTCAACTTGCTATCCCGATACCGAATAACTTTTCGATTTTCTAATACCCTTTTAAATAAAGTAATAATTGACAAACATTACTGTATTGTAAAATTTCTTGGCTGTTTGTGTTTTTGAAAATGTTTGGTGATATTTAGGTTTCTTATTATTTCATGTATTGTATGTACATAAAATTCGATAAAGAAAATATTTTAAGAATGTGTTTTATTTAAACAACCTGATCTTAGAAATCTCTCTTTTGTGTATTTTTCTGTAAGCAAAACTATATTAACAAAAGCGCTTACTGAAACATATAAAATGGAGTGATTATTCAGAGAATCTACATATTAAAAGTGTATGGGATAGCTCATAAAATTTCAGCTGACCCAGTAATTCCCAAAAGAAAAAAAATAATAGATTATGCATTATTCTGTATCTAAATAATTCTGTTTCATTTCATTGTGTTATATAAAGATGTAATTTTTTACGTCTTGCAAAAATGCAGCATTAGCACATTCAAGTAAGTTTTATTCATGATAAATCCGTGGATAATTTTACACTATATGTGTTGGTATGTACATTATTTTCTTTTATTGTCAGGACTTTTCTGAATAATATGCCTTAATTTATCACCTTAAGTAGTCTTCAGAGTTTGTAATTATACATATTTGGAAATCACAGAATATTTAATCTGCAATTTTAATTTCATTTACTTATGATTGCTGTAAATGATTATGATTTCGGATGTCATATAGTAATCCCTAGTACAAATTCTAAACAAATTTTCTTGAAATCCCATGCATTTTCTTTTTCTGTATAAATAAAATATTCCAATAAAACCTACCACCATTGGATGACTCTAATTTTTTTTTTTTTTTTTTTTTTTTTTTTTTTTTGTAAGCAGCAAGAAATTTTATACTATAGCCTACACATCTATTTCCTATGTGCCTATAATTTGCTATCATTTCTGATCGTGGAAATGTGGTGAATTTTCATAATTATGTAGTTTTTCAGTATAAATATAAATAAGAAAACTAAATTTGTTGTTTTTTGATAAATAAATTTTTTTGTTCTCTTAAACCAGAACATGCATAAAAATATTTATGTTGATAAGAGATCGTACAATTCCCCCCCCCTCCGGAGTTCTATACGGATGGTAGAAAATGAGAATGTTTTCTTATTTGCTTAACTGATTTTTGCAAATCATGAAAACAGTATCTTTTTGAGCGAAGTAGACTTTCATGAAGTATATTACAAGAAAACGACTTCTGTTTCATGTGACACACAAGAAATATCCTAAAAAGCTAGCCTGTCTACCAGCGTTCAAACTGCCAGTGCACCTTAGTCTTATCCACTCGAATGAATACTAATCATGTGAATGAATACTAATCATGAAAGATGATAATAATTTTACTTGTAAGAATTTTATGTTCATTTTATAGAAGGTTTCTCAGTTTACTATGCTGTAGAATCTTCGGATGAAGTTACCATTACATGATGTATCATCATTATTTTTTCTTCATATCAAAACTGATTTAGAAACTGCACTTTTTTTTTTTTTTCATTTTTAATAATTATGCCTAGTAGGAGAATAACTATATAAAAAGTGTTTATAATTGTTATTTTCCAAGCAAATTTAATAGCTTAACATCATTCAATTTATTATACCATTGTTATATAAGAGTCAAAAATGGCTTAGGTGCATTTAATTACATAATTAACATTCATTTATTGTTTTACAATGGTTTAAACTAATGTTATGTTTTCATAATATCTAATATATTAAACAGCAAGTCTATTTTGCTTGGTTTAATATTGGTTTCCTAGGGACCAATGCAATATTTAATGTGTTAAGAAATTACTGATGAAATGTTAAATGGATAAAAACAATGCATTTGTATATAGAAAACAAACAATTGAAATATTCCAACTTCAAGTTATATTTTGTAATTATGCATATGATCCATGTGCAAAAAATATATTTGAATGCAGTACTAAAAAACTTAATATTTATAGATTTTAAGAATTTATAAAAATATTCATGTTATGCAACATAATCTGATGTTTTGGCAATATATATTAAATTGTAATTTATCAACCTAAATAAAATTTTGATTAAATATTAGCTACCAAAATATTAACAAAGAGCTCGCGCTTTATTCCATAAAACAAAATACCAAATTATAATTAAATGTTTTAATTTTTACAAACACAGAAAACAAATAACTGTGCATGAAAAAAAAAAAAAAAAAAAAAATGAAATAAAGAATATTGTAGAAATTATCTTAAATATCGAATAAATTTCATTACATGCAAAATTTATGCCAGAAATTGCCACACGCTATTTTGTTCTCTCACCTCAGTTGATCATTCGAAAAGTTTTAAGAACGAAGCTCAGATTTTTCAAAAAGTTTTTACATTCTGCTAAATGTTTCCCCATTTACAATTGTCTTTAAATTTAAAATTTATTGCGAATGTTAAGGATCTTACTGTGGAAATACTATTCATCAAGCTTAAAGCCTGTTTAACTTCACCTATAAGCAATAATCTCCATAATGACTGTAGCTTCCTTTACACAATTAGGAATTTCATTATGCAGTTTCCATGCTAAAGCCATTAATTTTTTAAACTATGGGTTGTATCAAAATAGAGTATTTTGAAAGTAGATTTATGCAAAATAAGTATGTTTCACAGAAGATTCATAAGTATGACAGAAATATAATTTCTAATCATATTATCAGTCTATAACTTTAAAACACATACCTATAAATGTTTGGTTATATGATATCTACCCTCATACTGCTTCATAATCTAGCTGATCTATTTGTATAATATCTACAACACCATATAACAGTTTCACTGGTATGTCAGTCTCCACAGCCACAGTAATCTTATTTTGCAGATCAGGTATTATATTAGGTACAAATACTACATTTTTCATTTAATATTTTACAGAAAATGTCAGACCAGATAAGCTGTGCAAAATGTGTCCAAAAGCATATTTTATAAACATAACTATCAGTATTCAACAGTCTTACCACTGACGGGCCTCTTTTTCGAATGATTATAAACTGCATATGTATAATACATTATAAAGAAAATCTTCACATTTTACATTCCTCATGTTATGCTACTGACATTTTTTCTAAAAATCTATTTTTTATGTCAATTAATCCTTCACACACGTAAAGTCTGTAAAAGTATTGCAACTAATCTTCTGTGAGAAAATACTATTGCAGAAAACAAATACTTTAATTGAACTGAGATTTACATATACAAATTGGAAGACTTTCCTAATATATTATTTAGTGTTGAAATTGGCAGAGAATTCTAAATTTTATTAGATAAATAAAACAATTTAAAAATTATATATTAAGCTTTTCAAAAATACAGTATATTTGAGAATTTTACTATCAATTTATACAATATAATGTGTTACATTTCTTGAAAAACAAACATCACACAAAAATGCAATACATTTTAGAAAACGTTCAAATTATAATTTGTTAGTATTTAGAAACTTTCTGAAAAAAATAAAAGTATAAGCTTGTGGCTTTGTGAGCTAAATTTAGTACCCAGTATTGAAAGGAAAAAAAAAAAAAAAAAAAAAGCAACATATCTTTTGCGCACGAAAACGTGAGAAAGCCTTTTTTGTGTGTATTTTTTACTTGGTGATAAAAAAAAATGCTGTCTGTAATTTTCAGCGCTAAAAATGAAGCGGAAAGTTAGTTCTATACGGCAAATAATTTTTGCGATATACCACCTTAAAAAAGACACAGCTGATTCACTAACACACTGTTTTCGCTAGAAATTTATTACACATTTCACATGAGAATCCACCGAATTTTCCACTCCGTTGCCTTTTATATTAATAAAAGTTACAAATCTAAACAAAAAACATATCATCAAAAGATACGAAAAATAGAATAGGAGGAGGAAATGAATCCAAAGCAAACTCTTCAATTATTGGCATAAAAATTGGCGGCCAAAAGCAGTCTCCGAGGATTCCGAGGATGGACGGAGAAGGTGACGGTCGCTCGTGTAACGAGCTCCCGCCAACGCAGGGCAATTCTCCGAATTTTTGCGAAAATAATGTAATTATTGACCAAGATATGAGTGAAACCAGGGATCATGCTCCCTCTGTGCAATCGGCGTCGCCAGATGACGAGCGCATGAACCTCGTAATACAGTTCTACGACTTGAAGCAGCAGTTTGAAGCTATCCAGAGGCAGAAGAGCTTCATGAAGCGGACTCCTTCTCCGTTGGACACTAATGGATATGATCAGCTCGACCGGGCGGGTAAGTCACTTTTTCACAAGATTAATGACATTGCTAACGCTCTAGATGTTCCAATTTTTCATCTTCCCTCAACCAGAGAGGAATTTTTAAATATATTGGAGAGCGAGCGCTTAGCCAAGATGGCCGCCGCTCAATCCGCAGAAGATCCTTGCAAGCACGAGGCATCTATTCCCACGCACGAGGTGCGGGGGAAACCAGTCCAGTCGACGTCATCGCGGAAGCGAAAGACGCAGACAATCGACTCAGACGGGTTTATCACCCCCGCGGCTCGAAAGCAAGGGAAGGCGCCTATTGTGGATCTCACAATAGATGATTTGGCTTTGAACGCTAAAGATACAAATAGTGCTATTCTAAATTGACAGCCACTGAAAAAAATGCTACTCCTAAAAAGGAGAGGAGTACTAACAAGTATGAGAAAATCAAAAACTCATTAATCAATGAGCAATCAAATGAAGCAGAAATTGTTACTGCAAGTAAAAGTGAGGGAGTTAATTCCGAGCAGGCACGGAACGTTCCCCCCCCCACACCGCAGTCTGAGATTCCGGCAATACATCTCAAAAGCAGCAAAAACTGGAAGACGCAAGTGTCTTTCATGAGAGAAATTGCCCCAAACTTACGGAGCATCCTGACTGGACCTTATCTCAAAATTTTTGTTCAGACAGAGCTGGAGTTCAGGGAGGTTACCCGCTGGATGAAGCAAGCCGGCATCCAGTTCAAAACTTTCGACTTAAAGCAGGACCGGCCAGTCAAAATTGTTATCAGAGGCCTCCCTGTTGAAACTGAAATCGGGGATATCAAAGAGGAAGTTGAGGCGATGGGATTTAAAGTGCATCGCATCGTTCGGCTTACTCAGCCTGGCTCCAGACATCCAATGCCACTTGTATATTTACAAGTTATCCCTCACCCCTTCCTCGATCATCTGTTTGCCGTCACTGACATGTGAGGCACAGAGATCAGCATTGAGCGTTACCGCGGCCGCAAGGGCCCTACTCAGTGCTTTCGGTGCCAGGGCTTTTTCCATTCTTCGGAACTCTGCACCCTTCCAATCCGTTGTGTCAGATGCTCTGGACCCCATTGGGCACGTGAGTGTACCAAAGGATTAGATGTACCAGCCACTTGCTGCAACTGCGGTTGAGATCACCCAGCTTCGTACAAATCTTGTCCCCGATACCCAGGCAACAAACGGGCTCGCGGTAAAAATTCCGCGCCTAGGACTAGGGCAGCTGCTCAAACAGCCCCCCTCAGGGTTCTTCTAAGCCCCCAGCAAACGCTGAGACAAGACGTCCCATGCCTGCTCCCCCGAGCAACGTCAGTTCACCATCTTATGCACAGATGGTGAAGAACACCACTGAGCACGGATTCAAATCCACGAATCCAAGACTGCCGGTTGCAGAAGCCCCTGCAGCCCCAGCAGTGTCAGCCACAGCAGAGTGTAGCAATGATTCAGACGATGTCTTCTCATCTACACTAAAATGCTTAATTGAAATCTCCCGCGACCCAGCGGTAGACAAGCATATTCTGCTCCTTGCCTTCAAAAAAGCAATGCCTAAACTCAGGCAAGCAGATGCTTTAATGAGGGCATTTTATATTTATGAAAGCTATGTTGAGCTTTCAACCTAATTCGGCTTTTTTTAGACCCATGTCTTCTGTTTTTCAGTGATGAACCTTTAACAACGGCATAAAATTCAATTGTATAAATAACAGTTCAAACACCATCAGAGAACTGACCATTTGCACATGGAACGCCAATGGTTTAACTTCAAAAATTCACGAAGTTCGTGATTTTGTAGTAGAGCACGATATTGACGTGTTTTTAGTCCAAGAGACTCACCTTACCCCAGGGAATACTCCCAAAATTGGGAATTATGACATTTATTGTACTGACAGGGTGTCACAGGGCAGAAATCCCTGTGGCGGCACTTGTATCTATGTGAAGCGTTCGTTAAAGCACCACAGGATACCGACCCCTGATTTAAATTTTTTGGAAGCGACAATCATCAAAATTTTCCTTCAAAATTCCTCCCCGCTGACAATAGTCTCAGCTTATTTACCTCCACTGTCTACAGCACGTGGAAGGCCAGCTTTTCCTGTCAGTGATTTTGATAAAATTTTGAATATTTCAAATCACCTAATAATTGCTGGTGATCTAAATTCACGCCATACCGCATGGTTTTGTTCTAACAGGAACAGGTATGGTATTAGTTTAAATTCATGGTGCCAGAGTAACCATGTACACATCATAGCTCCTAACCTCCCGACCTTTTACCCTCATAGAGGGTCCCCTGCAGTTCTTGATCTGGCTGCCTTTTATAACATATTCTTTCGGCATGAGATAAAAGTGATTCAGGATTTGGACTCTGATCACTACCCCGTTTTGATATCCCTAGATATTCAAAATCGATACTCAAAATTAGAGGAGCAAGTCTCAACAAATTGGGACGACTTTAGATTTATTTTGGAAAAACTTCACTCCCTCCCATCAAAATTTCCAGCAATTCGGACTTTGACAGGCATATCAAAAGTTTGGAGTCTTTATTGAAAGAAGCGAGAGCTGCGGCTTCAAAGCCACGTAAACATCCAGGTGCTAGGCTCCCACCTGAGACTAAATTCAAAATTAAGCAGCGAAATTACTTGCGAAGAATTTGGCAAAGGTCACGAGATCCCAACATCCGTGCCCAATTTCGCAAGATACAGAACGAGATAAGGACCGAAACCCGCTTATTAAAACAAGCGGAATGGAAAACATTCATTGAGTCCCTAACGACTGAAGACAAATCGATTTGGCGCGCAGCCGCCCAAACACACATTCCGCCCCTTCAAACGGCCGATGGCGCGCAGATGGCCTACACCGACTCAGAAATGGCAAATGTCATAGCTGACAGCCTTGCAACTCAATTCACAACAAACCACGACTCCTACTGTAACCGTCCGGTTACACAGGGGCGCATACAAGCACGGGTTAAAGATTTTCTAACACAACCTACCACACCTGAACTCAGGCCGACGGACCCTTCTGAAGTCATGGTTTTCATTGACAAACTGAAACCTGACAAGGCACCTGGCATAGATTCTATTTCGAATCGCATGATCAAAAACTTCCCCCCTATGTTTATCGTATGGATCACGGTCCTCATAAATTTAATGCTCAGGAGAAGCTATTTCCTCGACTGCTGGAAAATTGCAGCAGTCGTTCCCATTCCAAAACCGGGACAAAATTTAAACCTGCCCGTCAATTACAGACCCATCAGTCTGTTATCTTCTCTCTCTAAGATCTATGAATTTGTCTTACTTAATCGCCTGAATGAATTCTGTCGGGATCAAAATTTACTAATCCCGGAACAATTCGGCTTCCGACCTAAACACTCCACGGTACACCAGTTACTCCGTGTAGTGGAATTCATTCATGAAGGCTTTCGTAAGCGAGAGAGAACTGGAATTGTCTATCTAGACGTTGCCAAAGCCTTTGATAGGACTTGGCATGACGGGATTATTTACAAGCTCATGCGGCTTGGTTTTTCGGCTCATCTCATTAAAATTATTAACTCGTACTTGACCGGACGCAGTTTCCGCGTGCGAGTTAACCACGAATTCTCCTCTCCCCGCCCAATCTATGCTGGGGTGGCTCAAGGAAGTCTCCTCGCCCCCGCAATCTTTAACCTTTATGTAAATGATATTCCTAAGGCCCCAAATATCGATCTTGCATTATACGCAGACGATACAGCCATCATTTCTCAACACTCAACACCCTCCAGGTAATCTCACGATTGCAGAGTTACCTTTCGACCTTAGAACTCTGGCTCGGTCTGTATAAAATCAAAATTAATGTCGCAAAATGTGCTGCCACCATGTTCATCCGAAGAAATATCCCAAATTTACCCAACTTAATGCTCTTCGGTGAACCCATTCCCTGGGTCTCTTCTTACAAATATCTAGGTGTTTTACTAGACTCAAAATTAACTTGGCAGCCTCACATCCGCAAAATCATAGCGGGTGCGACAGCTGTCAAAACCGCCCTACGCCCCCTCTTAGCTAGTCATAGCGACCTGTCAACTGATAACAAAATCTTGCTCTACAAATCAATGATTAGGCCGGTTCTTACGTATGCGTGTCCCGTATGGGGCCCATGCGCACTGACTAACAGAAAACATGTCCAAATTTTTCAATCAAAAATGCTTCGGCAAATTCTAAAAGCTCCGTGGTTTGTACGGAACGAAGAGATTCATAACGACCTCAAAATCATGCCCATTAATCGCTATATACAGCGACTTTCGGAAAAATTTTTCAAAAATATTCAACGTGTCGCTAATCCTGTGCTTCATATGCTACCCGTATACGATCCGGCAGTTGCTTCTTCCCGAAAAAGGCCCAGAGCGGTACTTAATAGGGAATATTCGGATCTGCCATTTAAACGGGCTAGATATGAGCACACTGATAACCACGTGAATAACTACCTCTCGTTCCTTAACCCCCCCGCCTCTAACGTTCTTTAATGCACACGGCATTAACTCGAGGAACCTCCTTAGCGTTTCTTTAACAAGAAACATCACAGTCAGATAGGACTGATTTAACTTACTCTAATCTTTCAACTAAAATAAAACTGGAAAAGTTCTCTCTAAACCTGATAAAGATTCTTTAAACTTTAACTTCTCTCTTCCTCTAAGAAGGAACTTTCTTAGGCGCTTAACAGCGTCTTTTTTGGCTTTTAAAAACCGCAATGAGTAGCGGTCAAAAAATTGAAACTTCTCCCTCCCAGCTGATCACTGACAGAACCACTTTTTCGACCTGTAAACAGGTTCCCCCCTCCCCTCACCTCGAAGAGCGCGCATCGGAATTCCCCTGCGTGTCCTTCATCTGACGTATGCAAAGAAAATGATTATCAAGGTTCAAGGAAACTTCACCTTTTATATTTCTAGTCAAAATTTTTCTGGCTGCCCCTGTCTAAATTATTCTGGCCCTTTTTCGGCGCAAAATTAAGACTTTCTGAGTTTTTTGCCTTTTTTTGACTCAGTGTGAAGGCACTTACTCCAAGTCATTCGGCTTATCAAAATTTTTTCCTTATTTGACAATACCCTCTTTCGGACGATTAAATTTCCTTTGAAGATGTGGAGGTAAAGGCGTAATTGCCTATGAACTCCGTAAATTGCACTTCCTTGATCCTTGATCCTTGAGCAGTCTCCGACGGTGGCTTATTCTGATTGGTTGAATTTCTTCAGTTCCCGGCGGGTTTTAGCAACACCTCCTTATAGAAGGAAGCCGGGACACTGAAGCGAGGGGAAGCTCTGACGTCACAGGTAGTCGTCTCTGACTCACCTCGCTCCTTCAAACAAAATCAAAGCCCCGTAGTTGAGCCAAGAGCGACGAACGTGGAGCGGTTATTTGCGTTAGCGACAGAGTTTTTATATTGTCTCGTTCTTTTTTTATATATTGTCTCGTGCTTTTATAATTTCATACGATGCCTCATAAATGTGCTGTAGCCACATGTCGTGGTAATTATAAAAACGGACCAAAAGTGGCTGTATTCAAGTTTCCAAATGAGACTGAACTCGGGATGAAATGGATAAGGAGTCTACGAAGAAAAGATGGCTTTCAACCTACTAAACATACCAGAGTAAGTTCAATTTTACTGCATTTTTTATGTTTTGTATCTTTACATTTTTTTATTACTTTTATTGATAGGTATGTGATGTTTATGCTTACGATATTAGATTTTGATCTGTGGGTAAGAAGTTTTATGTTTGAAAGATTTTAATCTTGCCTGTTTTAATCATTTCAAAAAAATATTTTCCTTCAAAGTTTTATGAATGAAATAAAGTTCCATATAACAGGAATAATTCTAAATTTAGTAGTTACATAAATGCCAATAATTTGTAAATGCTTTCTAGTATACTGTGCAGGCAGATTCTGTAGTTATTCCAAATTTATCATAATTTATATGACAAGGAACTACTAAGTAATCATAATAGGTTTCATTTTAAAATTTTTGTAATGATATATGAAAGTTTGGTATGATGTATTCAAGGTAATTATTTGTATTTGGTAACCAGTGTTTGTTGTAAACAATTATCTCAAATATATAATTTTCTTTAAATGTAAATAAAGCTGTAATCATTATGATGAGCATTCCAGATTTTACAAATTACTTAAATTATACACGTAATTGAAATGATATTACTGGTTTTTTAATTCGTATTTATGTATCAAATTATTTATTTAAATCATAGGGCTTATTGACTTCTGTTACTAAATATTAACATGCATCTAACTTTTGTACTCGCAACAAGTTGATTTTTGAATATTTTCTTTTATAGATATGTGAATTACATTTTCGATCAGATGAAATAATACGAGAAATCGAAATGTATGATGAGAAATCAGCGAAGTTAATTAAAGCCCCAATTTCTAGGCCACGTTTGAAAAAAGGATGCATACCTTCTCAGTTCCCTGATGGCCCATCCTACATGTCATCAAATTCTGTATCGAGAATGTCACCAGAAAAGAAGAAAGCTCGTTTAGAAGAGAAATACCTGGAGAAAGCGATAGAAGAAAGTTTGAAAATGAAAGAACGGTATGATAATGAACAATCATTTGAAAGTTTAATTGAATTCAATAATTGCCTAGAACATCAGATTTTAGAAACATTTTGGACAACTGTACATACTGAAAATTCAACTATGTTACTTGATATTTTAAGTGACCCAGCTCCAGAAATTCAGAAATCGGTAGTAATAAATGAGGATTT
The DNA here is from genome assembly GCF_044657685.1 of Stegodyphus dumicola. Taxonomy (NCBI): domain Eukaryota; kingdom Metazoa; phylum Arthropoda; class Arachnida; order Araneae; family Eresidae; genus Stegodyphus; species Stegodyphus dumicola. Next base: position 62,621,117 of record NC_140778.1, on the reverse strand, counting down.
AACAGTATGTGTTTATATTAAAAACATCGCTATAAAATCTATTGGTAAATTTGTTTTCCCTCTAAAAATTAGTAATGTAAATATGTTTCTAGAAGTACTAAAGGAAGTTGAAAGTCTGTCTCATAACTTACAAAATGAAGAATATATTAAGAATTCTATACAAATTGTGGATGATATGCTTTCAGAATTGAAAAGAGTGTTACCTGAAAAAGAAACTGAACTGAACTTCCTTTCAGGGCAAGTAAATAAACTAAATGTAAAGAAAGAGAAGTATCGATATACTCCAGATTTACTTATTTTTTGCAGTTTGTTAAACTCGATCTCACCGCATGCATACAAGTTTTTACGACATTCAGGTTACATTTCTATTCCCCATCCACGTACTATTCGTAGAATTTGTTCAATGTTTTCTCTTAATCCTATTACTGAGCAATTTAATGATGACTTTTTAGGATATGTTAAACAAAGATGCAAGGATTTAGAAGAAAATGATAAAACTGTAATTATTGTGATGAAGTGCATTTAAATTCATGTTTCGATTTTAAAGGAGGAAATTTGTGTGGCATGGCCTACAACTGTGAAAAAGCTGCTACAAGTGCTTATGTTTTTATGATACGTAGCTTATTATCACCTTTCAAGGATGTGGCACATATATTACCAGTTAAATCATTAAATGCTGAGGATCTGTATCAATATCTTAAGAAAATTATAATTGGTTTAGAAAATATAGGTTATAGAATTGTGGCAGTTGTCTCTGACAATAATTCAATAAATAAAAAAGCCATGTCATTATTTTGTATGCCTCCAAAAATTAGTATTGTGTATAAAAACCCTGCAGACTTATCTCGGTCACTATTTTTTGTTATTGACTCAGTGCACATCTTGAAGTGTGTCAGGAACAACTGGATAAATAAAAAAACTTCTGGGCAATGTTTATTTTATCCAAATTTTGAAAATTTTTCCAAGGTCGAAACAGCGGCATTTGCATGCATAAAAAGTCTCCATTCATTAGAGGCAGGCAGAATTGTAAAATATAGTTATGGTTTGACTCTGAAAGCTCTGTATCCAACCAATTTGGAAAGACAAAATATCAAGCTAGCATTACAAATATTTGACAGTCGTCTTGCAGAGGCAATAATGGCTATTGGTAAAGAAAATAGTATTTTAAATTACGAAACAACAGCTGAATTTATTAAAATTATATCTACATGGTGGTCAATAGTCAATGTCAAAAGTATCTTTAAAGGACACCATAAGATGAATGAGTATCAAAAGCCGTTAACTGTGCAAAATGATGATGTTAGATATATTTATTTAAATAAGTTACTTGAGTGGTTAGATCAGTGGAAACTTTTAGGCTGTTCTAGTGGTGGACTAACTAAGGAAACACATTTTGCATTAACACATACTAGCTATTCGTTGCTCGAAATGGCAAGGTATTGCATTGAAGAGCTAAAATTTACTTACTTTTTACCAGGAAAAGTTCAGACAGATCTCCTAGAGAATAGATTCGGAAAATATAGACAGCTGGCTGGTTCACAACATAATATTTCTATAAGGCAAGTATATGAAACTGAAGCAAAATTAAGATTACAAAGTCTTCTGCCAACTGTTATTAAATCATCAAAGTATGGAGGAATTCCTATTTATCTAAATTGTAAAAACCTGTGTATTGAATCTCTGGAGCAAGAAAATATTGGATGCACTTTCTCAGGAAGAATAACTATTACAAATGAAGATATACAAAATGTTCAAAATAACATACCAATTTTAATGTATATAGCTGGTTACTGTAGTTATAAAGTTGTGAAACTATTAAGCTGTGATATTTGTAAAGGCAATCTAACTATTGATAAAGAATTAATTGTAGAAAATGAAGGACAGTCTTGGATAAAAAGATTTGATAGAGGACTTCTATATCCTCATCCTGATGTACTAAATTCAGTAATATATAATTATGTTGTTATTCAAAAACTTGTATCTGAAGAATTTGAGAATGAATTTTTATTTTCTGCAAATCAGAGGGATATAGCATGTAACTTAACTCTAGACATACTGATAGAAAATGACATTTTTTTAAATCTAGATGATTGCCCTAAAGCTCATGAGTCACAGAAAGTGTTAAAGCAGATTCTTTGGTCATCAACGAACACATTTTTAAATAATTATTGCAAATTAAAGAATGATACACTAAACCAGAAAAGCATTGCAAAAGAGCGCAAATTGAAAACTTTAAAGCATAAATAAAAATATAATGGGTGTTTAGCAATTAAACATTTAAAAAATGTAGGTTTTAATTCAAATGATGCTGTATTTCATAGACTAGTAAGTTTAATAACTTTAATGCATGTAACAAGACACAAAAAATTAATTGAGCAAAGCCTAGTGATGTTAGTTCAGATTTATTTCTGTTGAAAAAATATTTTCGCATCTAACAGTTACTGTTACACATTATTGTGAATTCCTTATGATTTTTTTCTACTCATGTATGCTGTCTGTTTAACCTTGAGATCACTTGAAAAGTAATAGTAACGAAAAATTCATTTCTATGCATCTATGTAAATAAGTGTCTGGGTTGTATTTTAAATGGTCCTTATTATTAATGTGGATATCAAATTAGTGTTAACATATGGTAAGATTCTTTATCATTATAATTGACTTGAAATATTGAAAAATTCATTTCCTTGCCCTTAATTTGTTGTGTAAAAAAGTGTCTGCGTTATGTTTTTATGTGGCCACTATTTTTATCATTTCGGTATAATTTTGGTGTTAACATGATAAAATACTTTATCAAAGTAACAGTTATATGTTTCAAAATGCTTACAAAATGTTATGTATATAATAACTGCTACTGTTATACTGGTAATGGGTCATTATACTTTTGTTGATATGGACAGATATTGACTGTTTTACATTCAGATGACTTGAAATATTGAAGAAGGCATGTCCTTTTTTTAATTTCTCATCGCGTAAAAAAGTGTCTCGGTTTGTGTTTTAGTGCGGCCACTACTTTTATCATTTGGATATAAGTTTGGTGTTAACATATGGTAAAATGCTTTCTCCTGATAAAAGTGATATGTTTCAGCATGGGTACAAAATGATATGTATATAATAACTGCCACTGTTATACTGGTAATGGGTCATTATACTTTTGTTGATATGGACAGATACTGACTGTTTAACATTCAGATGACTTGAAATATTGAAGAAGGCATTTCCTTGCCTTTAAATTGTCATTGCGTAAAAAGGTGTCTCGGTTTGTGTTTTAGCGCAGCCACTACTTTTATCATTTGGGTATAAGTTTGGTGTTGACATATGGTAAAATGCTTTCTCCTGATAAAAGTTATGTTTCAGCATGCTTACCGAATGATATGTATATAATAACTGCCACTGTTATACTGGTAATGGGTCATTATAATTTTGTTGATATGAACATATACTGACTGTTTTATATTTAGATGACTTGAAATATTGAAGAAGGCATGTCCTTTTTTTAATTTGTCATCGCGTAAAAAAGTATCTCGGTTTGTGTTTTAGTGCGGCCACTACTTTTATCATTTGGGTATAAGTTTGGTGTTGACATATGGTAAAATGCTTTCTCCTGATAAAAGTTATGTTTCAGCATGCTTACCGAATGATATGTATATAATAACTGCCACTGTTATACTGGTAATGGGTCATTATAATTCTGTTGATATGAACATATACTGACTGTTTTATATTTAGATGACTTGAAATATTGAAGAAGGCATGTCCTTTTTACTTCCTTGTACGAAGTAAAAAGGAAGTATTGTAATCGCAAAAAGTTTCAGGCAGCATATTTCACCGAAAATATCCATTTTGACCGCTATCGAATGCAATTTAACGATGTTTTTGCACCATATCTGTACGTAAGGACAGAATAAAATACTCTTTTCCTTCAAAAAAATTATAAAACTGCTTAAAAAATTGAAACTAAAATTAATTCTGAAGAGAATTTTTCATGGCTTCTGTACGAACGTATGTACGTACGTTCGTGCGTACGTTCATATCTCACATAACTCAAAAACGAGTAGCCTCAGAACGTTGAAATTTTGTATATAGGACTGCTATAACATGTATATGTGCACCTCGTATTTTGGTTGCAATCGGCCACACCAAACGTATATAAATATATTTATATATATATCCACTCTATGACTTGAAATATTGAAGAAGGAATTTCCTTGCCTTTAATTTGTCATCGCATAAAAATGTGTGTGGGTTATGTTTTAAGTGGCCACTACTCTTATCATTTTGATATAATTTTTGTGTTAACATATGGTAAAATGTTTTATCGAGGTAACAGTTATATGTTTCCAGCATGATTAGAAAATTGTATGTTTATAATAGCTGCTGCTATTATACTGGGAATGGGTCATTATAATTTTGTTCATATGGACATGCACTGACTGTTTTATATTCAGAGCACTTGAAAGATGATAATATTGAAAAATTCATTTTCGTGCTGTTGAGTGTTTGCTGCATAAAATGGTATCTGGGTTGTATTTAAATGGCTACCACTTAATGTTTAGTAAGTGGTTATCATTTGGTGTTAACATACTGTAAAATGCTTTCTCATGATAAAAGTTGTGTTTCAGCATGCTTACAAGATGACAAGTTTATGGTAACTGCTGCTTTTATACTGAGAATGGGTCATTATAATTCATATTTTTATATGGGCATGTACTGACTGTTTTACAATTAAAAATATTGAAAAATTCATTTCCTTGTCTTTAATTTGTTGTTGTGTAAGAAAGGGTCTATGTTGTGTCTTTAAGTGGCCATTACTTATATCATTTGAGTATAATTTTCATGTTACCATATGATAAATTACTTTATCAAGATAACAGTTATGTGTTTCAGCATGGCGACAAAATAACAGGTTTGTAATAACTCCTACTATTATTCTGGGAATTGGCTGAATAAAGGGTGTCTCTGATTAGGAGCACTCATTTCACAAACCTGTGATTTTCATGTGCATTTTGAAATTACCGGTGTCCCATAATTAAGACTGGTGGCTTTCTGGACAAATCATTTTGATATATTCTTTGCTTAAATTAAACAAGCCTGATAGCGAGTAACTTAGAAGATCACGATTTTAGCTTGGAAAAATTACAACAAAATTGTGTTGCATGTAGTGACCAGATACTTTCAAATTGGATACTGGTGCATAGGTAAAACATTTTTATTATTTTCTATATTTGAAACATTAACTGATAATCACTTCCTTTACACAACATCAATAAATGTTTTTACATATACTGGTGATGCTGACATCCATTTGCTGTTGAATGTATCTTTATATGCTTCATAAATAATAATAGCCATCGTATAAAATTTAATATCATTTGTGCACCTGAAGTGTTTTAAATGGTAATGGACGGTCTTCTCAAGTGTTTGCCCGATATTTATCCATATTATGGCAGTATCGTAATACATTTTGAAACTATTAATTGGCTGTTGTAAAAAGTTAATAACGGTGTTTGTAATTGCCAGACAAAATGGGTTGAAATTTAACGAATAGAAACTTGAACTTGCAGTATCAAAATTTAAATATTAAGGTCACATAGTCTCATCTTATTGTTCCTGATGAGACCCAATTAATATAGAAGCAGTTTTGAAATTTTCACACCTGTTAATAAATAAGAATTGATGAGCTTTCTTAGTATGGTAATATGCTTAATGAGATTTCTGCTTCAATTTTCACAAGAAAGTTTGAATAATTTATTGATAAAAAGAGATCAGCTGGTTTTAACTTATTTGTATGTTATAACTTAGGTGTTGTGTTGTTATGCTGACTGCTTGCATAAAATTGTAAATAAAATTTTTTTATTTTTCACTTGTGAATCTTTATTTTCAAGTTCAGCTATATAACTAACACAATACAGTTAAGTACATATACAACTAATATTATTGGTTCTACAGATTTAAGCAATAATTTTAAATTGCACATTGAATTATTTGCTAAGCAAACCTCTGATATACTAATTTATTTGAAACTTGCAAGACACATAGCATATTATAGACAAAATTTAGTGCATTTTTATACCATTTTCTTTTAAAGACAAATTACTGATTGGAAGAAAAATGAAATGATAAGTAATAGTTTGTATGCAGATAATTTGGGTTTTTTTCATAAATATTAGAAAAATATAAAGCAATATTAAATTATGAGGGAAAAGTCAGAAATTCCTTTTTTGAGTTAGTATGGCTGATTTTTAACTTTTTAAATGCTGCTGTGAAACCTACAAGGAAGTATAATTCATTAAAGTCAAGAAATAAGAAACAAAAAATTCTTAAATTTATGTCAAATTTTATTGTGTTAAATTTTGAAGTAATTAAATTATTCATTATATATAATTGAATCTCTGAATAAAATCCCACCCAAGTATCTATATCAAATAGTGAAATCAACGTTAAGTACGGCACTAGCGCGCAGCCTGTTTTGTTTCGTTGCTCTCTCGGGGTTTCGACATAGACGACTACGCGTGACGTCACAATCCAGTGTCCCGGCTTCCTTCTATAAGGAGGTGTTGGTTTTAGCCGCCCGTGAGACTAAATTTCAACTTGGCAGGAAATTTTGATTGGTTAGCTTTGGTGACGTCATTTTGACGTATTTAAACTCCACCTCTCATGTGGTTTACAATCAAAAGTCATTATGCGCAATGTTTGGGCATGACCAAAGATGGGTTCTTCTCTTGCTTTACCAAGATATCCATGTAGCCAGGGCTTAAATTGCGTCGGAGCCCACCGGAGTCTGGCTCCGGTACTTCTTAGTTTTAGGAAAAATTCATAATTTTAGCCGGAGCCCTAAATAAGAAGGCTTTGGCACTTCTTTTATGTAACTGAACAATAATTTCAGTAGAAATCTGGTCTTGGAAACTTTATTTTTAATAATAAAATTATATTAAAAATTGCTTATTAAATTCTAATTTATCACTTTGCATTTTATTAAATTTTAATTATTTAATTACTTTAACCATTAATTTTTTTAATAATGAATTATTTAATTTTTTAATTGTTAATGATTTTATTAGTCATCTTATTCTCTTATTTATTCTTGTTCCTCTTTCCTGAAGGTCTTCTATAGGGCTCTGGTACTTCTAATTTTTGAAATTAAACCCTGCGTATAGCTGACCGTTTTGTTTTTCTAATATGCTTCCTTAGGGATTATGACAGCCATATATTGGTAAAAGGTCTTAGACCATTTACCAAAGCAAAGATCCGAAATGGTTTATATGGTAAATAAGAGAGTCGTAAGGAAGGTTATATTGTAAGAATTTCGTTTGGTATGAAAACTTCAGTTTTCATAAAGGAAGTGGATAAAATGCAGATATTTTCTCCCCATGAGAGAAAAGTCCTAAAACTACTTCAACTGTTTTATTTTGTAAATGAAGATAAAATAGCGCCTGATATGTGTATGTACTAAAGAGGACTTTAATTATTTAGTGAAATAAATAAGGACAAAATACAAAATTTGAAATTGTAGTTTAAAAATAGGTTTTTATTTGATTAAAGCACTCGAGAGCTAACTGCCTACAGGGAAGAATGCCTTCCTGGAGAACTTTCTAAGGGAAACTGGCTCATATACACGTTACACATGAGGAAAAACACGAAAACGCCTATGCAGCCAGCCCAAATCATGTTTAGAATAAAAATTAATTTGTTATTTATTATCATTTGCAATTATTAGTGGTAAATATGTATTGAAATCCATTTAGAGCAAGATCTGCAAAGAAATGAATGCGGAAAAATCTAAATTCTCAGAAGAGATATAAAATTAACTGATTATAATCAGTAGAATTTGCTTTGAGTTAATCCATATTATGTAACGTTATCAAGTGGCTAAAAGTATAAAACACTGGTAATTAATTCTCCTTTCCTTGATTTGTAGTAGTTGAATGAAATGATCATAAGGTAATTTCATGACAAAGAAGCACTTAAAAGTCTATCATGCCTGAATTCTGCTTGAATGTTGAGTCATAAGGGTACAAGATCTCAAAATATATGTTAGAATGTGTCCGCGGTCAAAAAAGGGTTGGAGTAACTCCTATACATTTTGTGTTCATTAAATAATCTTGTACATATGATTAGGTAAAGGTTTTTAAGTCTTTTGCCATTAGTTGATCCATTAGCATGCTAATATAGTCTAACTTCATGCTTATTTTTACCCTATGTATCAATGATTTCTTATTATATACAGATAATATTAAGTTTTGGTCATTATTCATACTGTCAATAAATCAATATGAAGAATACATTTGTGATTTAAATTGAAAACGATTAGTTCAGTGTTTACAGATTCATGTGATGTAATGAAAGTTTATAATAAAATTAAGAATATTCTGTGGTTTATTTTCTTAAATGAAACTTTGTTTTTCCTCTGGAAAAAAATCCAAATAGCTTTATGTAAGAATCATTAAAGAGATCTTCATCAATAACAATGTGTTAATTAATGGAAACTATACACTTGTGTCTATATCAATAATATTTTCCTTTGAAATCTCTGTACAAGCCTTAGTAATCTCAAGGTGTGAGATTTATAATGTTGTAATATTCTGAAAAGTCACAGTTTCATGAAAAATTAAAAGCTGTATAATTTGCATCCATACATAAAAGCAAGAACTATGTATACATAAATTCTACGGTTTTACTGTGTGGAGCAAATCAACAAAAGCATTATCAAAGCATCACTATCAACAGTTTCATCACAAAACAACTACATTGCAGAGCATGTTTCCAAAGTATATCAATTTTTAAAGTACTGATTCTACTGAAAATGTATTGTTTACAAGATAAATAAATAGCTCTTGCATGCTTCGCCACTTTATAAAATTTTAAAGATTTTATTTTTATTTCTGTTATTGGTTGTCATATATCTGCATACTTTTGCAGCCCAATGATTTATTTACTGTATGAAATTTATTAATCAATTCTCTTGGAATAATTTAAGTTTTCACTATTCATAAATTGTTATTGCAATCACTAGGGATTCAAAAATGCTCAATAACAAAATACAGTAGCATTTTTAAAAACACTAAGATTTAGACTTATATGAATTTAAGAATTTTAAAGCACTTATTATATTTTTGTGGCATTTTTAATCATTTATTTAGAGAAATACCAGCACACTCTGATTTGTCAGCAGATACTGAATTATGATTTTCCTTTGTAATAATCAAGTGCGATTGTTATTCCTATTATGTTCTCTATCTGTATATGATGTTACTATCTATATTTGACTGAATCTGTAACTGCATATTTCATGCTGAAACTTTTAGTTCTTTTGCACATATTTTTGTGATACGTCCTAATAAACACATTATATGTCGATGTTTTGTAAAATGATGTTGCTAACTATACTGTATGTGTACCATCAACTGGAGAACTTTACACTAACAATTTAGTAGTGAAATACTGCGACAGACTATGCAGATCAAAAACTGATTAATAAATTACTTGTGTAACTAGCAAGGATGAAGTAGTGACAAGATTAAGAGCATTTTAAATTTATATACTGTTTTTAATTCATCATATTTTAATTTATAAACTATTTAGAGATTATTTTATATACAATATATTTACATGATGAGATATCAATATGCATGATCAAAAGAATCATAAGATAAGATAAGAGTTTCATTATTTCCAATGGCATCTATAGCAGCTTTCTTGTATGAAGTTGTTGAAATATTTTCAGTACTGCATGGACTTTTTCTTTTCTTTCTCGTAGAAAAGAAATTCTTTTGTTTCTCTGCTTTTTTATTTGTAGGTTCATTGTTCACCATTTTCAATTTCGGCTTTTCGTTCTTTAATTTTGTAATCACTTTATTCAGTGTGTTTTCAATATCTCCCAAAGTTATATTATTTACTGTTGTTGATGTTACAAGTTTTGATATGATACTCAGTTGATCTATAATATGGTACTTCGTTCCTGATTTTTTAAATTTTTGTGCTGATAGTTCAAGAAAGGATTTTACATCATTTGAGTCTTTAGTTTTAGCTGCTGTTCCTTATTAGGTAATCTTGTCTTTAAAATTATTGCATGTATATGTTTACAGACACTTCCTTTAATCGTGGCATCTGTGCATGTGCATACAAATGCATCGTTACAAATTTTGCACCATTTACAAACAATGTTACAATTAATGCATTATGTATGTATTTGAGTAACAGTATATTCAAGAGTAGGGTCACTTTCTGAAATCACATGCCAAGAAAACTCATTGATTTCTGTGATATTATTAGCTGGAAAATTTATTGCTCTGTTGTGTCGTAAATTTGTTTGGTTGATCTTTGATGTGTTTGCCCCTTTTGTTGTTTTGATAAATCTCTGGAACCATTTATCTTGCACCATATTAATAAGCTTCGCAATGCACCTATCAACCCTCTTGTTTTTCAATCCATCAAGATAAGAATATTTTAAAACTCGATGCAGTGCTTCAAGATGATTGTTAGTTGTGATGTTACATCTTTTTCTATAACATTTAGCCCACAATTCACATCTGTTTCCATAATTTGAAGCAAAATAATTAGCAAACTTGTCTGTATCTCTATCAGCAAAGAGTTTGCTGAGGAAATCAGATATCAGTGCTTCAAATTCTTTTATATCATGACATTCAGATACTACATTTAAAAATTTCAAAACTTCCTTTCGCTTTGAGGGGATAATTGAATTTGCTGCTTGCAGCCATGCCTTTTTAACGTGCCAGGTGCATAGAATCCTAAATTTGGCATCACACATTACTGTCCATGCAGTATAATATACTGGTGCATCATCACTCATAAAGCGGTTTACAGACAGCAGTCCAACTTTGTCCCTAATACACTGAAAACATTTTTGCATTGAACCTAAATTTACTCTATTGCTTAGGCAAAAAGCAGCAGGAAATCCTGAATTAAACTGGTCTATGACTAAAACTGTCAATAATTGAAAATCGTAAGCATTAGTCCCATGTGTGCTATCGATGCATGTGCTATCGGATCCAAACTTTAAAAGCATATGCTTTTGAACATTTGTCATTAAGATGATGCAGAAGTCACTAATTTCCAAGTGCTGATCTGCTGCTTCTCCTTGGTATTTTACAAAAAGAACTGGATTATCATCTAAACATTTCATTTTTTCTATCCAGATCCTTAAACTGACAGCAATCAGTTGGATGATATTGTTCATCATTACCAATACAGTAAGAATTAGAAATGTTATGTATGTCTTTTTTTGTCAATAAATGCTCCCTGCAAATGTCTTCTTTAATACTATTCCTTGTGGAATCTAATATTTTCTGTGGTGGAATGCCTTCATTTAACTTACCTGAAAATATTGCATTTATATGATAATGTTGTATAATAATGTCTGTTTTATATTGAATTTCACAATCAAGTTCATAAAGAAACTTACCTGCAATCACTTCTCGCAAATCTTTTGTTAATGGCAAATGTTCTAGATCTACTGTGTGTCTCACATGTGTTTGGAAATATAAAATCTTAATAATGCCATTACTGGTAACTTCAATAGTAGATGGACAGTGCCCCTCTATTTTGCAGGTACCTTGTGATTTTATAGCTCTTACACCTCTACTTTTAGAATCATAAAATCCAGATCGATGACAAAGGAAGTAACTCTTTTTCCCACCTTCTTTAAGAGTTATTGTACTTCTCAAAAAGTAAGAAATTTTTTCCCTTTGTTCTTCCTCACTTTTCCATTGTAAGAAATCTAAATTTGAAGGGTAAACATTAGCCTACATACAATATAAAAGCCCATTATAATTGTGAACTAGTAAATCTTTAAAACAAAATTACTAATTTAAAACTAACCAAAATCTTATTTTGGCACTGATTGTAAATAGATACTGGTCACTTTAGCAGAATTTTTTTTCTCTTCAAGAAGAGGGACCTGTGTCTAATTGCTCTCAAAACCGATAGTTTTATTTAAAATCTACACTGAAATAAAGTTGCCTAATTTTAAGTCAGGGGCATAGCTAGAGGAGGGCATCTGTCCCCGGGCGCAGAATCCAAGGAGCGCCAAACTGATGTTACGACATTTTAGAATTAAATGTTTTCCATTCTTGGCAAGCAATAGAGGGTGCGAAACCTTCAGTTGTCCCTGAGCGATGAAAACCCTGGCTACAACTCTGTTTTAAGTTGTACATTGGCATATTTTTCTTCCTATTTGACAGTTACTAGTACTCGTGTTCCAGCTAAACAAGACTTAAAACATATTCCCCAAAGTTGTATAATAATGCAAGAAATTTATTCTTAAGAGACAAATTGTCATCAGACATTTTCCATAACATGAGTGTCATCTGGCCTATGTCTAAAGTAAAAAAACATTGTAGCCTGTTTCTTGATAACTGATACAATGTGTATAGGTTATTAAAATTTTAAGACATCGAATAAATTTCTTTAAGTAGTTTTAAAATAACATATAATAAATTTTAAGCATCATTTACATATAATAAAATAAGTGTCTATCATTATGATACTAAATTTACGATTGAAGGTTGCCACTTTAATAAAGATTTTAACAATTTTTTAATAGGTCCACATTATTTTTAATATCTTCATCATACATATACATTAAGAGATCCGTTTGTGTAATAACAGGATAGTCTTTTTTAATGAAGCACTGAATTACATGTATAAATAATTATGTAGCAGTACATCTCTATATATGTTTTATTTTCTATTGTAGTACATAACTTTTTGTTATGTTTATTATTTAGAAATTATGTTTTTATTATTTAGAAAATGTTTACTTCATATTTCAAATAGTTGAGGAAGAGAAATATTACTTTGAAATATTTTTACTGAAGAATAATGGGGGTTTATCAGGCTAACAGAAAAAAGCAAGATGCTAAGGAAATTATTCTGTTATCAATTATACTCACAAAAATAGATGTATTTTATTCCCCAGCTTGATGAATGAATTTGCAAAAATAGTAATTTGTACTCAGTTTGGGGCTATTCAAATTAAAAACGTTTATCGCAGAAAATGCAAATTTCTAATATCTTACCTTCATATGTATTAAATGTCATTTCAACGGAGTTAAGAGTGTATCCATGTTGATCTCTTGCGTGATTTCTTAACTCTTCAAACGTTCTACATGAAAAATTGCAGGCATTAATAGGACATTTCAAATTTCCTTCAGCCACAACAGGTACTTTATGTACTTCCGGAATGTGTTCATATAAAACCTTTTTCTGTTTGTACTTTTTGCAGCAGTACATACTTTCAAATACTGCTATCTTTTCATATTCCATTGTTATAACAAAAAGTTATGTACTACAATAGAAAATAAAAAACTTATTTTGTCATCAGAAATATTAAAAAATGAATAAAAACTGGTAGCATATGATATTAAAATATTTAATGTTTGACTGAAACTAACACGGCTTGCTATTCTGAAACATTTTTCATTTTCCTTTGTTCAACAAAGGAAATTTCCGCTAAATTTATCTGTTCTCAAAAGGCAATATATGAATAATAAATAGATTACAAAAAGTTTGTCTCAAAAATAAATACTTTACAATAATTTATAATCACGTGTTTAATTACAAGCAAACAATACCTAAATTACCAATTAAAATATTTTATCAAAAAATTCTTTTAGCTCGCCAAAAAATATCACTGCAGAGCTCAGAAAACAAGCAACCGAAAATGGCAGGTAATCCTGTGGGGTAAATCTAAAACACTATCTAAACACAATCTAAAACAGCACTGCACAACATCAGTTGCATATAGCTGAGTGCAAAGAAAAGGAAATCAAACTACTAGAATTGCAGATAGAGCTGCATAAACAGAAGCTGGAGTTTTATGCAATAAAAGCAGCTGCAGCAGAAAGAAGAGCTGTTGCTATCGAGAGACTAGCTTTGGCAGCTGAGAGGCAAGCAATGGCTGCAGAAAAGCAGTGTGCGTGGACAGAAAAAATTTTCCATTTAAAAAATAAAAAAGTTAAGTCTGATAATCAAAAAATAAATTTTCAAATGAGAAAAGAAAATCTAAAATATCTGTAATGTGTATTTTTGTAATAAAATTGATTTAATAATAATTAAAAAAAGATAAATATTTTGGATATGTATTATTTGTGCTTCTATAACTTCAAAATCTAAATCAAATACATATTATTCAATTAAAATATTTATTATCATTAGTTTTAAAAACGAGTTACAATTAAATTATCTCTGATTTTAAGAGCAGCAGCTCTTAATGATGGTTCAAAAACTGTTGGTGGAATTGGTCCCCATGGTTCTTCTCTGCAATCATTTTCAACATCGGGTAATTTGTAATGCCTGCAAATATTATGCAACACTGCACAGGCATTTACAATTTTCCCAGCAGTTGTTGGTTCATAATTTAATTCTCTTGCATGCAGTAGACAGCGAAATCTTGATTTCAAAACCCCAATACATCTTTCAATGCAGTTTCTGGCTGTTGCATGCTTCTTGTTATATCTTTCATTAGCAGATCCTACAGTTGGGGAAGACACAGGAGTCAACAACCATGGTTCCAAAGGATAGCCTGCATCACCTGAAGTATTAAAATATATTTTTCACACTTGTGAAAAGTAATTTATTTTTAAATACTTTGCAATTAAAGTCTTAAGTACTAAATACTTAATATATATTAACCAGAGAGATATATACCACATGAAAAACAATGAAACTTTACATAAATTACTGACACAAAACTAAAAAATTACTTTCCTAAAAGCCAAGAGCCACTTTCATGATGCCTGGAAAGTGCATGCCGAACTCCTGAAGATCGCCACACAAATGAATCATGTGAACTACCAGGAAATTTCGCATTGACGTTGGTGATCATCAAATCAGAATCGCAAATCTGAAATAAAACGAGGTCACATGAAATCTTCATACTGCTTTAATATTATTTTTGACCACTAGACATAAGATGTCAGAAATATACCAATCAAATTATCGTCAATCTAAACTAGAGATGTGTGTGTCGTGTACCCAATGGCTACCAAAACAATCACACCAGGTGAAGGGCATCTATGGTATGGTTTGGTTTGGTTTATTAGATTACGGCAAAGCACTCGAGGGCTATCTGCCTTAAAGGAGGGATGCCTTCGTGGAGGACTTTTTAAGGGAAACTGGCTCATATACACCCATGCAGCCAGCCCGTTCGCGGGATTTGAACCTCGGACCGAACTACCAGTGTTTAGCGACGTTACCGCTCGGCCGCTTGTGGGCTTGGACATCTATGGTGACACTGAATGCAAGCAAGTGACGTGCAGTCTCCTTGAAGCCTCCAGACATGCAGATCAGAATACTGTATGCAGAAACGGGACTCGTCTGGAAAGATGACACTGTGCCACTCCTGTATCCAGCTTTATTGTCCAATGCACCAAAGTAGTCATCTCTCTCTATGCGGCATTATCAAGGGAAGTTGAAGAAATGATTGCCGTGCTGATAGTCCACGCTGCTGCAAAGTCGACGCTCTGTATGAACGGATACTGGGCATGCTGCAAACATGCCCATTTCCTGACTAATGATTTGGGATATGGTTATATGGTTTTTCAGGGCTGACCTCATAATATATCTGTCCTCTCGGGCGTTGACATGCTGCATGCTATTCAGTATGACACTCAGCAACCCATTGATTCCCTATTCACATGACTATGGTTGGATGTCGACCAGTGCGACGGGCGATTTCACGGAATGATAATCCACACTCTTGATAGAAAATGGAGTATTTTGCGGTTTCGCAGCTGAGTATGGTGGTTCGGTAAAAACCATCGAAATTAGTCCTGCGAAAATTCTGAAAATATAACGCTGATTTTAGTGTTTTGCAGCTGAGGATGGCGGTTTGGTAAAAACCATCGAAACTAGTCCTGCGAAAATTCTGAAAATATAACACTGATTTTTGTTGTTTGTCTTCTGAATTGATGTTCTACTGTATTTATTTATTAGGGTTGGAACTTTAATAGTGGCAACACAGCTGAAAAAAGGCTATGCAAAAAACCAAAGAATATCACGTATACCACACGTGAACTACATACCTACCTTACCTCTCATCAAAAAGACTCGTCCTGCCTACGTAACGCGCATGCGGAGTGACGCGAAGAACGGATCCTTGTATTAGCTCGCGGTCTAAAGTAAGTGTTGTCAGGATCTTTTCAGAACAAGAACAACGATATTGGATAAAAATTGAGGTCGTACAGCACGACAGGGTCATCAAGGGCTTCAAGAGGCTTGCAGGGAATCTGCATTGCCTTACAGAACCGTAGCATGATGGGTGAAAGCATTCAATGAAGGACGCCAAAACATGGCAGACGTGCTGCGGCCAGGTCATCCGAGTGTCAGCGATGCAGACGTGCAAGCTGTTGCCGCACTAATGGACAGTGATCGCCGCCAAACGATTCGTCAGCTGGCCGGGCAAACGGGATTAGCGCATACGACTGTGCTGCACATTCTGATGGAACGCCTGTCCATGAGAAAAATTGCTTCACGATGGGTTCCACATTAATTGACGGAAATGCAGAAATGGCTACGATACGATCCTGCCCGAACCCACCTGGAGCGCTATGAGCGCGAAGGAGATGCTTTTTTACGCCGTATCATTACGCTGGATGAGACTTGGGCCCGATCGTACCAGCCAGAACTGAAACGCCAATCAAACGAATGGCGTCATCACGGGTCACCACGACGTTCGAAATTTCGTCAGAACCCCAGCAATGTGAAAGTTATGGTGATTCTCGTTTATGACTGTGATGGTGTCATCCTAACGCATACCGTTCCCCCACAGCAGACCGTCACTGCGCAGTATTACTGCTCATTTTTGGAGCACAATCTCCGACCAGCTTTGAGAAAAAAACGGCGACACTTTCTGCAGAACACTCCTCTCATTTTGCATGACAATGCTCGGCCGCATGCAGCGCAAGCTGTGACTGATTTGTTCAAGCAATGGGGCTGGGAAGTGGTTTACCATCCACCATACTTCCCAGATCTAAGCCCTTGTGACTATGACTTAATTCCTAAGATGAAGGAACCACTTCGTGGCACTCGCTTCCAAACTGTTCCTGAGACTCTTGCGGCAGTAGACCGGTCCATTCAAACTATCAACAAAACAGGCGCTGCTACAGGTATTCTGCGACTTCCATATTGTTGGAAACGGGTTGTACACAATTCTGGCGACTATATTGAAGGACTGTAAAACATGGTGACATGAATCACTCTTGTATTCCTTGTAAATAAATAGTTGCCACTATTAAAGTTCCAACCCTCGTATTTTCAGTTAAATTTTTTTATGTAATCTTCAAGTGTTTGTTTCATATGTATGTTTTTTCATTTATGTTTATGTATATTATACATTATTATTGGAATTCAAATGAGTCACTCAGTGATCTACAGGTTGTCAAGATTAGAACAATTAATATCGTAAAGTTTGCATTAAAGTAGACAGTAAGTCAAAGTTATTAGTACTGAAATTGCAACCACAGAAAGCCCATGCATACACTGATACAGCCAAATCATTCCATTTCAACAAAACAATTGCAGTATTTATGGCTTTGGCCACTCCTTTTAATTTTTGAGAGTGATAAGCATTTTGCCTGAATTTAATAGGTGAAATACTACATTATTATTTTATGCAAACAATGTAATATTTTGCATCATCACATACACTACTTGAGTAACAGAAAACACGCCCTGCATTTTCAGGGAGTAGGAAAAAAATCTCATTATTGAGATTTTTCAAATATTCAGACAGATGTTAGTTTTACTTACTTTCAACATCAGCACTGCCAGGACAGCCCAGAATTTTCTTTTCAAAGATCGCTTAGGCTCTTTCTTCCCTCAGAGTTCACGTCTCTGAAGAATAGGTTAAGACTTTTTTTTTTTTTTGCATAATAAAATACTTGATTAGGTAATGATTGATTAGGTAAATCAATCATAATATGCAATAACATGTCTATGTAATTTTAATAGGATATAAAACCTCAACCAAACAGTTACACACACTATTTGACAAATTTATGTGTATGATTAAAATTTAGGGTGTGACTTGATGAAGCTGGTTAATAAAAATATATAACGCTTTGACTTGAGAATTAATTCTTGCACTTTCATGTGTAATTTTTCTTTCAGCATAATCCATAGAATATTAAGCACAATGAAGTACATAACACAATGAAGTTTAAGAATTTCAACACATTTTATATATTTATAACAGTACAGTTGTCAATAAGGAGATAAAAATAACCACGTTTTAATTGAACAAGTGGGAGAAGAACAAAATAGTGATAACTGGTACTTGCATTAAAAATGATGGAGTTCTAAATAGGCAGATATAGTATCACTTCATTACTACTCTTTTATAAAGTTTTGATTTTAATACTACTGAGAAAAACAGTTCACATCTATTACCTTGTTAGTATGTGTGCCAGCAGCATTATGTATGAATCATATGATAACAATTTTTGAATGATCCATTAAAGAGCGATTTACTAGTGAATAAAGTATAAGAAATTTTTAACAAAAGTAATGGAAAGGAAAATAATAATTAAAAAAAAATGATATAACTGAAGTTAAACCACAAAATATATCCTCTTGCATATAAATGCACACACACACACATATATATTATGTAAAATGGAAGGAAAAGTTACATACCAACTGCACATTCAGTGAATGGAATGATTTTCTGTTTATATAAATGAACCCTTGGCATTCTTCCATGTTTTTCGGTGCAATTATAGCTACATGGGTGCCATCTACAGCACCGATGACACCAGGAAATCCAAACTTTTGATTAAATCCTAATTTAATTTTGTTTTGTTGGAAACTATTTATTGGAAATTTAATCCATTTGTTGAAAAGGCCAGAACAAATAGCATTTGTGACGTCTCGAATACACCGACTGACAGATTTCTGACTCAGCCCAATATATCGGTCATTACCTACGTATCTCTGGTAACTTCCTGACGCATAAAAGTTTAAGACACACGAAACCTGTTTTAAATAAATATATAAATAAATAAATATATGCATAAAACTAATGTAAATATTTTAACATATGCAGTGAAAGAAACTGCAATACATATTTCTCTTTATACCCTTTTTAAATCTAAATAAAAAAAATACACAAAACTGATATAATATCTAAAAGTAGAATCTGGTAATTAATTATAAAATCTGGTAACTAATAAATCAAGCATTCAAATATTTACAAAAATGTAATTTAACTGAAAATTGTACAGGAATTTAACTTGAATTATATACAAGAGAATCTGAAAACTAGTGGAAATTGACATTCGTATTGGTACAATTAAAGTTACTTAAATAAATTTTTTTAACTCAAAGCAATTTAACATGAAAGTTGAATTTAGGATGTGCTTAGTTTTGAATATATACTGTGTATTCTTTAATGTATTACATTTTTATACACTACAAATTGAAATAAAAGTGGAGAGAAACAAATTATAATTTAAAACATAAAATTTCAAAATTTATAAATTATTCATCAAAAGATAAAAATTAAGTACATTAATATAGACTAGTTTAAAAATTACATTTTAAGTATGCACTCCTACTCTGTATGTGAAACAGAAAAATACCAAATATTTTCACTAAAATTAAATTAAGGAATTGCTTTTCTTATAAATCTATAGAGAAATATGAAAACTAGCGAATTATTCCTTACCTTTAATTCAGGAGTTATTGCTGTCTTTGACGTCGATGTACCGGTAAAGCAGGGCTTTAATTCATTTATAAGGCCCATGCTATAGGTTTTGTAACTCGAAATAATGCAATGAAAGTGGAATCATCAGCATCAAAAGCATTATTTCTATCACGAAATACCCGAGTTCTTCGCAAATCTTGAGAAATCAACAAATCGGTTAAACACACTTCCAAAAAAGTATCTGTGAGCTCCGCCATCTTGAATTTAGCTCTAAAACGACAGTCAGAAAGTTAAACGGCAGCTAGGCAGCTGTCGGAAAAATTTCCGACGCGTCGATCTCTGTAATGATCGAGACGATGACACCAGACTCGCTCTCTGTCGAGTAGATCGCAAAAAACGACCCGTTCCTCCATCTCGACAGTGTCCAGACTAGGGCCCCAAGTTTGAATGACGTAATCCTCCTACGAATATGGGCATGTCGAAGACCAAATTTGAAATTTGGAATTTGTTTTATTATCTATTTCATATTTCGTGAAACTTTAACGAATTTTTGTGTAACAAACTCAAAGCCCACCAGCGGCCGAGCGGTAAAGTCGCTAAACACTGGTAGTTCGGTCCGAGGTTCGAATCCCGCGAACGGGCTGGCTGCATGGGCGTTTTCGTGGTTTTTCCCATGTGTAACGTGTATACGAGCCAGTTTCCCTTAGAAAGTCCTCCACGAAGGCATCCCTCCCCTTAGGCAGATAGCCCTCGAGGCTTTGCCATAATCACACACACACATGTAACAAACTCAAAGATTTCAAAGCAAGCAATAGCAACACTCTACGGGGGTGGAAACCTTTTTATCTCTAGCGCGCGGAATTGTGTACCGGAAATTCTAAATATATGCGCATTTTAAAATTAATTATCGACATTGCTATTGAACTGAATTTTATGGTGTAAGTGCAAAGAACATGATATTTAATAAATAAAGGTAGCACACAAAACGTTAAAGAAATGTCCTTTTGGACGTACTTTTTTTAAAAATTTTTATTGTTTTTTGAATATATGTTGGCGAATGACGCAGTAGTCGTGTATAATCTGAATATATAATAATTATTTGTGCTATTTTTTATTTGAAATGCATAGAATTCTCTAAAATAGTAGCATTCTTAGATTAAATATTGTCTAAGCAGGTGCAATGATATTTTAACTTCATTACCATATCAAATACAGTTTCTTTTTAATTTAAAAACTTCGGTCTGGAACACCTTTTTGAATCATAGTATGAGTTTTAATAAAATTTGTAGTAGTCCGAATTTTTAAAAGTATTTAGAATTACTGAAATAAAAAAAGCTAACTTTTTTAGAATTTCTTTATCAAAGTATTACATCTTAGGCCAGCAAGACTTGATTAGTAAAATCTGGGAAAGGATCTATGATTGTTTAGTAAGAAGTAAAAAAATAGTACTCTAGGTCTAAGCAGTAAAAAAAAGCTTGTCCCTCTATAGAAAATTGTCACGTATGTTAGAAAAGATTTTGCAACACATTAATATTTTAGCTCAAACATGATTTTTTTAAAATTTAGTCTCTTGTTTTGGAGATGGTGTTCAAGCATTTTACCATAATTTTATTTTCACATGTGCAGAATTTTTATATTTTTTATTGATCGCTGTATTTTTAACTTCCATAGCATAAATTAAAGAAATACACATAGCAACTTGAGCCATAAACAGATGACTTAAGAGAAATTTGTTTTGACATATTATGTGAAAGACTAAATAAATATTAAATGCTTTTGCATTTATGTTACATGACAGTAATTAGAAAACAATAACTGTAGATGCGCAAAAAACCTGTACTTATAAACCTTCTGCATTTTTAAAGAAAGTACAAAATAGTTCAGAATAGCAGATGGCTTTCAGATCATTCAGTAATGTCATCGTAAGTATATTCTCTTCACGTTTCGGCCCAAGGCCCAAGGCGATATTTTCCGGAGTACCTTTGCAACTTAATGCAATTACCTCCACAACTTCGTTAAGAAAACTGAAGTAATTAAGAAAAAGCACTGGCTAAAGGGTAATGAAGGAAACCATTAAGGGTTTACGGGGAAAGAAGTGAATTAGGAGTCCACACTAAGGACGAAAAAAATTCTTTCTGCTTTCAACCTGTTTTACCAGACTGAAAGAGAGAGAGGTGATGATTAAAGGCGAATTCCTGAATGCATTGCATTAATGGAATCGGAAAGATTGAAAGACAATCAGCCGGGAAACATAATTTTCCAGGGCTTGGGAAAGGTATATTAGGTAATACGGAAAACCGCAGTAATTGCTAATGCCTTGGGGATGGGCTGGGGAGGGAGAGAGTCTTGCGACTAAAGCTCGGAGCAAGGGATGGTGGAACGAAAAGAAGGGGGGAGAAGGATTCAAGAGGCGAAAAAGTTCTCCTACCGCCCGTGGCGAGAGAAGAATAGGAGCAACTTTTGAAGCGGAAAGAACCGTGAAGAAAGTTAACTGTAGAAAAGAGGGAGAAGTTTTAGGATAGTTAAAGGGAAGGGAAGCTAGGAAAAGTGTATTAAGTTGGAGAGGAGAGGTGGATTAAAAAAGGGAAAGAAATAAAAATTGGGACAGAATTAACCAAAATTACCTGATTGCAGATGATGTTTGAAGATATGCAAGCTTGTACATATGCAGATTGCTGGAACAAAAATTCATGGAATAAAAGTGTTTTGAGTAGCATATGGGGGAGTTAGATTTTAAAGATCTAGAATATTAATTTAAATTTGAATAATTAAATAGTTTAAGTTAAATGATGATAATATAGAAACTTTAAATCTATTGTATTTCTGACTTTTAATTGTCTGGACCGTGTTTTATGAAAAGATGAGGTCTTGGCAAGTGGAGGAGCATGTTACCTATAGCAGCACGGATATAAAACCGAGAAACGAGGCCGGATTAGGTCCGGCGGGCATGAGGAAATATAGAAATAGTTAAGGGTCGCCGGGTTAGGCCCGTGAAGTGCTTGTTAATTTAAAAAAATTTTAGAAAGAATTCCCAGTCAAGCAGACACCTCCGCTTTGGCTTCCTAGGAAAGATGTTAAAAGTTCTATCAAGAACGCTCCTAGGTCGCTTAGCTGAGCTGGGCTCAGCTGGATCATAAGCAGGAAGTGAATGCAAGGCTGGGTTTTCGATCTGTGTTAATTTATTAAAGAATTTGGCCGAATTTTGCCGGAAAAAGGCATCAAGGGGTAGAATTTTGAGATCGTTATGAAGCACTTCATTACGGACGAAATAATGAGCATTTGTCAGAATACGAAGCGTGACGCTCTGGAATACTTGAATTTTCTTCAGGTGGCTATTGGCAGCAGCTGACCAGACGACAGCAGCGTACGTCAGGATCGGTAGAATGGTACTCTTGTATAAAAGGATCTTATTATTGAGGGAGAGGTTGCTGGTTCTTTTGAGGAGAGACATCAGTTGGGTTCTTGTGGTTCTTGCTTTGGATATGGCATAATTGATGTAGGTATTCCAGAGCAGCTTCGCATCTAGATATACTCCCAGATATTTGTAGGATTCCACCCAGGGTACATTTTCTTCAAATAATCTGAGTGGAGGGAGTTGACTATGGACATTCCTCTTTCTGGAAAAGAAAACTGTGGCGGCACTTTTTGCGACATTAATTTTGATTTTCCAGGTAATGAGCCAGGACTCCAAGTCTGTTAAATACAGCTGTAGGTGATTGAGAGTGGCATGTAATGTTGAGTGCTGTGAAATGATGGCTGTGTCGTCTGCATAGAGTGCTAGATCGACACTTGGTGTTTGTGGTATGTCATTTACATACAAGTTGAAGAGCGTAGCGCTAAGAATTCCTCCCTGAGGCACCCCAGCCAAGATAGGGCGAGGAGAAGAGACAGAATATTTAACTTTAACAGAAAAGGTACGATTAGTGAGGTAAGAGTGCATTATGAGCACAAAATTAGCCGAAATTTCAAGTCGCATGAGCTTGAATAAAATTCCGATATGCCAACATCTGTCGAAAGCCTTTGCTACGTCTAAATAAACAATAGCTGTAGGCTTTCCACTGCGAGATCCTGTATGAATGATTTCAACTACCCTCAGTAGCTGGGCCTGAGTTGAGTGTTTAGCACGAAATCCGAATTGCTGAGGAATAATAATATTTCGGTTTCGGCAGAAATCATTCAGGTATCTAAGCAGTATAGCTTCGTAAATTTTACTAAGTGAAGACAGAAGGCTGATCGGCCTATAATTTTGAGGGACCTTTGGGTCCATTCCAGGTTTTAGAATAGGAATGACTAATGCATTCTTCCAGCTATGGGGATAATATTTTAGCCTTAGCATTGAATTTATCAAAACTGCTAGGTAAAATATGAATTTAACTGGTAAATTTTTAATCATGCGATTAGAAATCCTATCCAGGCCAGGTGCTTTTGCAGGGGTGAGATTTTTGATAAAAGCAGAAATCTCAGTCATTGTTGTGGTGATGGGTTCCTCAGAATTTGTATCTGAGGAGAGAAATTCTTCAACTTGGTGTTGGACTTCATGCGTGTGCTCTGCACAGGAATCGAACATGAGTCCAGTGTTAGGTGAAAATTGTGTTTGAAGGCTGTCTGCTATGCGTTCAGCCTTTTCGGTGTCTGTTAATGCCATCCGGTCGTTGACCGTGCCCATTAGTGGGGGAATGTCGTGTTTTGGTTTGCGAAGCCGTGCGCTAGCAACCCAGAGGCTATTATCAGAAGTCTTTAAGGACTTAAGATAGTTTGCATATTTTTCGTAGGTGTATTTCTTAATGTCAGACTTGATCTCATTCTGGATCCTTCGCAGTTGCACTCGAAAGTTTTCCAAACGTGTATTTTGCCAATCTCTGCGAAGGCGGTTTTTAATTTTGATTTTATCTTTAATGTGATCAGGTAATTTATAATAATTTTCCCTGAATTTGGGTTTTAAAGCAGCTGTAAATGCGCTTCCTAGGGTTTGGTCGAGCCTGTCAATGGCTAAGTCAACCTCCTGATTATCGTGAATTTTGATAGGGGGGAGAATACCATTTTCCAAGACATACCGAAAGTTGTCCCAATTTGTGGAGACTTGCGCCGGTAAATTTTGGATGTTTTAAGGGTGAGGTGAACCGGATAATGGTCAGAGGACAATTCCGGAATCACTTCGATCGAATAATCTACTGGGATATTTTTAAATAAGGCCAAATCAATAATGGAAGGAGAACCTAACCCCCCAGGAAACTGGTAATGGGTAGGTGTGTTTGGCGCAATAATTTGGATACGGGCGTCCTGAGCCCAAATTTTGAGTTTATCGCCATAGTTGTTGGCAGTGACACAATCCCAACTTCTATGGCGGGCATTTAAATCTCCTGCGATAATCAGGTTATTTGCAACACCAGTTAATTTTCTGAGATCAGAGATAAATGCGGGTCCCTGTCTCGGAGGCATATAGCAGGACGCTACTGCTATTGGGGGACAATTTGGAATATGAATTTGTACTATAGTCGCTTCTAAGGCCTCCAGTGGTGGCGTGGGTATCCTAGAATGCTTTAGGGAGCGTTTTACATATATGCTAGTACCGCCACTAGCACGAACAGTGTCACTGATGCATACCTCTCTGTCATTTCGGTAGCAGAAATAATTCGCGATGTTCGCGCTAAGTCCCTCAACCAGATGTGTCTCCTGAACGAGGAAGAGGTCCATGTGATGCTCATTAATAAAATCCCGGACTTCGTGAATCTTCTTCTTGATTCCATTAGCGTTCCAGTAGGAGATCAGGAGAGAATCTTCACCAGTTGCACTATTGAATGTGAAGCCTTTAGTTTAGGAGGCCACAGTATGCCTTGTAAATGTAAAATGCTCTCTCAGGCCCCGTGGAGACATTTCGGAGCCTTGGGAGAGCATTTCTAAAAGCCTCCAGGAGAATTTTATGCTCTATTCCAAATTCAGATGCAATTTGGAAAACACTCCTAAGAGTATCCGTGCAACTGCCATCATCTACAGACTGGGCTGGAGCCTGGGCCGGTGGTGGTGGCGGAAGGAGAGGACTCTTCTTCGGGACTTGCTTCAACGCAGGAGCTTGCTTCGTATCTTTCGTAGATGATGGTAGTCCGGGATTTTTCCGTCCGGAAACGACATCACTAAATGAGGGATCCGTGCTGCTAAGTGGAGCTTTAACCGGAGCCGGTACAAATTTTGAAATCCCGCTATCCGATCTAATAGGGGGGGGTTTATTTTTATTGGCTGGGTTTCGGGGACAGTGAAACCAGTTGGCTGCGTGCCGCCCAAGGCAGTTCGCGCAGGTGTTGGCTTCCTCCGGGTCTTTGGTGCATTGGTACGCGTAATGCGGGCCGGCGCACCTCAGACACCGGATTGGCAGTGTGCACACTGCGGAACTATGGAAGAAGCCTTGGCAGCGTCAACACTGGCTCGGCCCCTTCTTCCCAATATGTTTTTCGAATTTAATCTCAATGCCGAACATTGTAGTTTCTTCAAATATGTCATAGACATTTAAAGCAGGATTTAGTTGTACTAAAAATAATGGCATTGGATAGCGGGACCTGTGCCTACGGAGTTGGGTTACAGATATGACAGAGTAACCCAAGATTTGCAGTTCTGATTTAATTTTATCCGCTTTTGCGGTGTTGGGCAAGCCGCGTAATATGGCCTTTACGGGCCGATCCTGTTTTAGGTTGAAAGATTTGTATTCGGCGCCCTGATT
This sequence comes from Stegodyphus dumicola, assembly GCF_044657685.1. NCBI lineage: Eukaryota > Metazoa > Arthropoda > Arachnida > Araneae > Eresidae > Stegodyphus > Stegodyphus dumicola. The sequence goes on along the minus strand of NC_140778.1, from coordinate 62,594,745 downwards.
GTTTAAAATTTGGGCTACCGAACGGTAATCATCTTCTGATTGCATTTCTATACGCAGGTACTTGCCCTTCATCCTACAGATGGCCGTAGGCACAGTAGCTTGTACTAAAGACGTCAGAAATTCAAAGTCTTTGGGCTCTACAAAGAAGAATGGAATTTTTCTCTTTGAATTCTTAGAGCTTTCAGTAGGGGGGGAAGTACCGTCGCCGGGTTGCTCCACGAGATCGTTCTTCTCTTCCACCCTAACCGCAGGTTGGGTGGGAGGCTATTCCTCCTCTGGTTGTTCACTCCAAAATGGAGGCAGGCTATTGTTCGATTGTGGTTTAGAAGGGGAATTCGGCGCACCACGTGCAACAAGATGGCGAGGAGGCCGCTGAAAACCCTCATCATCGACTTTTCGTAATTTCTTATTTTTAGGAAAATCATTAGTATCCCGCGAATTTAAAGATAATTTTTGAATTTTTTTGGCACTATGGAGGATTTTTTCTGCATTTAACTTTGCAGGTTTTAGAATTGGGCTATTGGTTTGATTTTTTTCAGAATTTTGAGTTTTATCCGAATTAGCGTTATTTTTTTCCGAGATAACATCGTTAGTTAATTCTTTGGCCGATTTTAGTAATTTTTGGATGCATTCATCCTCAGTTGGGGAAATTGCAAATAAAGGCAGATTAAGTCGTTTGGCAAGAGTGGTAAGATTAAAAAGCGTTACCTTTGATTCTTGTTGCACGCACTTGAGGTCGAAGCTTGCAAGCGGTGTTGATCTCCTTGCTCTTGACAAATTCTGCTCCAAGTCTGTAAAACGGGCTTTGAGTAGATAGAGCTGTTTTATCTGGATAAGTAGATCATCCGGATTTACTTCTGGAACTGGATCGGAGTCTGAGACAGGGACGGTCGATGTATCCATCTCGGCGCTGGTATCGGAGGGGTTGCCGGCCATGATTTCCGGCGTCGTGTCGCTGCAGGTGGCTTGTGGGGAGCTCATTGTTCGCACGTCCTCACTCTACGAGAGACACCCTGCTAATTCGAGAACCGGTACTTTCAGCATGGTATGGCCGTTGACTTCACGTTTCGGAAGAACTGCAGTAGTTCAGATTTGTCGTAAAAGACTAATTACACCCCTGGGGATTGGCGTACTTAGGGAACGGAAAAACAAGCTTTGAAACATACTCATACAAAAGTCCTACCTTTCCTTCGACAGATAAATGACAGATGTGATATTTGAACACATGCTTTCAATCAGTTGTTTCCTTCTAACAAAGCGTCTTGCGCGGTTAGCAGGATCCTAGCAAAGTCTTGTAATAGTCTCTCGTTTTAAATATGCTGTGTTTGAACTCAGACTCAAAGACAGGCATTTAAAGATTTTATTAATGCTTTCTTTTACATTCGGCGATTCAATATTTATTAAAAAAATTAACACATAAATAAACTTGCATAGCAGATCAAAATTATGTTGCTGTGGAAATATTTCATCAACAGTTATTAGTAGTTATAACAGCATAACTAAATAAGCCCATTTCGAAATATGGATGATATTGCATTCATTATTTTTAATCTGAAACAATATCATGTTGTTATTACTAGATAAAATGGCTTAAAATAAGCTGACACATTATAAGAAAATTTTTTTAAATGAAAATTGGATTCACTTTCTTTCACATAATTTATGACCAGTTCTTCCAAAATATTTTAAAGCTTACTTTACTACATAACAGAAATGTTTCCACGTTCGTTGTTTTTATTTAGTTAGCAATTTTAATTGGGGCTGTTATATAAGAAGGCTATTTATCGTTGTTGTTGTGTTAGAGTACTTATTTTATTGTATAATGCAAATTTTGATCAATTGGTTAATTTTATAATGTTGTAGGGTTTATATTTATTTTAACTAACATTTATTTTAAGTTTAAACTATCTTTCCTGTCAATCCTTACTTTCCCCTGGAACTGCCAATGCCAGAATATGTAAATTTGAGTAGAACGCGCAAGCATTCAAATTATCAGCGGAAGTAGTATGATTTAAATAGAAGGAAACAAGTTCGGTGAGAGAGAGTTATTCTTACTTAGCGAGCGCGGAGGTAGTTATAGAGATTTGAAAAACCCCGCGTTGCGGCCTATGTGCTTGGCGGGAAGTAGTTGCAATTGTTCCAGTGAGCTTCAAGTCTGCTGAATTAGCAGCCGTATTGTAAAACGCGGTGAGTTAGTTATTTGAGAGAGCCTCGTAGTTAGAATATTGTCTTTAATTTCTTTTCAGGTTTTTATTTTTATTTTGACTGCCGAGTTGGCACCGTTTGTAAGCGTCAAGAGAACGCAATTGTAAATTAGTACGTTGAATAAAAAGGGACTTAAACCCTTTATAAGACTCTGTGGTTTATACAAGCTTTCACAGTCACCTCTTGGTTGCGTGCTAGTTAGAGGCGCGCAACGTTATATTGGCGCCCGAACACTTATCGAACTGAAATGGCCGAAAACTGGATGGAAGCCGCTGGACAACACCAAGAAATGACAACGCAGTTAGAAGGATTTGGATACCTGGTCCAGACTTTGAGAGCATCAATCAAGCCAAACGTCTATTTCGACGGAAAAAATTCGGTGTACGTATTTTTAGAAGGTATAGAAAACCACTTTCAGCTCTATCCTGTGCCCGAAAGACAAAAAGTTGCTATCGCCACATCAGCACTAAGAGGACAGGCCGCGCTATGGTGGAAAAATATAGGCAAATTTCTTCTAGGTGAATTTGGAAGCCCGACGTTTACTTTTGAAAATTTCAAAAAATCGTTAAGGCCTTCCCCATAGTGAAAGATCGCGCACGGCTGGAAGCCGAGCTATATAGTTTCTATCAACGGGATACAGCACAATTGACGGACTTTATTTTACGAAAAATCAAGCTAACGGATATGTTGTATGGGAAAAAACCCGATGCGGAGATTATTGAAATAATATTACCAAGATTGTTACCCGCTGTCCAAGACTACTTTGAAATTAGAAACCCAACCACATTGCAGGAACTTTTCGAATTGGCGGTGAAGTTTCAAAATCGCAGAATCGCGGAAAGAGCGAGAGGGGAAACATATTCTCAAAGTACCAGAAGGAAGGAGGAAACAAGAAATGGAAATCGCTCATATGGGGGAAAGAAATATCAAGCTAACGCATCGAAACTTGAAGGGCAAGGCCCAAAAAGAAAATTTGAAAATAAGCATCCGCATACCCAGAAGACACAGATTGAAAGGAAAGCTTTAAACGACTAGAGGGGCCTGTGAAAGGGAGGGTCCAGACCCCGGAAGTTTTAGAAAAACCCTCAAATAGACATCTAAATACAGTCATCGTAAAAAACTCACAGCTACCAATTATACAAGTCCTGGTTGGCGATGTACCAGTAGAAGCCCTCATCGATACAGGGGCAGAAGGCAATTTCATGAGTGAAAAGTTCTTCAAAAAGAATTTTTATAGGATACGACTCTTTAAAACCAGAAATACGGAAATTATAGCGGCGCAAGGAAAAACATGTCACTGCATCGGGAAAGTAGCATTAAACGTACAGGTAAAAGAGGAAAATCTCAAAGTATTAATTTTTGTGGTGAAACACCTCCAACACTCTCTTATTTTAGGTATGGACTTTTTAAGGGCCGCGAGGGCCAAATTAAATTTTCAAGATAGTTCCGTGGTGCTGGAGATGGACCAGAGGGTGGTGGAACCGGTGGAGACACCTGAATTGGACCTTAGCCATTTGAATGACCAGGAAAGTAAAGCAATACAGCAAGTGGTGAGTAATTTTTCTCATTTGTTTTCAGAAAAGCCGGGAAACTGTCAGATTGTAACTCACAAGATTCAATTAAATGCCGAAAAACCTTGTAGGACTAAACCTTACCGCTATGAGAAACAAAAAGACGTAATCATCGAAGAACATATTCAGGAGATGTTAAAGAATAAAATAATAACGCCCATAAATAGTGAATACGCGAGTCCAGTCGTACTATGTAGGAAAAAGAACGAGTTTCCTCCTTCGGATAAAAGGGCTTGGAGGTTTGCTATCGAATATAGAAAACTAAATAGCATAACTAAATTCCCAGTTTACCCTTTGCCGGTTATAGACGAGATCATTAGACAGATCAAATCGACGAGATATATGTCTACTTTGGACTTAACGTCTGGCTACTATCAAATAGCTATGAGACCCGAAGATATACATAAAACCGCGTTTATAACAAAATCGGGCACTTATGCATTTTTACGCATGCCTTTTGGGTTGTGTGGGGCCCCGTCAACATTCCAGAGAGCTATGGACATTGTTCTAAAGCCTGTCCTAGGAAAATCAACTTTAATTTATCTAGATGATATAATTATAACGAGTAGTACGTTGGAACAACACATTAGTGATCTCGAACAAGTTTTTAAATTATTAAAAGAGGCCGGTCTTACAATTAACGCCTCAAAATGCAAGTTCGCAACTAAAGAACTTAAATATCTGGGTTATAAAATTTCGCAAAAGGGTATAGAAACGCAAGATTCAAAAATAAAAGCTATTAAGAATTTCCCACCGCCCAACACCGCCAAGAAACTTTCGTCTTTCCTTGGACTATGTTCTTACTATCGATCTTTCATAAAAGATTTCGCTAATATTGTTGAACCACTCTTAGTAATCAAAAGAAAAAAGAGTAAATTTACGTGGACAGCGGAAGCTAACACGGCTTTTGAAAGATTAAAAGAAGCGCTTATTAATGCCCCTGTTTTAAAATTCCCTGAGGGCGACGAAAACCTGGAAATTGCGGCAGATGCATCAGACTATGCGGTGGGTGCGATTCTTATGCAAAATAACCATCCGCTGGCATTTTTTAGTAAAACATTGAATCAAACACAAAGGAATTATACAGCTACAGAAAGAGAAACATTAGCCGGCTTTAAAACTCCAAGAATATAATATCACAATAAAATATAAACCGGGTAAGGAAAACAATGTAGCTGACGCACTTTCTCGTATAAAACTGGACGAGGAAGGTAATGAACTTAAATGCGCTGTGTTGACTTCAAAAATTTTAGATTCTAGAGATACGGTTATTACTGAACTGAAAGCTGATCCTGAATTTGGAAATATCTATGCTTATTTGAAAGACCCCGAAGGCTTTGAGCATACAGATATCGATGCGATAAGAAATAGAGCAAAAAACTATGAAATAATAGATAATTTATTATTCTATACGAAAACAACGAACGAAAATCTTGAGTATAAGCCAGTCATCCCAGCCTCGCTTCGATTAAGCATTTTGAGGGAGTTGCACGAAAAAAAAAACAGCGGGCCACCTCGGGGTCAGAAAGACTTTAAAAAGGGTACGCGAGGCGGTATATTTCCCGCAATTATACAAAATAGTAACGGCGTATGTCAGGTTCTGCAATCAATGTCAGTTAATAAATGATATTAATTACAGCCCGGCCGGGTACTTAAATAGCACTCGCGCTACATTTCCGAATGAAATTTTAGGCATAGATCTCCTTGGTCCCTTCCCCCAGAGCGAGTTAAATAAAAATCGTTTTCTTTTAGTAATAGTAGATCATTTTTCAAAATGGATAGAAATTGTTCCACTTAAACGCGCGTCAGCCAAAACAGTCGCAGATGCATTCTTACACAGATACATTTTAAAATACGGTGCACCGATAAAAGTCATTAGCGATAACGGAAAACAATTCATTAGTCAAATATTTGAAAACATATGCAATGGACTTGGCATACGCCATATCAAAATGGTTCCGTATAGACCACAGGCTAACATAGCAGAAAGAGTTAATAAAAACATAGTAAAAATAATTCGCAGTTACGTGAGCACACATCACAAGCGCTGGGATGGCTACATAAATGAATTAGCTTATGCTTTAAGAACGGCACATCATGATACTACGGGAAAAACTCCAGCAGAATTATTTTTAGGCAGAAAGTTAATTACGCCTTTAGATAAATTATTCTTTGTGCAACAAAAAGAGCAGGAATTCAAACAAAAGGACGTGCAAAAACTAATTGATCAGGCGCTTAAAACCTCGGATACGGCAAGAAATAGGCAGAAAATTTATTACGATAAAAAACGCCGTGAAGCAGATTTTAAAGTTGGTGATAAAGTATTGAAACGGAAATTTTCTTTATCAAGTGCCCCAGACAATTTTATGGCAAAGCTAGCTCCAAAGTTTGAAGGCCCCTATGTAATTCAGGAAATCAAAGGAGTAGTTTTATATCTTAAAAACGAGAGAGGGGAAATCTGTAAAGCAAGTCCCGACCAGGTGAAAAAATACTATAATCCCAATGATTTTGAAATCCTTAAAAGTTTCTTGCAGGACTCAAGTCTAAACGAAATAGAAGGGCCAGAGACTGCAACAACTATTCCACCACCCAAGAAACGGAGAACTGAAGAGAGACCTAGCACTTCTACAACCCGGACGTCGGTATCAAAAAGAAAAAATGATTATCAAACTCCGGCGTTTAAGAAAAACAAAAGTACAGATGAACCGGGTAAAGAAACCGTGGTAAAAAGAAAAACACCACCTACAAAGGATGGCAGGAGGAATTACACATCAAGAAGAACGCGCACACGGCCACAGAGTCAGGTGCCAGCAAGGCCGCCGTTCCGGAAACTGAAACGCCAACAGGAAGCACAGAAGTACGAGGAACAGAAGAAATTCAAGGACTCCAGACCGGAGGACGTCAAGACCAGCCGTCCCAGGCAGAAACGCAAAAGCCAACAACCAGACGATTACTCCGTCAAGAGGCCATCATGTAGAGGACGCAAAAGAAAGATCAACGGGGACGACAATTGGAGATCAACAAGGAGAAGATTGACATCCATGACACCTCTAACTTGGGATCAATTTTGTCAAAAACGGATGACGGAGTTTCAAGCATCGAAAACTCAAAGATAAGTTAAAACCTTCTATAAATATTTTTCTCTTTTGTTCCGAAATGTTATGCATAAGTACGAAGTTCTATGTTTTGACGAAAGTCAATATGTCTCGGTTGAGACTTAGTTTTGTTTTACTTTATTTAGCTAAGGCAAAAGTATTATTTTCTTTAAGTGTAAAAGCTAAAAACAAGCATTTTCTGTTGGTCGAAAGACTAATTCTGTTATGTTAAAGCCAAAATTTGGCCGGAGATAAAAATAACTTCGTATTCTTGTATGTACTAATAAGAATTTTAGTTTCAGTGCCGCCAGCTTGGCGAAGGATGAGTAAAGTAAAAATTTATTTTCTCTTATTCATTTTATGGTAAATTGTAAAAAGCATATGTATTAAACTTTTGTAAATGTATGTAAATACTTGCATGTTATGTAAAAGTAGAATTTAGTCTAGAAGCATAAAATTGTAGATGCTAAAAGTGAATGCTTAAAAGCAATGAAGTCAAAATTTAAGTATTAAACTGTAAAGTCATGCTTTAGAGCGAAAGCCTGCATGTTTAAAAGATGAATGAGGGGGAAGTTAGAATGAATGTGTTTTGTAGGGTTCTCCACCTACATTTGAATTTTTAAGAATATTAAAGTAGCTCATTGAGTTGTAGAATGTCGAGTAAGGTGTGTCTATTTGGTCGTTGAATTCTAACAAATCATGGTGGTTAGGGGAAGTGTTGTAAGACTAAAACACGAATATTCCCGTTTGACACCACACACGGTGGAGAGCCAGGGTAAAGTTAAATTAATGCTTGAAAAATTGAATGAATGTGAAGTAAGCAATAACTAAGAAAAACGAAACGTTAAAAACAAAAATTTATTGTGTCAAGAAAGTGTAAATTATAATGTATGTAGAAAGATACTGATACTTATTCCTTCCAGATGCTGGAAGGAAAGACCAAGATTGATTGATGAAGTCCAGGAAAAGTTGCTGTAAGAAGAAACCTTTGTAAAGAGTAACAGAATTTTAATTGTTACATAAGATTATTTTTGTGTAAACGAGGCTTTCGCCAGTTAGTTCAGAATTAGATAAACTTACAACAGGTCGTTTGTAGGACCTGCTTCCAAGTTTTCCAAATTCTGGCAGCGGCAAATGTAGGGTTTATATTTATTTTAACTAACATTTATTTTAAGTTTAAACTATCTTTCCTGTCAATCCTTACTTTCCCCTGAAACTGCCAATGCCAGAATATGTAAATTTGAGTAGAACGCGCAAGCATTCAAATTATCAGCGGAAGTAGTATGATTTAAATAGAAGGAAACAAGTTCGGTGAGAGAGAGTTATTCTTACTTAGCGAGCGCGGAGGTAGTTATAGAGATTTGAAAAACCCCGCGTTGCGGCCTATGTGCTTGGCGGGAAGTAGTTGCAATTGTTCCAGTGAGCTTCAAGTCTGCTGAATTAGCAGCCGTATTGTAAAACGCGGTGAGTTAGTTATTTGAGAGAGCCTCGTAGTTAGAATATTGTCTTTAATTTCTTTTCAGGTTTTTATTTTTATTTTGACTGCCGAGTTGGCACCGTTTGTAAGCGTCAAGAGAACGCAATTGTAAATTAGTACGTTGAATAAAAAGGGACTTAAACCCTTTATAAGACTCTGTGGTTTATACAAGCTTTCACAGTCACCTCTTGGTTGCGTGCTAGTTAGAGGCGCGCAACGTTATAATGTATAGAGGAACTTCAAAAAGAACAAAAGTAATTTCCACCGTTATAATATGTCCTTAAATGGTTCCCAATAAAAACATAGTTAAATAAGTAGTATACTACATTATATTAATTAATTTACTAACCAAATAGCAGAAACATTTCAAATTCGAAATCCATCTTTTTACTAAGTACTTTTTGCAAAGTAATAAAAATTCTAATCCCTTTGCTGTTTAAATTAAAGATAAACAAAAAATGTTTTATTTTTTCCCCATGAAATGCTAATTTTATGTTACTTGTTAAAAACTGGGAAGTGCAAAATCAAAATCCTGGCGAAATACATATACTTATGAATGAACACAGCACACAAACATTTCTTCACCCTAAGCACGAACACAAATAATATTTTAAACAGCTTAAAATGAATCCAATTTCAAAGTATTTAATTTGTGATAGATAATGACAGCTGAAAACATTTTCCAATATTCCAAGATAAAATGAGGTTATTTCTCACATAGTTTCACAAATAAACTCACAAAATAAAGAACGCTTTTTTAAATTTTTAATTTGCAATATGTTAGATGCTTTATTGAAGAATTTGCAATAATATCGTTCTGATTTTCATTTTATCCAAGATTGCCGTTATTTTTCCCTGATGAGCAACTTGCTAATTATTAGTCCAATGTAGAGTCCTCCTTCTGTTTTCTCATAAAATCGCCTTTGTAAATTTAGAGTTTAATTTAGCAAAACGTTTTCCACCTAAGTGGTAAAATGTCTTCGTAAAGGATTCCCTAAAGAAATCTGCCTTGTATTTATGTTGCATTTAGGGATATTTTCAAAAACACACGCTGCTGATTGTTATTTTTAATAGGTGAACAAAAGAAATATTTTTTTAAGAAAGAATATAACTTAACTGCATCTTATTCCTAGATAGCGAAGCTTGATTACAAACTCAATTTTTAAAATACATTTAATTACCTTTTTGCTTGCCTTGTCTGGTAATTGTAAATGCATAAATTACTTGTTTTTTAAAACTAAGTGATCCACTCTAAGTTGAATAATTACAAATAGCATAATGTGAACGATTAATGAAGCTAGACCCGCCAGTTTATTCTTATGTAATTAATAAAAATTTCATTGTTTCAGCATCCTAGTATCTTTCTTCTTCCATACTAAAGCTCACATTTAAGCTTTAGAAAATAATCATATTTCTTTCAATTACCATCCCTCAGTGGAAACTGATGAATAATAGTTTTCATGCATAACAAAGGTGTTTTACTGGGTATTCGGATAGAAAAAAAAATTCTCGAATAATCTGAGTTGTTAATATATTTTTGGATAACATCCTGAGTGGAATTCATTAATAATAGTAATATGTAAAGCCATGAAACAGGTAAACTCAAAACGTCCTTGGAAGGATCAAAATCATGATCGATTCAGTTATTTAAATAATGCAAAGCTGCGAGGCTACCTGCCTATGAGGAAGGATGCCTTCGTGGAGGACATTCTGAGGGAAAGTAGCATATTATACAGGGGGAAAACTACAAGAACCAACCATGCAGCCGGTCAGTTCGCTTGTGATCGAACCCGAAACAAGTCGAACTGCCAGTATTCAGAGGTGTATCTTAACCACTGATGAGGCTTGGATCACAGTCATGAATCTTCAAACTTATTCATCTAGACGTGCTGTCAATTTACCTTACAAGGGCACCAAAAAAAAAAAAAAAAAAAAAAAAAAAAAAAAAAAAAAAAAAAAAAAAAAAAGATCTTTCCTTATATTCTCCTCCCTTAAGAACCGGGATTCGAACCACAGATCTTCCAATTTTACTAGCTGGATCTGCTACTACTTGCACCACCACAGGACGCAAGGTAAACCAGTAAGTCTTTATAAATGTACTAGCACGACAGCATTAATTATATGAATTGTTGGGCATTTTAACTTCGAAAATTAGATAGAATAGTATTTTAAAATGAATATTATGCTCAATTATTTTTAAGTTTGTTTGTAAACTGATCATTGCCTTTCCAATTCAAAAAAATTTCGAATCATATCTAGATGCTAGATATATCATTAAAACATTTACTTGATTTGGCCACCCACTTAACTTACACGTTGACCATTTAAATAGAGCACTACCAATTGGCACATTCGCATCTCTTTTCTGTTTCTCATCTCTTTCTCAGAAACAAATTTACCTCTGTAGTAGATTAATGTATAGGTAGCAGACATTCTGTCACTGTCAGCCGAGCGGTAAAGTCGCTGAACAGTCGCAGAATACCGACTTTCGACTTAAGTTCGATTCTAGGAGAACGGGGTGGCTGCATGGACGTTTTCATAGTTTTCCGCGTATATAACATATATACTCGTACAAGCAATTTTTTTAAAATGTCCTGGGGCCCACCAGCGGCCGAGCGGTAAAATCGCTGAACAACACTGGTAGTTCGGTCCGAGGTTCGAATCCCGCGAACGGGCTGGCTGCACGACTGTTTTCGTGGTTTTCACCATGTGTAACGTGTATACGAGCCAGTTTCCCTTAGAAAGTCCTCCACGAAGCCATCCCTCCCCTTAGGCAGATAGCCCTCGAGGCTTTGCCGTAATTAAATAACCTAACCTTTAAAAAGTCCTCCACGAAGAGACCCTCCTCTTAGGCAGACAGCTCTAGTATGCTTTGATGAATTCAAATAAGCCAAAACATTCTGTTGGCGAAAAAGCAAGATTGCATTTATCGTGAATAATTTTTAATGCAAAAGTTATACTTGTTACTAAGGAAAAAATTTATTTTTGTGTAAAATTCAGATTGCCTGAATTTTAACAATTCTCAGAAACGAAACACGAATAACAAGAAACTAAAAAAATATTCATAATTAATTAGGATATATAAACGATGTAATCATTAAGCATATTTTTAGTAAGAAAGAATATTTTGTAATAAATAAATGAAAAATATATTTAATATTAAAGAATCTTCTATATATCTCTACAAAGTATAAAAATTACAAATATTTTTCAAGGTGCATGTGTATATGTACCTGATAAAAAGATTTACATTGTTTATTATTCTAGCGATATTTTTAACCAGATGCATATTTTCCGTGAGGCATTTTCCGGAGATTTTTTTCACCGATATACATTTTCAGGATATTTTCTTGGCATTCGTTTTACTCAAGTGGTTAGATTAAAGTGTTATTTTGTATGCTGTGAAACCTAACTAGAATTTATTTTCATTCTATAGTTGCTTCACATAAATTTTCGATTTCATGTAATATTCAGTTTCATAATGGCATTTTGAGATTTACTATACTTTTCAGTTTTTTTTTTATTAAATGTCGTCTACAACTACTTTCAATAAAATACTGATATATAATAGGGAAATATAACATACACGCGCACATACATGCTCACAAACATACATCACCATATGTATACACAGTGTTTTGTATGTGTGTTTACATATATAGATATAGTTTACATACAAAACCGTTTTAATAATTCCTACGAAAAATGTGATAAATTTTCCCGAAATAAACTGCTTGCGCTTTCTATAGTTTAACATAGATGAAGATTTTAAAGTCTGAATTTAAATAATGATATTGTGTTTATATGTACTGTAATTACTGATGAAAGGATGTTTCTGAATTTAAAGTCAGGGTAGTTTAAATTACTAACAGACGGCAAATACACAACTTGAAATCAGAGCCTTTGGAAGAAGCAATAAATTTAGAATTTACGGCAGCTCCATTTCTCGTCATAGTTAACAAAAGGAACAAACTGAGAAAGATCAGAGTTATAGATAGCGGATGCTTTTTTGTCCTTGCACAAAGGTAATGGTCTCCCGTACAAAGTAGAAAATGTACAAAGGTGGTAAGCTTTTAGTTCAGTACCCCCTGGAGGTATATTTAAGTTGAAGTCAACTTGGAGATTCCGCTATTAGGTGTTTTCTTTGAAAAGGGTAATATCTTTTTCAGCACATAACCAGAAATAAGAGTTTATGTTTTCATTACTTAATCTTCAGAGCTGTATAATTTGGAGCATCTGCTCGGAAAACTGTTAACTTATTTTTCATCATTCATGAAAAGAATACACACCTGCGTAAATGTCTTGGAGAAATAATATCGTTAACAATTTTGCTACAAAGAATTTTTTTTTTTTTTTTTGGTTTCTATTAACATCTCGATAATACACGTAGTATATAAATACTTGCATTGTAACTCTTATATAGTTAATTACAAGGAAATTGCATTGTAACTCGAAAATACATTTATTTTCTCAAGAAGCTCCTTTGACCAAGCTATTTACTTGTTTTCTACCCCCAAAGTGATTTTACTCTATAAAAGCCGAACTGCCTGATCTCATTCATCAGCCACTTCATCTAGTCTGCTGTTGTGTTATCTGCTGCTGCTATTTCGTACTGTTTTGAAAAGAAGCATATATGGCTAGTGAATCTGAAGAAGAAAGTTTATTATCTAGCTCAGAAAACGAGTTTTTATCTTCATCTGAAACTGAAAGTGATTCAGATGAAGAACAATTAAGCAAAGTGCGGGATTGGTGCAAGATAGACACTTCTAAAACTCTACCTGTTCCTCCTAAATTTCCATTCAGCGCTTTCCCAGGTTTAAAAATGATCATAAAGGATGCGAATGATCCTTTACAATTCCTCCTTCTCTTTATCGATGACGAAGTTGTAAACATTGTAGTTGAAGAAACTAATAGATATGCCTCCCAGTATTTGGCCGCAACTATATTAAGTCCACGAGCAAGAACACGCGCATGGACTGAAACAAATCCAAGTGAAATAAAAGTGTTTTTTGCATTGTTGTTATTGCAAGGAATTATGCAGAAGCCAGTGGAGAAATGGTTTTGGACTCAAAGACCAATAATAAGCACTCTATCTATAGGCAAAATAATGACAGAGAGGCGATACAGTCTCCTTATGAAGTTCTTACATTTTGAAAATAATGAAACTTTCGACAAAAGTGTACATCCTCAGCCTAAACTGAAAAAAAATTATACCTTTTCTGAAAGGCTGCGACAAAAATTCAAAAACGCATATATCCCTGACAAGTATATAGCTATAGATGAATCTCTGCTGGGTTATAAAGGCCGCCTAGGTTGGAAACAATATATAGCGACTAAAAGAGCTAGATTCGGAATTAAAATATTCCAATTATGCGAATCGTCAAGTGGATATATTTGGAATTTCGTACTTTATACCGGTAAAGGTACTAAATTTGATTTGCGATACGAACAATTTGGAGTTGCAACGAAAAGCGCAATGACGCTGATACATGATTTACTAAACAAAGGCTATAGCTTAACGCTAGACAACTTTTATACTTCACTTGAACTTTCGGAATTACTTATCGCGGGAAAAACAGATATATGTGGCACTTTGCGTGAAAATAGGAAAGGTCTTCCTCAAGAACTGAAATCAGAAAGATTGAAGAAGGGCGAAATTATGGCCTTTCAGAAAGGCAAAATATGCGTTCTGAAATGGCAAGACAAAAAACTCATTTAATTTTTAAGTACCTACCATGGTACAGATTTCGAAACTCTTTCGAAAAATGATAAACTCATACGAAAATCTACTCCTATAATTGAATAAAAAAATGGAAGGAGTGCATAAAGCTGACCAGTGTCTAGCGTATTATCCAGTCATAAGAAACCAACAACGAAAGTATTATAAAAAGATTTTTCGGCATCTCTTAGATCAAGCCGTATGGAATGCTTTCGTCATTTATACGAAGTGTGAAGGCCTTAACAGGCATCTTGAATTTAGACTAAGACTGATAGAGAGATTAATTGAAGAGCATTTAACACAGTTATCGCACCCAAATGACGCATCACAATATGCTAGCATCGTACGTTTAACTGGAAGACATTTTCCTTCTGTTATTTCTCATACTGGTGCTACTCGAAACAATCCTTCGCGTAGATGTGTTGTGTGCAATAAACAAAGAAATGATAAAGGAAAAATAATTAGACGCGAAACCAGATACTGGTGCGAAGAATGTAATGTAGGACTATGTGTTCACCCATGTTTTAAAACATATCACACTGTTCAGGACTTCTAAATTATGGTATGTTTCTTCATTACTTTTACTTTTAAAGTGAGAATGCTATTATATTTTAAATTCATCTTATCATTTTCATTACCATAAATCCGATATTTAGATAAAGAACTTTGTCTTTTTAGAAAATCTTTAAAAAAATTTTGGTTAGATGTATGCGAATTCAGTGAAAAGAAGAACTTTTAATTGGTGGTGAAACCCTGTCATCAAGTATCAAATCTGAGTGTAAAATATTTTAATTTTGAATGCATGTATTAATTATATCGTAAATTTAAAGATTATTGTAGAATATTGTCAAGCGTTAAGTTTTCAAGTAAAAGCTAAGTACAACAGTAAGAACTTATGCTTTTGCTAGTTAAAGAATAACTATTTATTTTCCCATTTTATTTTTAATTCACAATATATTTCATATCATTGTACTCATTGAATGTACTTAGTTTGCCTTAGATTTTGCTGAAGTGTATTTTTGTTCCCTGTATAATTTTTTACTTCATTTTAAATTTATTTTTAGTGTCATCATTAAAAATATTTCATTCTTTGTCTTTGATATTTACGTTATAAAAATATTAAATTAATTTTTGCATTATATTTTAGAAATGCTTTTCATTTTAATTGACAGTCATTTCACCATATTTACAATTGTAAATACTTATCTAATGAAACATAAGAAAACTTTTCATTATATTAAGCAAAATCTGCCTATGTATGATACTTAATATTTTTAGTGACTCAAAGAGATATAATACTTAAATAATATGTAACTGTGTCGTGTCAGAACTCTATTCCTGGTAAAGCGGAATGGCTACATTAAGTATTTCGCGGTATTTTTTATATTTAACACGTATTTAACGAATTGTAATCCGAAAAATCTGCATGAAGGGAATTTTATACTAATTAGAAGCCAGAATTACTATATTTGACTGCTACTAAAATGCTTCAGAATTTTTTTTTTCATTTGTTGAAACTTAAAAGGAAAGGTAGCAGCCTAAGTAACAATTGTTTTGCACATTCGTAAACATTCTTTGAATTATGATTTTGAGGTTTTGTTAAATAACAAATATTAGCGTATAAATTCTTCGCTTCCATTTCCTTGAAAATACATTTCTAAATCAATGAAAAAAGGCAACTAAATTAATAAGCTGAGTTTTTTTAAAGCTTTAATGTTATTCTTTATTAACAAGTTTGATATCGTAACAAACCTTGAACCGAAGAGGAGGCTCATACAAATAGCAATTAGGGCTAGAAGCATTACTTATATACATGTTAGATGCAGAAAGTTGCTCAAATCTCGAGGTAAGCTAAAAGGATAAATTAATGAAGGATGCTGTAAAAATTTGAGGTAAGTTCCCAAATCAGTTGGGTTGGATTAGATCCGTAAATTACGGAATAACACATTAAGATTATGAGAGGGACTTCTTTCAAAGAGGGCGTTCTAAAGAGAACTTACTTAGGTTACTTATGAGAAAATAATCATAACCTTTTCATATGGGCTGTACATTTTATTTTTTTTTTAATACTGAAGCCATTCAGTCAACAAGGAATAGAAAAACGAATCGACATAAAAGTATATTAAAAAAGACATATATTTTCTAATTAGCCTTTGATTAATTCAGAGCGAAGTGTCAGATTTTGTTTAAAAAGGGGCTAACCAAGTTAAAGATTCAATCTTTGACAATCTTTGACATTTATGTGTAAAGTAGCATAGATATATACTAAATTTTTAAGCATGTATTTACACAAACATATGTTGCAAAATATATTTTGTGAATATCCATAATCAGCATGTTAAATATAACATATTAACATAAATTAGTATTTTAGATAATTAGATTACATTTATTGATCAGTAAGGAAGCGAAACAATTTTCTAAATTATCGATATAGATAAAACCGAAAATTGAAACTAAATTAATCACGAATCCAAGGCAGCAAGCAATACACAGTGCTAGTGTATTTTTTAGAAACGAATTCTTTTTTTCTTTAAAAAAGAAGCCGTATATTCACAAATCCATCGATAGTTTCTTAAACATTTACGTATTAACGTTTGTAGCATTCTTCGTTGTGATTAAGTTCATTTGAATAAAATCGGGTATGACGTTTTAAACTGTCTTTAGATCAGACCATAATTTATATCATTTCTGAAAACGTAAAAGGACTTGTGAACAGAAGAAATATTTCAAATGAACTAACAAGGATTTAATAGTTTTAAATCATTGTTGTTATTTTAACATAAATATTCACATACAAATAAATGACCCTTGAATTTCTTCTGTGTTAAGGTAAATATTTTTCTACGCTATGTAATTATTAGATTTGTCTCTGCTATAATAAAAACACTTTTCTGGAAACAAATGGGGGACATTTTGTTACGATTTCCAATTTTTTTCTGTTTATTGGAGTTGCATGAATGAGTTGAATTTTAAAGGAGTAACCTTTAAAATGAGTTTATTGGAGTTGAATGAATGAGTTGAATTTTGAAGGAGTAACCTGATCTTTTAAAAAAGACATAATTGTCTGTAATGTAAAAGTTTTTAATTCGAAGGTAAAATAATGTACAAATGAGAGAAGTAGAATCGACTCTTTTTACTTTTGTGCACTTTTCAGGAAAAAATATAAACAAAGGTGAGAGGGACAGTGCAGTGTGCGTAGAAGTTGCAAATGAGTTACCAAAAATAGTTTAAATCAGCTTCCCAGGTTCTTGTATAAAAATTGTTAGGTTTTTCACATACGATTAGTATACTAAAATATGCTCACCTTCGAATTAATTTAATTAAATCAAAAAGATAGAAATTTCTCCATTCACCACCAGGACAATGTCATCGTTAATCCCTCCTTTTCGCATGTTGAAACACAGTGTGAAATTACAATATCTGCGTCATCGAATTCTTCAATAAAAATAAGAAAATGAAAAATCAGAGCCCTGAAATTCTTCTTAACTCCATTGCATAGCATGCACTACAAGTGAATTACATACCTAACATAATGTTGGTAAACGAAGAAAAAAAGAAATATTTAGTTCAGTTATTATACTGTGTTCTTTAGTCCTGCACTACGCTCAGCTGTAATATTTAATCATTGAAATAAACTGCTATACGATCTAATTCGACGAACCTTTTTATTTTGTTTCAAAAACAAGGCTTTGAAATGTATGATACTACTGTTTTTCGTTACAGCTCTACAAATCGGAAGCCAAATGCTTTGCTATCCTAATAATATGTTTCATATAAACTTTACAAATTAGTTCAAATACCTCTAATTTAATGTAGAAGAGATGTATTCTTGCACATCTGTTTATCAGCAAAGCCAAATCAGTTGCTAGAGGTCATGTGTGTTCAAAATTTCAGACGCTAGTGCCATAATTTCCAT
Source organism: Stegodyphus dumicola (assembly GCF_044657685.1). Lineage (NCBI taxonomy): Eukaryota > Metazoa > Arthropoda > Arachnida > Araneae > Eresidae > Stegodyphus > Stegodyphus dumicola. The sequence continues at coordinate 62,576,759 of NC_140778.1, read as the reverse complement.
AATCTTTTAGTCTTCTGCATAAAATCCATACTTAATACTCAGTCCTTCAGGATTTAAAATAAAGATAAATGTATGCAATATAAATGATAGTAGAAGTCTTTTAATTTTCCCACTACTATCACTTTATCAGATTTTGTTTCGTGGGTAAGATTAAAAACACGATTTTACTACATAATATATATGAAGGTAACTGAAAAAATAAATGGTAAATACTGAACCTATGTGTACGTGAAAGAAAGAGCAAAAAACAAAAACAATGTTGCTTTAAAAATGATTAAACTTTGTTGTCGCAGATGAAATTCGAAATAACACTCGAAATATTTCCTCTGCGTAAGCCTTAACGTTTAATATATATATGATAATTCTTTAGGGCCTTCCTTTAATCGATAAAAAATAAGTGACAGTTTTAACATATTTTTATTTAATTTTTAAAATTTTTACATATTATTTACAATTAAAAGAAATCAATGCGCAGAAAAAAAAAAATCTGAAAGGTTTCAGATTTTAAATTACTCCAAAAGGGCGTTTTTTTTTTTTTTTTTTTTTTTTTTTTTTTTACGTTTTGTGTTTACTTTTATTTATTTACCTTTGTTAACGTTTTGTGTTCACCTTTATTCATTAAATATTATGTTGTACGTACTCAAACTATAAAATTCAGTTCAACAGCAATATCTCAAATTACATATCTTTAGAATTTCCGATAGAGAGCCTCGCGCTGGAGATATTTTTTCCCCGTACAGTGTTGCTATTGCTCGCTTTGAAATCGTTTCGTTTTTTTAATCAAAAATTCGTTGAAGGGTTACAAAATCTGAAATCGATAATAAAATAAATTTCAAATTCAAATTAAGGCTTCCCCGTGTCCATATTCTATGGAAAATTATGTTATTCAAATTTGGGTGGCTCTAGGTACCGTTGTTTTATCACAATGCGAGATACATACGTACATTTATTGAGATTCTTTATTATTTAATTTCTTTAAATATAAGACAGGGCGATAATACATGGTGGCAACGATTTCAAAAGTGATTCAGCCTCTTAGCAAAATGCCAAAACGAAATTAATAGTCCTTCAGAGCCAACCTGCACTTTTGGATTTAAAAAAAAACGACCGAATGGATGTAAAATGCACAATTTAAGGGAAATTTCCTTGCGTGACAAGGTATTGCAGATTACCTCAGCTTAAACGTAATAATTTTATCAGATTTTAAATAATGAGAAAAGGGAATTTAGACTCCCAGGTATATGATATAAAAAATGATATACCGATGAGACAAATAATATGTATGTATGTCCGATCTGTAACAGAACTGCTATAGGCAAATATTAAGTTGCATTATACATAAAGTTTTGCTTAATTTAATAACATATATGTGAGACATCAGATAAATAAACAGCTAATGAGCAATATATCGAACAACTAAGCAGTGAAGAAAATCACGTCATATCATATGCTCCTTTTTTAGAAGGCGGCTGAAAAACCGGCAAAAATATTTTGTAATTATGTTATTACATTAAAATTGCATAATTGAAACGGCGATAACCGAAGAATCGAATTACCGCAGTTAATTTAATATACAATTTTAATTTAGCTGTATTAAAATTTTTAATACTTATAAATTTCATTACATTAGAAGGTATTTCTCCCGCCTTCGTGGTGTGGTCGTCTGCACGCTCAGCGCGTAATTGAGAGGTCCGGGGTTCGATTCCCGGCAAAGGCGTTGCATATTTTTCATCACTCCTGCTTTCCAAAAATTACCTAATTTCTCTACAGTGGCGCCCGAACTAAAAGGGTGTTGGATGATGATTCTCTTCCCCCTGGATTTGGCGACCTAAAAACCCAGTTGCCAAATCCCACCTTCTTGGTATGCCTTCGTGGTGTGGTAGTCTGCACGCTCAGCGCATAATTGAAAGGTCCATGGTTCGCTTCCCGGCATTGCTTATTTTTAATTTTTTCTGCTTCTAAAATACCTAATGTCTCTACAACGTAAAAAATAACAAAAATTGTGTTTATGATTTCTCACTCATGAATAAGCTTTTTGATAAAATTATTCAAGCTAATTTGTTTTAAGTGCATTCTGCACTCTGATTTATCCCAGTTTGGAAAGTGTGTCTAGAAGCAAAATATTGTTTGCATTTTATTCTCCTTCGAAAAACGTTTCAACACTTCAAATGTATTTACTGCCTTTCTTATGTCATACTTTCTCTGTGTATGTATATCGTACTACCTCAGAACGATATATGTATATAGAGGACTGTCGTACTTCCTCGGTCCTACTTTTACATCGCACTTTATCGGAAGCTCATTTGATTTAACTGTAAGCGATGAAAGATACTAAGCTTATCTGCCTAAAGAGCGTAATGCTTTCGAGAAGGATTCTGTAAGGAAACCTACCTCACATTTGTACTCCTTATGGAGAAACCCACAAATGCAGCTAGGCATTTGCCATGATTCTGGCCCAGATCGAAAACTCAAATTCTTTGGGCTTATCCAATCGGCCATCAGAAGGCCCAGTTTTATAGAAAATTACTTGAATCAAGTCATTGAGAATTTAATAATTTGTTGTTACATAGTATCTGCTAAATAACTTAAAGATGACATAGATTTAAAATTCTAACATAGTACAGCGGTAATATCTCTGAACACTAGTACTTCGAGCCAGTGTCTAGTTCTGGCGAACAGGCTGACTCCATGGAGACTTTCATGGTTTTCCTTATGTGTTAACGTCAGTGCCAGCCAGTTTTCCTTAAGCAGTTCTCCACGAAAGCATGCCTTCATTAGGCAGATAATACTTACGAATACTTGTTTTGCCGCAATCAAATAAATAAAACTAAACCTAAAACACTTATGTGTTTTTGCCACCTTTTAAAGGACGTTTTACACACAACCATCCTCCTGTAACAACAATGAGATAATTTTACTTGATCGCATATTTCATATTGATATATTTTACCTGTTCCAATATTCAAAAGGATAATTATAACACTATTTTGGCTGATTATAGAGTTAGAAATAGATTATAGAACAGATGGACATAGATGATAGAAATCGATCTTTACACAGCGCTTGTATCATTGTTACATTGTGGTTGAACTGACTGCTTATATTATATACAGGTAGATAACATAAATTTAAGCATACCAAATTTATGAGTAAAAATATTACTTTAGAATGAATATTACACAAATATTTTTCAGAAAAACAATTTAAGGTGGAAATATTGTGCGATATGCATTCTAAAACAATATTTTCCTCCTTAAATTGTCTTTCTGAAAACCGTAACTGGTTTTATATGTAATATTTTATAAAAGGATTTAAAGAAAATTTAATCAGTTATTCTTTAAAATTTCAACTTTCCTTGAAAAGAAAATGTATTTAATGTGTTTCTTCTCAAGGTATGCTATTTAGATTATTTCTTGACTTCCTTGTAGAATATTTACAAACAAATAAAGCTGATACATTTGAGATTCAAACCATATATTTATTTATTTTGAAACATCTTAAAAAGTCTGATGCGGACACCACATGACTTCCTTGTACGACAAATAAATGAAACGCAATTTTTGCTAAACTTCATTTAAACCTATTTCGTTTGAAAATGAGATATGATCTTCCATTTCAAAATGCCCCTTTGGCACTGCCGAAAGCAATAAAAAAGGGAGCTGCACAATTAGATGTTATACAGATGCCCCATACAGAAACTTTCAACATTCTATGGTTAACCGTTTTTTGAGTTATGCGATATACATGCATACATACGTACAGACATACGTCGCGCTAAATCTAGTCATAAGTCCCAAATATAAAATTTCAACATTTTATGTTAAGTTATGCGACATACGTACGTGTAAATGTCATGATGGAACTATTCAAAATGGAAATTTCCTTTGAAATATGAAAATCGAAATGTTTCGTGATTACAATATTTATTTCTCACAAGTCAAAACGGTGTCATAAATAACTAACTACTAATAAATTTATGATGCAATCTAAAGAATTATTTAAATCTAACACTTTAAACAGGAATAAAATTATAATATTTGAAAATTAAATATAAACATAATACTAAAATAAGTTGCAAATAATTTGTATTCGAAAAACTGGAACACGAGAGAAAAAAATTCTCACAAATTCCCTTTGTATATTAAAAAGTATTTCCTCAGAAAATAAGGATAAAAAAATGCAAGATTAATTTTTCACCATTATCGAAGCAATTCCTTAAAGAAACTGAAAATTTAAAGCATTTTACGTAGTTTCTCTTACTGATGTATATTGACTAACTTTCTGTATTCGGCACACATCTTGATTTAAGGTACGAGTAATATATAGCATATGTGTTAGTGTGCAAATTATAAAGTAGTCAAATAGGAGATAAAATGCTATTTTAGCAACCATTCTCGTGACGAAGATACCATAGGGAGAAAAACTAATTTCACTCGGTAAATTCAACGGAGGGGAGAATTAGCTTAATTATATCCACATGGTAAGGGGGGCCCGCTTTTGAAGCAGTTTGAGTAAAAATACTTGCCGCTTTTGCGACAGTCCTGGTAATAAAACACGATTATTTTTACGTCGTTTCCTGAAAAAACCCGGAACGCTCCGGGGGGTTAAATAATATTGCATAATATGATACATATCATATGCTTAAATGCTTGAAAGTATTTAACTGAAGTGGTTATGTAAAAATAAATTATTTGTTCAAATATGCTACACGTATTTTAATACACAGCTATCATTCTGTCATGGTATTTTTATAGTATGGTAATTTTAATGTGTTTCATATTGACAAAAGCTTATGTAATTTATTAGTATTTATACTTTTTAAATATATCATTTTGAAAATAAATATACTATGCACTTTATTATTAGAAAGTTGTATACTGAAATATTTGCATCAAAACTCGATTTTCTTAAAATGCATTTTTTCCCAGTTGTATACATAGCATTTAGAGTATGCTAAAGTTACCCTGTGGAAGAACTATTAAATGATTTATATGTTTGATATACAATAATACATTACAGAGAACTTTACCTGAAACATTTGCCTATAAGTAAGTTCCAATTTGTAAGAAAAGTTTTAGTTGTATCATTGATAGCGTAGAAGTTTCAAATCATTTTTAGTTGATATGTTATACTTTGATGATGGCAGCTTATTTTACATTAATTATGCTTATACCAACTATTGGAAATTGTATAATATTACAATATCTCTCAGAAAATAAGCATTTTATATATTTTATAACAAGAGAAGTGTTTGGGTCTCGTCCCAAATAACACACACTAATTAAATTCGCTGGTTCGATTCTTTATTAATTCTCATAATTAATTACAATTAACTCATAGCTGTGACCAGCCGTCTTACACCGTTGATGGCGATTCTCAAACTCCTTAGATCATCACATTACAGATGCGCATGCGTGGATTACATTACAGATGCGCAGGCGCGAACATGCCGCCCCGCGTTGCAATGTTTAGCATTCAACTATTGTAATTAAGATATAGCATAAAAAAAATTAAACAAGTATATCATAAATAATTTTGAATAAGTACTATTACATAAAAATCATTATTATAATTAGACATTTACCATATACATTAGCGTACAACTCAAAGCAATACAATATAACATTTCAGTTACATAATGACATTTTATGTGAAACACATTCAATACTGTACAATAACTATAAGGACAATGCTCATTTTTGTATTGGTAAGACACATAATTTGGTAATTGGTCGTTTGAAAGTTCCAGTTTGAGTTTTTACATTACACACGCGAACCTTTCCATCTTTACCATAAAATACTTCTATTATACGACCAACCGCCCAATTACAACAAGGCAAATTATCTTTAATTAAGACCATGTCTCCAACTTGTATATTGTTTTTAGAACTTTGCCATTTAGATCGATTTTGTAAATGACTTAAATAATTGGAGTTCCATTTTTTCCAGATAATTTGTACTAATCTTGTGATCTGTTGCCACAATTTTAACCTGTTAATGTTAACTTCCGTGATATCTGGCTCAGGGATCGAATTAATTGCTCTACCAATTAAAATATGCCCAGGTGTTAGAACCTCTAAATCATCAATGTCCGAAGACAAGGGTGTCAATGGTCGGGAATTTAAAATTCCTTCAATCTGAATCATAATTGTTAAAAATTGTTCAAATGTCAATTTTGCATTACCTACGACACGTTTGAAATGGTACTTAAAAGATTTAACTCCAGCCTCCCAAAGGCCTCCAAAATTAGGTGCTCTGCGAGGGAGAAATTTCCATTCGATATTCTCAGAACTCAAATAACCAGCTAAAAGCTCATCTTGTTCGTTCACTAGTTTGTTTAACCTCTTTAATTCTGCATTTGCACCTACAAAATTCGTAGCGTTATCACTAAATAGTGTTAAACTTTCACCTCTTCGTGCAAAGAAACGTTTCAAGGTAGCTATTAATGCTTCAGATGTTAGGTCTGTTATAAGCTCTAAATGAACTGCCTTAGTAACCATACAAATGAATATACACACATAAACTTTCTGATATATACCTTTTCTCTGGTTTTTGTACTTAATTAAGATTGGGCCACAGAGGTCAACTCCAGTACAATTGAATGTAAGATTAGCTGTGATTCTTTCCTTGGGTAAATCACCCATGATTTGCTGAGCTACAATGGGATTAGCTTTAAAACATATCATACAATTTTTTACAATTTTTCTACAAACATTTCTACCACTTACAATCCAAAATTTTTGTCTTATATGATATAACAAAGATTGAGGACCCACATGCAAATATTTTAAATGATAGTAATTAACTATTAACTCTGTTAATTTATGTTTAGAAGGCAGAATAATAGGAAATTTTTTCTCATAAGTTAAATTGCTATTTTTTAATCTACCTCCAACTCTCAACAATCCATTGCTGTCAATGAAAGGGTTAAGACTTTTTATAGAACTATTTCTTGGAACAATACCTGATTTTTTAAGATCATTTATCTCATTTATAAAATACTCACCCTGCACTAATTTTATTAAAGTTTCTTCAGCTGCTCTCAATTCTCCCACTTGTAAATTACCTACCTGCTTTTGTTCTTGCTTACAATTCTTGTAAAACCTAAAACAAAAACTTATAATACGAATTAATTTTAAATACTTATTACTGCGATTCAATAAATCATTAATAAAATTTTTCACATTCAGATTTAAACATGTAGATAGTTCAGAATCAGCACAGTTTTTAAGTTCATTACTGTCCTTTTCAGTAATTGCTTCAGGTATAACTCTTATAGGGTACTCATCCTCCATTAAGAAGTCAGGCCCGTTCCACCACAGTTGACTTAGTTGCAGTTTTTGGCAGACATACCTCTAGATATCAGATCTGATGGATTTTCTTCAGAAGCGATATGATGCCACTGTGCTATTTCAGTCAGATCCTGTATCTTTGAAATCCGGTTTGCGACAAATGTCTTGAGCAGGTGTGGCTCTTTGTTGATCCATGACAGCACAATCATTGAATCGGTCCAAAGGTGGATAGCAGTAAGCTCCAATTTTAACGATGATTTCACTCGATGCATTAGTTTAGCTAATAGCACTGCTGCGCAAAGCTCAAGTCTTGGGATTGTAGTCTTCTTTAGGGGGGGAGACACGCGATTTACTGCACACCAACCTCATTGATGTATGGTTTGTTGCTGATGTTGCTTTACAGTAGATAACTGCTCCATAGGCGGCTTCTGAGGCATCACAGAAACCATGTAATTCAATCTTGATTCTATCCGGTAATAAAATACATCTAGGGACTTCAATGTTGTTAATTAGCTGCAAGGTAGTTGAGAATTCTTTCCATTCTTTAGCCTCCTTTTCTGGCAAAACATCATTCCAGTTCAATTTTAACAGCCATAATTTCTGCATAAATATTTTTGCTACAATTATGACTGGAGAAATTATACCCAATGGGTCAAAGATCCGAGATATGACGGATAACACTTGCCGTTTCGTAACCTTTACGTTGTCTTCGATTTTAACGTTGAAGCTCAAACAATCTCCTTTTGGCTTCCATAAAATACCTAATGCTTTAGATTCTTCTGATTTACCAAAGGGATATGTTTTGTCGTTTGTTTGACACAGTTCAGTAGCATTACTACACCACTTATGGAGTAACATACCTCCACTCTTCAAAATGCCTATTAACTGATTTTGAAGTTCTAACGCAGAACTTAGCGACTCAGCTCCAGATAGAATATCGTCCATGTACATGTCTTCTCTCAGTACAGGTGCTGCTAAAGGAAAATTTATCTCCTTCATCCTTTGACAGCTGTACAAGTGTTCTCATTGCTAAAAATGGCGCACTCACAGTTCCATAGGTAACGGTGGTTAGCTCAAAGTTTTTAACTGGCTTATCAATGCCTTCTTTCCATAAAATCCTTTGCAACTTCCACTGATCTGGATGGATAGAAATAGCTCGATACATCTTTTGTATATCAGCAGTGAAAGCAAAAATATATTTCCTGAATCTCACCATAATTGAGAATAAATCATCTTGTATCACACCTCCATTATACTGTATAGAATTTAGAGAGTTTCCTTTGCTTGTCAAAGAAGAAGCGTTAAATACTACCCTCAAGGGAGTCGACTTACTTTTCTCTTCTCCCCTATATACTCCAATATGAGGAATGTAATATGAACCTTGTTCCTCCTCGCTTTCACTCGACCATATGTCCTAACTGTTGATATTCTTTTAAAAAATCTGAATATAATTTTAAATATTCGGGATTCTTTACTAAGCGTTTCCATAAGGAATTTAATTTACTCGTTGCAATTTGTTTAGAACTTCCCAAAGTGTTCGGATCCTCCTTTAATGGCATTTTAACAACGTACCTACCGGTTTTATCTCGTGTATAATTTTCTACGAAATGTTTATCACAAATTAAAAATTCTTTGTTTTTGGGTTTATCAGTTTCAATATTTTCTAATTCCCAAAATTTTCTAAGAGTTTTATCTAAGTTGTCTTCTTCCTTTATCAACCCACAATGAATCCTGTTTTCAGTCTCTGTTGGAATACTTCCAGACACGATAAAACCAAAAACTGTATCTTGAAAAATAAGATCAGGATTATTCATTCGAATTTGACTCGGTTTCAAAAGTTCATAAAAAACTCCCGCTCCCAACAACATATCTGCTCTTTCTGGAACATTAAATCCTTCATCTGCTAATTTTAAATTAGGAAGATCTTGCACTGAAATTTTAATTTTTCGCGAAGGTGTTAAATCAGCAGTTATTTTTGGAATTACTAAAAAGTCCAAATTCTTTATAAAAGTTCCTTCTTTATTGCATATCGAAGCATTAATTTTATGCTTTATTGTTAAAGTAGCATCATTTATTCCCGAAACGGAAATGTTTGTTTTTTCTTTCTCTAACTGCAAATGCTCAATAAAATTGCGTGTCAAAAAGTTCGACATACTGCCCCCGTCCAGCAAACACTTCACTCTGTGTTTTTTCCCCTCGTTATCAATTAGAAAACATACGACTGTTGAAAGCAGAACTGTACTCTGTTTATTCGAATAATTGCTAATAAATGCCTTTTGAACGAACTCCTGCGTATTAACATTCAAGGTCGATGAGTCATCTCGTTTGGGAACGTTGCAGTCAGATACATTTGTTTTGTTTTTATTTTGTTCCGATTCCTTTACGATATTATTTGCTTTCGGAAAGTGAATAGTTTTGTGGTGCCATTTTTGACAAAAACAAGAATATTTCGATGGGCAATTTGATACTGCATGCATGTGTAGACAGTTAAAACATAATTTATTAGATTTCACAACCTGTACTCTTTCTTGTACCGGTAATTTTAAATACGATGGGCATTTTGCCAATCCGTGATTCTCGTGGCATAAAATACAGTTCTCTGTTTTAACATCTGATAAAAACACTTTAGCTACACTTTTTGAACTATTATACTTACGATTAACATGGGAATTCTCAGTAAGAGGTTTTCCTCGTGACGTGAAATATAAATCTATTTCTTTACCTAACTCACTAGGTGAAAACCATGAATCACCTTGCCTCACAGCAATGTGAGAAGCTGTTCCCGTATCTAAAGATTGGTATAACCTATCTGAAACTATTAATTGTTTGAGGGTCTCGAAGTCAGTTACCTTCCTTAATTTTAAATAATAATCCCAAGTAGTTACTAAGCGAGAAGCAAACTGCACATGAGTTTCACGTGGTTGTTTAACAGTTTTTCTAAAGTTTTCTAAACACGAATATGGTGTTGGCTGAAACTCCTTCAGAACTACTTCTTTTACTTTTTCATAATTCGCGATATCCTTATCATGTAAATAGGTTATTATATTCGAAGCTTTGTCTCCTAACAGATTTAACAGAATTTCTGCTTTATAGTCCTCCGAAACATTTTTTGTAATAAACGCTCGTTCTAATGACGAAAAGAAAAATCCCCAACTCTCAGGCCGTATAGGAATTTTTACAGTTAAGGTTCTGATACTTTTTATTAATTGATGTAGTGACTCTGATTTTGTTTCGGTTTCGCTTACACCATCAAGTTTAGTTTCTGCTTTAAGCTTAGCCAACTCTAACTCATTCTTTGATCTCTCAAGTTTTATTTTTTCTAACTCGACAAGTTTTTGCTCTTCCTGTTTTCTATTTTCGATATTAGAGTTTGCTATCTCTTTTACTAAATCTTGTTTAGTTTTAAAAATTTCACTGTTCTCAATAATATCAGCCAAATCTGCTATAGTCATTTTTTCGTCAACATTTAGATTTATTTCTAAGGCAATAAGCCTTAAATCTTCTTTTTTAGCACCCTTAAATAACATTGTTATTTATAACAGAACAAGCACAGAAAGTACAGAATTAACAAGAGAGGAATCACTTACCTCTGCAGTGATTCACTTTTGATGAATATCCGTATCCAAAATCAGAGATATTCGTTGAAAAGAACAAGCTTGGAATACTGGCAACACAAACACTCCTGTGTTCTCAAAAACGAAACACTATTTACTCACGCTCCGGTCGACTACGACCAGATATGTTTGGGTCTCGTCCCAAATAACACACACTAATTAAATTCGCTGGTTCGATTCTTTATTAATTCTCATAATTAATTACAATTAACTCATAGCTGTGACCAGCCGTCTTACACCGTCGATGGCGATTCTCAAACTCCTTAGATCATCACATTACAGATGCGCATGCGTGAATTACATTACAGATGCGCAGGCGCGAACAAGAAGTATTTAAAAAAATATTTACATTAAAACTTGATTATCTCAAAACATAAATTTTCACTGTTGCGCGCATGATATTTTAAAAACGGTTCTTGGTACACACTTTAAATTTAATGGACTTCTTTATATGAGTATTATCATCTAACTGAACCAAAAATATATTGAATATTTTAATAGTCAAAAATTTTACGCATGGAAATATAAAAATTTTTTTATTAAAATGCATTGTATAAATTTAGTTCTAAATAAAATGAGAATTTAACATGAAATTCTTAAGATTTTTGGTGCACAGTAGTTATTAGATGCTATACAAGCTGTATATTAACTATGACGTTAAAATATATAACAGAATGTTTTAAATTGTGGACGCAAAGTGGGAGTATTACGTGAACATATAAAAAATTACCTCACAAAGAAGATTAAATTATGAAAACATTTGTGGCAACACAAACTATTTGCTTACTAATTCAGCTGTGCTATGTAGTCAGCTGTAAAAAACTGGAAGTGATAGCTTTAAAAATAAATATGTTATCCCAATTCTTACAACAGGATCATATTCAGAGGTTTTGAGGGTTTTAAGGTGTACGAGATCCCTTAACGTAGTTCAATGGAGAACGTGATGCAACCACTTCGCATTCCCCAATGACTTTCGCTTTGGCACTTACGTTTCAACCGTCACCGGAATGACGGCCTTGATAATTCAACGAAAGAACATATTATTAGTACTCATTTCGTGCTCTTAACGTTCTTAGCATATTTCATAATGCCTTACCGGAAATTTCTGTTTTCAGCTATAATCCTGGAAGGAAAAGTTCTGTTCATGCTGGTTCTATCATCTCGACTTGAGGTTTTGGATGATGGTAAATTACTCATGTATCGATTGTTATACTAAGGAAACTCTATTTGTATGCCTCATGATTGAAAAGTCCATTATTGCCACCAACCATAACCGAAATCTGAAAGGATTTTATGTGGGACTTCTCAATATCTGGCAATCTCTGGCAAATTCCGCTCAACATCCACGATTTGTTTTCGTGACTTCTTGCTGATTAGCAGCATTATCTTCTGTGTCCTAATGTGTTCTGCAGTTCTTTCGTAAGTGTTCATCACCACTGCAGTTCTAGCATACTAAGGTCGCTTTCGTCTGACGTCTGTTCCGCCTCAAGGCACTTACTTAAGTGGGTAGACTGCCTGGACGAGCTGTCACTTGTCCACTAGCTTCTGGGTTGGAGTAGTTCCGATTGGGCAATGGTGTGTGCAAGTTTCTGAAAGGTGCCACGTTTTTCATGGCGTACACTCTAGGCATTTTTTAAATCCTTGAGATCCACTATTCGCAGTTGTTTCTATACCTCAGGTTTCCGTATGCCACCGAGGAAGTATTTCATGGATTGTACTTCACGTATTTCTGTTGAGCAGTCAAAAAAGGAGAGATGGGAGAGCATTTCGATATCAGTGGCGAGCTTCTGGATTATTTTCGTGAGCTTCTGCTATCGAGATATTAACTGCAGCCTTCTATAGCCTTTTAAACACCTCTTAGTAGAGCTTTCGCGTACCGGGTACAGCATCAAAATCTAGCCTCTGGTTTTCTAGAAGAGTTTGACCGATATCGTCTTCTTCTATTCTCAGAGAAGCTGCGAAATTACAGGTTTGTCTTCGGAATCCTACCCATTTCCATTTGGAGCTATACAGAACTGAGCCTTGTACATATGCCAAATGTTTTTTCCATCACACGTGGAAAGCATGAGAAATGGGTCGGAAAACATAGGTACCAATTTAAAGGTATCAGAATCGTCTCCAGTTGTCATTAGGAATGTGTTCAAGCTGTCAGATTCTTTGGCGACAACAGCACAAACTCTGTCATCGATTTGTTGTTCGACATCAGAAACTCTTCCTTTGATTTGTAGTTTGACAGCATTAACTCTTTCTTTGATTTGCTTTTTGACAACAGAAACACGTTCTCCAGTTTCTCTAACTCTCCTTTCGACCATGTTATTTCTGCTTTCAAAATCCTCGAAAATCTTCTACTGTTGTCTTTTATTTCTTCTTGACAGGCTTAAGTATCAATTTTGGATAGATTCCATCTTTCCTTGAACTGATATTATTTCCCCTTTCCCTCTTTTGTTGAACGCATTTATCTCTTCTGTAAAGGAATCAACCTCTCCTTTTATATCTTTCCGGAACGCAGCAAAGACTGTCACAAGCTGCCTCAGATGCTCCTCAATTGTTCTTGTCACTAGCATTCTGTCCTACCTCTAACACCCAAAATTGTTCCTGGCATAAAGGTTCGTAAAGCATGCGGAAGAGCTGGTAGCTTGTTAGAATTTATTTGTCCCGAAAAAACACTAAACAATTCTGGAGTTTTTCGAAAAGTACGAGTAAAAAAATATAATTCCAAAAATATACGAAATATAAAGGAACACTGCTAGTAGTTATCACTTTAAAGTGCTGAGAATGATGAAGAAAATACGATGAGAAGCGCACGTAAAGAGCGAACTTAAATCTGTCAATACTCCTTACTCTATGCTGAACTGCAAAGTTCAGAACTGAATTTCATTCTGGTCTTATCTCATTTTCTCACTCTCCATACCAAAAGCCCGAAACTGACAAAACTGTTGAACGTTCGAAATTTTGGAAGAGAAAACAAATGAAGCCACAAGGAAAAATCTACATGGCTTATAATGATTGTCACATTAAAAAAACTATAATCTGTATTTACAGTGGTACCTCGATATACGAGTGCCACAACATACGAGTGTTTTGAGACAGGAGCTACCGAGCGAGCGATGTTTTTGCTTTGAGACGAGAGCAAGATTTGAGATACGAGGAATCGCACACTACACCGCTGTACACGACCGCAACATGCGCGCGCATGTAGGTGTCGTGTGCAGCGTCTAACAGTTTCTCCCACCTCAGACTAGTCCTCAGTCTGAGTGCTTGTTTCCCTCGTTTTGGAAGCATTTTTGATAAGTTGGGTTCGTGTTTTTTGCTTTTTGTACATTTAGAAAACATTATCATATTTATTTTTATAACCCTGGGTCCAAAGAAGATGATGATGTCTATTGAATTAAAGCGTTAAATAATAGAAAACCATGAGCAAGGTGTGCGAGTAATTGACTTGAGGAGGATGTACGGGCGTAACACATCAATGATATTTACTGTGCTTGAACAAAAGGAGATGACAAAGTATAACGCCAACTAAGGGCGTTACAATAATTTTTAAGCTCCGACCTCTCTCCGTCAAGACATGGAGAAACTACTGATGGTGTGAGTGAGAGAGAAGCAGCTTCAAGGAGGAACCTTAACACAAAGCATCATATGTGTGAAGGCACTATTACGAGTTATTTACGAGCGATTTACGGTTATTTTCTAAAGAAGATCCCACACACTTCTACAAACGTGGAATCGGAAGACCCGTTTAAAGCCAGTCGGGGCTGGTTTGAGAACTTTAGGGAAAGGACCGACCTTCACTCCTTCGTCAGGCATGGTGAGGCAGCAAATCCGGATGTAAAGGCAGCTGATGTTTACATCAAAATGTTTTCCGAACAGATAGTAGCCAAAGGATACATCCCCCCCAGCAAGTCCTCAACTGTGACGAGACAGGGCTTTTCTGGAAAAGGATGCCGAATAGAACTTACATAACGGCAGAGGAGAAGATGCCAGGTCACAAACCCATTAAGGATAGATTAAATCTAGCAATTTGCGTCAATGCGAGTGGCGACTGTAAGATCAAGCCTCCGCTAGTATACCATTCGGAAAACCCCAGAGGCTTTAAGTCATATTATATTTTAAAAGAAAACCTGCCAGTTATAATTTTAAGAAGATATGTGGAGGGCAAATCCGAAGGCGTGGGACAGAATGAAATTCTTTGTGGAGTGGATAATTCTGGTGTTCTGTTATGGTGTTGGCCTCGACAATGCCCCTACTCACCCATCAAATCTCGAAGATGATTTACTCGAAGAGTTCAAGTATATAAAATTTCCCTACCTACCACCCAACACCACTCCTATCCTGCAGCCCATGGATCAGCAGGAGATTTCTAATTTTAAGAATTTGTACACCAAGCACATTTTTCGCCGCTGCTTTGAGGTGACAGAGAACACAAACCTTACCATTCGAGAGTTCTGGAAAAACCAATTTAACATCGTGATGTGCCTAAGAATTATTGTTCAGGCCTGGCTGGGTGTTACAACGTCTGCATGGAAGAAGCTGTGGCCTGAGGCTGTAGCTGAAAGAGAATTCGAAGGATTGGAACCCAAAGTGTCAGTGGTAGAGGAGCTTGTTTCTCTGGGAAAATCCATGAGTCTGGAGGTGGAGGAGAGAGATGTGAACGAACTCGTAGAGGAACAGTCTCAGGAGCTGACAACCGAGGAGTTACACGATCTGCTTTTGCAGCAGCATACGGTGGTTCAACGAAAAATTAGTTTTGAAGAGGAGCCAGAGATGGAGGAGGTTATCCCTACAAGAGATATAAAACAGATCTTGAGAATGTGGGATAAAGTTGTAGAGTTCGTGCATAAAAATCACCGCGAAAAAGTTGCAACTAGTCCTAAATCGGAGTTGTTCAACGAAACTTGCCTAACTCGATTCCGCAATACCTTGACAGGGAGGAAGAAAAAAACCTCCTTGGAGAGTTTTTTTAAACGATCTGCGGGTGAAAATGAGCAGGTCATGACAAAAAGAGCGAAGACCAGTGACAAAAATTAAGCGCTTCCGTAGGCACTTTTTCTTTTAATTATGTTTTTATAGAATATGTATTTGTTATTTATAAATAAATGTTTCTTCTTGTTTTTGAATAATAAACTATATTTTTCTTATTCAAAAACACTTAAAAAAACAGCTGAGGTCGTGTTTTGGGAGCTGGAACGGATTAATGGCATTTCGATTACTTTCAATGCGGAAAATTGCTTTGAGATACGAGCAAGGTTACGAAACATATTAAACTCGTATGTCGAGGTACCACTGTACTTAATTATATAATCGTTAGCAAGCAGATAGTAATAAATAATTTTAAAACTGTGCTGCTATCAATATACAAATTATGTTGACTAGTATAATTAATTTAGAATTATGCGAATACATATAATATAAGATGATGTATGTTACTACAGATACGTGTTAATATAATACATATATAAGTCTGTGCATATATATGAAATCATATATAATCATGTGCATATATATGAAATTATAATTCTTTTTATACCAGTTAACAGTTAGAATTACTGAACAACCATGAAAGGTTCCCCAAGAATGAAATATGGTGTAACAATGAACACTTAGTTTAGAAATTCGATTCTATTTTATATTGTTGTAAAAGTCATTGTAAGAGTGAAAATTCTTCATTCTGCTTTAATGCGATTTTTTGCGTTTAATGCGTTGTTTGGTGATTTTATGATCCCGAATTATATTGATGTGATATATTAATACTGCATTTGTAGATATACGTTTTTTGAGAAACGAGTCAAAGCGATTGATTTTTTGTAAAAATTTGGATTTATCCTTATTTTATTGACGTGCACCAGCACTGAATTAAGAATGGCTTGTGCTATGCTTCGATGGATGAAGAAGCGTTTGTAAGTAATGAATATTATGAACGTTTGAACATATTTAAATGAATAGTATTAAAAGTATATATTTACTTATATCATATACTAATAGTTTATGGTAAATTTTTCATTATAAATCTCATCACAGTTTCATTTCTCATTCTATTGCATTTCTATAGCGGTACATAAATTTTGTGGTTTACATATTGTAGATTGCATCAGTTTTGCAGCGCAATTTATTCCTCGGTATGTTACTTGTAGTGTTATTAGAAATTCCATTATTTTTGTATTTTTTCTGCAATTGGTAGTATCTGATTAGGAAATTTATGTTTTATTTCAAGATATATATGAAGTTTGTTATATCAAGTGTTAAATAAACGTTGTTATTCGGGCAATAGCGTTAGCTTTATCGAGATAGATAAATGCAATTCTTATTTCTTAAATACTCAAGATATAAAGACACACTCGAATAGTAGATTCACTCACTTTACGTTTTTTAAGGGTTATATATATACATTAAGTGCGTGTTCAAAACAACCATTGACGAATAGTCTTGGCGTAATTCGTATTCATACCAAGATTATCCATTTCTCAAGGCAATAATTTTTGTTATTTTTGCTAAACCGTTTACGAAAATATAATTTTCCGAATCCTGAACTCTTATGCATGGAAAGGCAGATTTTAAGATATTTGTTTTGCAGTTTGATGCAAAATTCGTATTTTTAAAACACTGATGTATATGTTCTTTTTTTAAAATTCTGCCAGTATATAACATTATATAACATTCTTGTGTTATCACCATTTATAGTTGTCGCTTGCTGTACAGCCTGCTGAATACATTTTACTTTCTAGGTATCTACAATTACATCGTGTTGTTTCGGTACGAACAGGGGCGAAGTATTCATCTCTTAGATACATTTAAAGATAATTAATTAATTTTTTCTGATTTTGATATCTATAATATATAGACAGGATTACTGATAAGAAATTTAAGAAAATAGTAAATGAAGAAGTCAATAGAAAAATTTCTTTCAGGTATTGTGAGATGTCAATATAAACTTCATACATTTTACTAGGGGGCTGTTGACAAAGCAAAATCTTTACTATATATGTCTACGAGCTCTACGTATACAGTGTGTTGCTCAAAGTAAACTTCCTGCATTGTGAAGAGTACTACGTGTATGTCGTGTTGCGTTCATGCGAAGCTTGTTTCCTCGTATGAGCTCTGCCTCTTCGAACCGAAATTGTCCGTAATCTGCAGCGTCTTGAGTTGTTTATGCAGCTTCTTGAGCTGTTCTGGTATTTCCTGTCGAATCTGACGATGACGCAGACAGTCTTGTATCCTTCGTTTACTTGCGACAAGTTTCTTGTACTTGCCTGCTGAGTCTCCTAGTGCTTTTTACTTCATTTTTTCTGTAGCTCGCTGTAACGATTGTGCTGTCTTCTTGCGTTCAGACATTTTAGTAAATTGAAAAAAAAAAAATTATGTAACTGTAGTAAAGTAACATTGCATCTAAAATATGTTAAATACCTACAGAAGTTTAAACTTCTACTCAGAAAGGAACTATACAATAAAAGAAATTAAATTTTTATAAATAAAATTAGAATAGCATAAAATGCATAAAAACATTTCATTATGAAGAAAATGTATTCATTCTTTCCAAGCAACCAGCTATTCGTAAATATATTTTTCTTGCCAAGTCAGGAAACAAAGACCTTTGACACTTGGGGTAATACATTTGAAGTTATGATTTAAATTAATTTTAATATAACAAATTTGCAAAATCTCAATAAAAGAATTAACGTAGCGATAGCACATCGTGTCACGTATCTAAAGGTGAAACATAAAAGTTGCCAAAAGCAGCTATTCATTTAAAATACTGAAATTAACGAAATATTTTTCGACATACAGTGGGCCCACCAGCAGCCGAGCGGTAAAGACGCTAAACACTGGTAGTTCGGTCTGAGGTTCGAATCCCGCGAACGGGGTGGCTGCATGGGCGTTTTCGTGGTTTTCCCCATGTGTAACGTGTATACGAGCCAGTTTCCCTTAGAAAGTCCTCCACGAAAGGCATCCCTCCCTTTAGGCAGATAGCCCTCGTGTGCTTTGCCATAATTAAATACACCACACCACACCTTCGACATACAGTGACGTTATATGGAATCACGTGCTTTCTTCAACTCAGAATATAACCGTAAATAATAACAATAAGTTTCGAGTTTGGCAATACTATTTATTTCATATTTTTTTAACTTAAAAATTTCTCTTAAACACTACGATTTGAGAGTGAGAAGAGCAATCATTTTTCTAAATAAAGCAATTTGATCTCGAGTGCTTTCCGAAATTTTATATAACATCTCGAGTGATAGTCGTAGGAAGATAACAATAGTCAAAAAGTTTTACCAAGAATTTTTGAAATCCGAGGGTACCTCCTTCTAAACTCAAATCTCCCCCCCCCCGTTCCGGAGGATATGATGTTACGAAGAAAAAAATACAAAGAGGCAAAATCCCACATATATTTAAACTGCTGATTCCTGTTTACAATATTCAATTTCCTTTAAAAACATTAAGCTTCATTTAAATAAAAGGAAAATAAATAAATTCACACATTTTCCCTAGCTTTCAAGCTTTTATTGTATTTTTAAATATTCTTTTTGTCACTGTTGCGCAAGTTTTCCGCGGCGTCATTAGGAGCCGTAGGTCGAAAACATATAAGAATCATTGCTGTAAATAATGATCATATGATAAATTGCATACATATGCGATTCTTTTGATTAGAATTTGAGTACAATTGTTTATACATCAGCTACTATGCCCCTTTATGTAACGACAAGGATTATTTTCAATGATTATCCGATGAGAATGATTCTTTACAATGATTATTTAATGACAATGATCATTTGCAAAGAATATTAAAAGCCGAAGACTACGATTACTTAAATAGAATATGCATGTCATTCGGTGACAACGATTATTTCCAAAGAATCTTCGATCACGTCACTATTGTATATCGCTATACTTCTGGGGTTGGGGGTGGTTGTGTATTGTACTACGGCCCTGTAATTAAGCGTTTTAAATGACATCAAAAACGTTAGTAAAACTTAGGATCCTTACATACTACCCGCCAGAGTTAATTAGTTTGAAACTGAGGTCTAAAACGACCTTGTTGAAAACTTTTAGCTCTAGAATCTAACGCGAGGCAAATCTTTTACAAACATTTCTCTCTAGAAACTAGATATTAAAAAGTCGTTTTTACATTATCATCTCTATGGACAAGTATTTTCAATTGTACTGCATCTATAAACAGGAGTTTCTTAGTTGAAATCTGGTTCCTTATGGAAGGAAAACTAGTTTAATGAAATATTACACAATCAAATGGCAAGTAACATGAATATTTATATTTCTCCTTTAAAATTCTTATTTCATTCATGACGTTATTTAATTATCTCCCCGTGCTCTCTGACTTGTGTTGTAAAGAAAAACACTAAACACGAGAGTGTCTATGTGCAAGTGTTCAACACTACCGCCTGCAATCAAAACACTAACGTGTTAAAATTCAACATAACAAGACCTCAGAACACACCATATATTCATCTCTAAACCCTGAGGTACTATTCTGAAATGTGGCTAACTCTGAAGTGTAGCGTCAGAGAGCCTAAATACATTCATTCAACCTTTATCACATGTTCACAATAATTTGCTCTTTTTACAGTCACACGAATAAGTTAAAATTTTTGGCATTACTCTAATATCTTTACTTTTAACATATCACAATATTTCTTAACTTTTAGGATAACAGTTCACATTGTATATAAGGACATATTAACATGCCGTTAATTTTACGCATTTTAAAACATACATTAGTAGTACATTGTTAACTTCTATTCTTTTCCAAGCAAGTGCCAATTCTTCTGCATTGAAATTCTACATTTCAAAAGTCTTTCAGATTAAAACTTCTTTCTTGCCAGAATCTTTTAAATAAAATTTTATACAATAATTTTTACAATTTTCTTAAGGTACCTTTCTCAAAGATTATCAATGCTTTTTCAATATTCAAGTATTTACACATTCCTATTATACATTAATTTTAGTTTTACTCGCGAGTAATTGAAAAACAATACCAAAATAGGTAACAACTCCTTTCTCGCCTTTTTGGCGATAAAGGTAGGCCTCACATGAGGTAAAAATTCTTGAATTCTGCCACTTGCAGTAAGATTGAAAAATTAACTTATGGTTTCAAAGTAACATAAAGTTTTACTTATCTTTGTGATATTCAGACATCCTTTTCTCTGCCCAGTCCTGGAAGGTAGCGAAGACTACGGTCTGGTTGATCTTCCTTCTTGTGCGGGTTCGCCCTTCGGTTCCTTTCTCCATGAGCTTTCTTTTCCTTCCAGTTCGGTCACCCTTGAAGACCTTTTTTTTAGCATCTGCCTGTGGTCTCGGCCGTTTGATGGCAGCTGGTCTTGGCGAAACCGGGACAACTGTCTCTCGTTGTTGCCTGGATCTCGTTGCTGGCTGTTCAAATTTTTCTTGCGTCTTTGCATCTGCAGCTGGTCTTCCTTTATCAATTCGTCGACATTTGCTGCGTAGACTCCTATCCGATGGGTAGATCTTCTGTTTTGGAGCCGTGTTATAGTTGCTGTCATTTCTCCTGGCTTTCTTTGCATTAGTCGTTCTTCTCCCTTCTTCATTCTGGGGCTGGTCGTGCCCTCTCTTTTCTGGTCGGTGGAACGACTTCTTTTTCTTGTTACCTTCAGTTTTCCAACGGGGGAACTTTCTTTTCAATTGCTCCTGTCTACTAATGGCTTGCCCTTGGGATTGTCGTTGTTCCACCTCTGGAGCTTGTGCCTGCCGTGCCGGATCCTGCAAAAGATCTTGAAATATTGGCATTTTATTACGATTATAAAATGGTTTTATCTGGTCTACGTTTGCGGTGCAGGTTTCACCATTCCTGGCTTTTAACGCCACTAAGCCTGAGTTACTTTTTCTATGACATATGGTCCTTCAAATCGTGGATAAAATTTGGCAGTTTTATCTTCTGGTGCTGAAGAAAGTTAATGCTTAATTTTTAACACTTCATCTCCTACTTTATAAGTTACTCCCCGTCGTTTCATATCATAATAAAGCTTCTGTTTTCTCTGTACTACTTCAGTGTTCTTTTTTGCTTCTTTAATTTATTTTTCTATATTGCCCATTTTAAATTCTGGGGCTCTTTGTTGAACATAAAATAATTTATCTAACGGCGTTATAATCTTTCTGCCTAAAAATAACTCAGCAGGAGTTTTGCCCGTCGTATCATGTTTTGCGGTCCTAAGGGCGAAACCTAATTCATTGACATAGTTAACCCAGCTTTTATGAAAATTTTTAACATAACTACGGACAATTTTCATTATATTTCTATTGACCCGTTCCGCTATATCTGATTGCGGCCGATACGGGACCATTTTTAAATGACGTATGCCCAGTTTTTGGCACATGTCTTCAAATATATTACTTACAAATTGAGGACCATTATCCGATATTACTTTTAGGGGCGCCCCGTATTTTAAAATATATTTATTTAAAATAGAATCAGTAAATAATTTCGCGGAGGCTCGTTTTAAGGGAACAATTTTGATCCACTTACTAAAATGATCAACCATAACAAGAAGATAGCGACTTTTATTTAACTGACTTTTTGGGAAAGGGCCCAATAAATCGATGCCAATTATTTCATTTGGAAATTCCGATTTAATACTATTTAGAAACCCGGCCGGGCGGAAATTAATATAATTAACTGCTTGACATGTTGGGCAGGACTGGACATACGCCCTTGTTAACTTTTGCAGCTCAGGAAAATAAACTGCTTCGCGTACGCGTTGGATTGTTTTCCGAATACCAGCATGAGAAGCTAAAGGGGAGTCGTGTAACTCCTGCAGTATATTTAATCTAAGACTAGCTGGGATAACAGGTCGAAATTCGTTGTTGGAGTTCGTAGTTTTTGTATAAAATAATAGACCATCTATTAGTTCGTAATGGGCCGCCCTATTTCTTATCGCCACAATATCTTGGTGGCTAAAATTTTCAGGATCCTTTAAATAATCATAAATATTTTTAAATTCAGGATCCTTACCCAGTTCGGTTATCACAGTTTCTCGGGAATGCAACTTACATGCTGTGAGCATTGCCACCTTTACAGTATTACCTTCTTCATCTATTTTTATTCTGGACAGGGCATGTGCTACGATATTTTCCTTTCCGGGGCGTGTGCTTAATTACCAGATTATACTCTTGTAACTTTAGTGCCCATCTTATTAACCTTGGGGATAAGTTTTTCCCTGAGTTCCCGCCGCATGATCAGAATACACTGTTATTGGATCCTTTCCAAAATAGACTCGGAACTTTTGCACTGCTAACAGAACTGCAAGTGCCTCTCTCTCAGTCGCGGAATAATTTCTTTGTGTTTGATTTAAAGTTCTACTAAAAAATGCCACGGGCTGCTGATTTTGCGAAAGTACCGCTCCTAGCGCATAATCCGAAGCATCCACTGAAATTTCTAAATTCTCATCGTTTTCAGGAAATTTCAAAACAGGGGCTTGCGTTAATGCTTGCTTTAATTTTTCGAAAGCACTATTGGCTTCGGCCGCCCACGAGAATCTTGCCTTTTTCCTTTTTAATTTTAACAATGGTTCAACAATAGCTCCAAAATCTTTTATAAAACTCTAACTTCAATCTTTGGAAGAGTCAAATTTTTCACAATAACTGTATTTAACTTGAAGAAAGAGGGCTTTTCTTGGCCTTCGGATTTCCGCACCCTCCCGTCAGCAGAAATCCGTTTTAGTTTAAATTTTCTTTCTACCTTTCCATGCCTTCCTTGTTTTTCCGCTGGCCTTCAGACTTTTTTTCTGGCTTACTATTGAACTGTCGACGTTCGCCGGTTGTTTTTGGATACTCAGGTTTCCTTGCCCTCTGATTCGATTTGCTTCCGTAGCCGTGTTCTTGCCTTTGCTGTGGTCTTGGCGCACCAAATTGGCTTCGTTGCTCATACTGGCGTCTTCATTCGATGTCCGCCGTTCTTCTACTTTCAAACTGGATTGTTAGCTCAAATAACGTTTCCAGTGTAGTCGGATTCCTTAATTAAATAAAGTCTTGTACTTGGGGAACTAAACTCGGTAAAATCACTTGGATTATCTCAGGATCCGGACGGTTTCCATACAAGAGTTTAAAGACGTGAATTTTTCTTAAAATAAAGGTGGAAAGATTTTCGATTCGTTGCTGGTATATGCTGAAGAGTTCCGTTTCTAAACTTGCGCGATCTCTTACGACAGGGAAGGCTTTTACTAAGGCAGTCTTAAAATTTTCGTAAGTATAGGTGGGACTTCCCTCTTGACCCAAGAGGCTTCTGCCTATACATTTGAACCAATTAAGCGCTTAGCCCCTCAAAGCGCTGGTAGCTAAGGTGACTTTATGGACTATTCTTCTTCGTCGGGCGACACTATCAGGACTTGTATTCCTCTTTACTTGCTTTGGAAACATGAACTATCCTGACTCGGAACAGGGAGCTTACTCAAGCTATGTTTACTAAATTACGTGATTCAAATCTTATTTATTGCAACAACTTAAACTGTTATGACACTTTCAATTGCACAAGAGGCCCTTGCTTTTACAACTGCATTTATTTGTGGAACACTTCCTTTTGCAATAACAGTGTGTACATATACTCCTCTCTTTTCAATCTACAACAGAGCATATCTGTGATTGTCGACATACACCGGTGAGGGTCCGAATGTAGAAGAATGTAATGCAATATTTGATCTTTCACCGACGTATTTGGTGAATGTTGACATTCTCCGGTGAAAGTCGATATTCTCCAATTTCGGTGTTTCACGGTAACATATGTTTATAAGATTATATATATATATATATTGTTTATATATATATATATATATATTGTTTATATATATATATATATATATATATATATATATATAATCGTTTATTGCAATGCATTGTCGGAAACGCTTTCCTGGCCCATAGTGACGAGAGACAACACAAGAAAAATAGGGTACGAACATTGTAAAGATATTTGTTTATTTTCCTTAGCGCAGCGGAAACCAAGAAATAAGAACAAAAGCAGGGGATCGCTATCAAAGAAAGTATTCGAAAGTTCCTTCGGAACGTATCCTAAACATGGGTTTGGTAGGGATAGTCCAGTGCATTGTTCAGCAAGATCACGATTCCTAACTTGCATTATCAGTTCGTCTCGGGGTACTTCAACACATAAGTGCACGAAACCCCAGTTAGAAGTCCAACAGGAACTTGTGGCACATATTGTGGCAGGTGCTGGGAAAGTTCTGGGTATGCACGGTATTTTCCAGAACATCTCATGTTGGATGTGCGAGAGATGGGATACCTGTAACAGGGTGCAGGTCGTAATTTCGAACACCTTTTTTGAGGTCCATAAGTGTCTAATTTTGTTCCTACTATTTAATTTCTCTTGTGCTAAGCATAACTGGTGTCCGATCTTTCTTGTGTTTTGTGTTGTTTGCACCGGCCAGGAAAGTGTTTTCGGCCATGATTTGCCATTTAATTTTTCGTCATCGTCGTCTCTCTCATATATGTGTATAATTACTTATGACTCAAGTGTTGCTACTATATGATGACATTTACAAACACGGTGTTTAAAATGCTACATATTCCCATCCGAAAATATCTTTTTCTTTTCCTCTTGCCCTTCAAATAAGATATATGTGTCCTTCATTGCAAAATTTCCTGGAACTTTAATTTTTCTTTTTTCGAGGACAATGGAGAACATATTTTAGTATAGGCAGCTGTCAATATTCAAACATCAAATTGTAAAAGCCATTAAAGTGTGGCCGAAATGATCAGAAGGACTAAATTCGCATAAGGATTTAGGAAATACATTTTGAAATATTTTGTAAATTTTCCTTCAATAAATTTAATGGAACAGGCAAAAGAAATTACAGGGAACAATAAAGATAGGAGAAAACAGGTATATCTTTTCCTAATTTACTTTGATTTGATTGATTTCTTTCTTTCTTCCTGTATAAATAAATAAACTTTAAGAATGCAACTGAAGAATGAGAATAAAAGTTTCAATTGAAAACAAATGGTGGCAAAAATCCTAGTGCGGCTCTGCTGGACGACGAAAAAGACCAGCAATATGATCCGAATTTGGAATAACGAGAGAAAATTTGAAATCTGTGCAGCCAGCGATGCAAAGAGACTCGTTAAAATACAGGTTTTGCTGATTCAGAAAGAACGTTACGTGTATATCTTCTAAAATGCTTTTTCCATCCTTTGTTTGTAGTTGTTTCCCTTTTCATTTCAGTTTCCTTTTTTCCTCCTATTTTGCAATTTTCGTCATTGTTTCCCTCTGTTTTTAAGCCACCTGTTTATTATTTCTGTTATTATTATTGCAACTTATGTAAAAATTAAGTAAGGAAAAGTAAGGCACTGAAACTTTGCAAATTATTACGCTCTATGTGAGATTCATGGAGGCCGCTTATTGCATAGAAATAACGCAAAATACTTTAACTTATCTGCTTGGCTTTAGATCAGAACAACGAAAACAACAATTTTACCCTTTGTAGAAAACAATTCTGCCAGGCAATAATCTACGAGGAGTTTTTTCCCTATGAAACTGAGCCAAAAGTGTTATATAGTATCTAAATATGGAAGTGTTGTACATGTTAAACGTGATCGTCATTGCATTACCTTCACTATATTACTACTGAAATAAAGATATACCGATTTTTTTGTAGATTGGAAAATCCTCCTTGTGATCATGAAAAGGAGCAAAAACTGGAAAACGAAAAAGAACTGGAAAACGAGAAGGAACTGGAAAAGAAGCGAGAACCGGAAAAGATGCAAAAACTGGAAAAGAATCAAAAACTGAATAAAAAGAAAGAACAAGAAAAGAAAGAGAAACTGGAAAAGAAGCAAGAACTCAAAAACAAGAGAAAACTGGAATTGACACAAAAACTAGAAAAGAAGAAAGAACTCAAAAAGAAACAAATGCTGGAAAAGATACAAAAACTAGAAAAGAAGCAAGAATAGGAAAAGATACAAGAATTAGAACAGAAGCAAGAACTGAAAAAGAAGCAAAAATTGGAAAAGAAGCAAGAACTGAAAATGAAACAAGAGCAGAAAATGAAGCAAAAACTGGAAAAGAAGGAAGAACTGAAAAACAAACAAAAACTGGAAAAGCAACAGAAACTAGAAAAGAAGAAAGAACTGAAAAAGAAGCAATTACTGGAATGGATTCAAAAACTAGAAAAGAAAGAAGAACTGAAAAAGAAGAAAATACGGGAAGAAATACAAAAACTAGAAAAGAAAGAACTGCTGAAAATGGAGAAACATATTGAAGAGATGCTAAAACAAGCACACAAAAATGAACTGGAAAGGCAAAAGTTGAAGGAAAAATTGCAAAAACCAAAAAAGAGAGACCTGAAAATGAAGAAGGAACTGGAAAAAATGCAAAAACTGGAAAAGAAGCAAGAGCCGGAAAAGATGCCAGAAATGGAAAATATAGAGGAGTCTGAAAAGACGCAATATCTGGAAAAGAAGCAAAAAACGGAAAAGATTCCAAATCTGAAAGACAAGCTGGAACCGGAAAAGAACTGTCAAACCCGAAAAGGAAACCGGTTGAACTGCGAAAAGAGCCAGAAGTGGATACCGACTGTAGAACGATTGATTTAATGACCAAACGAAGCAAGACCCGGAAAAGAAAAAAAAACAAATAAATCATATACCTGCTTCATTTTACCAAAATTTATTATCAACAACATTTTTATTATCAAGAACTTTATGGTATTCTTAGTATATGGACGGCATTTGATAATATTTTGCTCGGTAAGTGTAACTACTGATATATTATTAGCTAGTAATTAGTCATGCTAACTTTAAGATACCAGTATTATTTTAGCAGCAACTAAGTACATTCTTTCGTAGTTCAGATCTATGTTTTCAGTGCCTTTCATGGCTGCGAGGTCTTCCGGTTTTACCTGGAAAGTCACAGTTTATTGACTGTTTTAACACATAGCTTTACACATGACAATATTTTTCAACAATAAATTTATGTTGTGCTACTGGCTTTAAATTGTGCAAATAAATATTGCACGGCATATCTTTCATAATTGAACTCATGAAATTAATTTATACAAATTTCATTTTAAAATTTGTTTGACCCTGAGCTGTCTTATCCAACTGCAGATATTCATAGAACTTTCTATCAAGGTTCAAAGAAACGTTCAAAAAGGAATGTTTATCCACTTTTAATTATGTGTTAATCAGCATGATTTGCATTACTAAGATTGTAATTCTAAACAAATTAAAAGCTATTGTAGTATGTACATTAGCTTTTCATTTGCTTTCACCTTGTTTAAATTCAGTTTGACATACCACAGTTTCCGTCTCTACTCAGGATTTTTTCAGTATAAAAATTCAAGATTACAAATTGAAATGAGCGAAAGAAATAACTTTTAATATGTGTGTATACATTACATCAGAATCATAATATAATTAGATAAATAAACTGAATAATATGTTATAAAGCGAATTTATATCAATTTCGATTTCTTTCAAAATAGAGATTCCTTCGCACCTCACAAATCTCACAGAAACTCTCGGTTTGTGATTCGTGAGCTTTAGTTTTTTATATTTGGAATTTGGCAGCAATATGATTCACTGTTATGATGCAAATTCTTGCTCACAAATTGGTTATCTAAATAGAAAATGGTATAATTAAAATAAAATGAATATTATTAGATGGAAATGTTGGTTTCCTTTGCGTTTATCTGAATGGTATCGTACATATAAACCTGTTGGAGACGTTTTTTTCCCACACATCGAATAGAGACACATAGTCACATAATACAAATAATATGAATACAAGAATATAGTGTAAGATGAAGCTCTACCACATTTCTCTATTACTTAAGACTGCGAAAGATTTGTTAAAGCATTACAGGATAATACTCTGATGGATCTCGCCGTTCTGTTTCATTTTCTGCCCTCGAAAACACATCATCTTAGTACAATAGATTACTTTTGAAGGAATGGATTATTTGAAAACATTGTAACTGTAATAATTATTCTCTGACGTTAATACTCAAAAAGCGGTTGAGAGCATAATCTTTGGCTATGCGCTTTAAGCTGTATTAAAACCATTTTGAAATGTAAGGCCTACAAACTGAAACGTAACTTTATCTTATTTCTGTACTATTCATTAGAGTTATATACATTCCCATCAATAGATACTGAATGGCTAAATATTCTGGTTACCCAAATCAGTTATTTTTTTCCTCTCTTCTTTTTCTTAATTTTAATTAGTCCGGAAAGTAAAGCTATAGAGAATTTCACTTCTTCATTAGAAATCTGATTTAGAATTTTGTGTTCCGAGATAAAAGTTTGAATTCTTTATCCCTTTTCTCAACACAAAGATTGAAAAACGTAACATCGAAATTTTGAAAACATTTATACACTAATAAAAGGGAAAAAAAAACAGAATATAATGCTTCAGCAAGCATGTATATATCTCTATCACTTAAGTTTCAGCTATGTTTGTTATAGTATATTCAGGCGTATAAGGCGCACTTTTAAAAGAAAATGCAAGAGGGAAATTTATGGGTACGCGCTGTACGCCAGCTATAAAAATGTTATGTTTAGAAATATGGAAAAAGTGAGCATACGAAAATTAGATTTCTGCGAGTAATTAAATGCTTTTTATTTAAGAGAAATAACATAGTTTATGTACTTAAAAATTTTCGTAATCGGATTCTGTTTCATTTTCACCTTCACCTCTGATCCATACTTGCATAGACAGATCCAAGTTCCTCATATACGTCTCAAGCTATAACTTCAAGCACATCATCGAATTCTGTTTCAGTTTTGCCGTTACTTTTACTCTGATCCACACATAAATAATCATCTTTCGTTGCATCTAGACCGTCAGATATACCACATAAATTAAACGGGTTTAATTTTATTACGTGATTTTATTATCTACTGACACACTATTTATGGACTGGCATGACGTATTTGGTCTCCATTTGTAATTGTTTTTTTCACCTTCACTTTTGTTCGAGTATTCCACTAACGTTTAAAATATTCTATCTATGATTTATTGACATATATGTCTAATATCTGAACTAATGGCAATAATCCGCCTGGATAAACTGTCATATCTGTATAACACTCTTTCAACAACATATTTGTGTTATCCGTTAGATGGAGGCTGAACATGTCCCAAAGTATTAGACTTTCTTGATTATCTGAGGCAAAAGGAAGCTTTTGCCAAATATTTCTTATCCACAGTTTCACAACATTTTTCTCCGCCGATCATTTCTCGTGAATACGGATGAAAACACTTTCGGGAAACTGCACTTCAGCAAAGTCTTTCTTTTCAAGATATCGATGAGCTTTTAATTTCGTACGGTCGGCTAAGCAGGAGATCAGTACGGTGAGGTCAGATTTCTCGTTGGCCTATTGATTTTATGTTAACCGTTATTTTTCTTTCATATCATTGTTTCTTTATCTCCTACTATATCAAAACTACAGGAATGACATCCATATTTTCAACACGTGATAGTAAATAAATTTTTACATATTTTTAAAACTCATCAAAGTTTTATCTCTATATTTTCGAAGCCTTTGAAAAAATTTTATCTCTTTTTCTCGGAGAACTGAATTATTCCGTGAAGTAAATCGAATACACAAACTCAGTTTGCTTTAGAGTTTTCACTTCCATTTGCACTCATTTTTTCTATTTTTAAGGCAAAGAAACGTACGCTGTTTCTTGTTACAATTAATCCATTCTAGTGATGACGGGGATTTTCTACAATGCAGTTTCGAACACTTCCGCCGACGGTAAGCTATTTCATTACTTCTTTATGCAATACACATTTATTCTTTGACGCAATAATCATTGTAAAATTTCATGCCTCTTCCACTCGTGTACGAAGCATTCACGAAAACCAAACTGCATGATTTCCATTTTCTTTCGCAAACTGAATGACTTAAAATTTGAAACTTGCATTGTGTTTGTTTCGTTCGGCGAAAGCCATAACTACTGCTGAACAAAGCACTGGATGAACTACACTTCACTAAAATCAAATGTGATATCGTTAAGTCTTTGATGTTGACATTAGAACCACGGCTTCAAATGACTACAGAAAGGAGAAACATGACTCCTAATTCCGCAAATTCACTTTGGTCGAAAGTGCACTCTTATCCAAATTATGTTCCTTATTTCTCGAAGTCCTAGAATAACATTCTCTTCCACATCCAGAATGAATACAAATCACCTCCTACCTTGCAGAAATATTTTCCCCGATAATAAATTCTCCTGCGCACCACCTTATCGCTTGCCAAACTGCAATGTTTCCGCAATTGACATATTTGCTCGTGTTTCCTAAGGTATGAAAAAATCAAGAAGAGCTGTTGCGGGATATGATGTTTTTGGTATTGCCAAACCACCATGTGTATTTTATTGCTTTCTTTATTTTCTAAAGATCTGATGCATTGTAATTAAGCGATATAAGAACTTGATTTATATGCGATTACGTTTTCTTATACAAAATGTTCCAACAATGTGCTTATGCGTTGTAATTTCATTTATTCAAAACTCAGTCTAGTTATATTTATAAAATTTTCAATAGCAAACGAATGTTTTAAGAAAACAGTTAAACGTTTTGGGTCAAGATACTTTTCAAAAAAAGTCTAATCCAAGAATTATTTATATGAGAAATTTTATGTAAAAACAAATGGCGTACATTTTTACGTTTGAAATGTACTGGAATATTCCATGACAAATTTAGTAAGAGATTTCAGGTTTTTACCAGCTATAGGAAGTCAAGGATTTCTAGAATAATTTACAAAGTCAAGGACGAGTTCTGTCTATTGTTAATTGGTGTTTTCTTTTCCAAAATAGAACGTTGAAAATTAAATTTTTAGAGAAGTCTTTTTAATTTTTTTGGCACGCTGCATAATGAGTTCATTTCAAAAAAGCTGAAAATAAAATTATCAGTTTTCTACATTTTACTAATTATTCTTTCCTCCAATACCTAGACTTCATTTCGGAAACTTTCCTTTTCGTTATAAGAAATAAATCACAAAACAATTGACTGATGTCAATCGAAATCAGACGGAGATACTTATGTTCCAAATTATTTCATAACGAGTGCAAACTTTTTCCTCATAAAATTATGAGTGTCGGAGAAACATATGAAAAGCTAGGCTTCGTAATTTTTACAAAACAAATGACTTTGAATTTAAAAGTACCAAAGCGCAAACATTTACGTTTTTCAAAACACATTTGTACTTGCAAGTCAATGCCTACCACAAACGACCAAGATCCGGTCTGAACTTTTGCAGACAGTGCACAGACATGCTTTTCGAGTACCTTTCCTTTTGGTTATTTGCGTATGCCATATAACCTTCTCAAATATCCTCATGCTTGTGACTCAGAATTGAATTATCATTTTAACTGATATTTTTATGTGATGTGTAACAATAATTTTGTTTATTTTTCAGGATGAAGATTCAGGCCCCCTTTGCGCATACCGACTGTAATTTGAATAGCCAGTTTACAATAACAAGCTTAATAGTAACCGACCGTCGTAGAGAGACGCCCGAGGCTTAAAGGAACGCGAATCTCTATCAAAGTTGCAATTTTGACTTTTAAATTCTTTTATTTTCCCTTTCTCGTGTCAAAAATGTTTTTCTCTTCAATATTTAGTTTAATAACGTGAAACTTTAATTTAAATTTTTCTTTTCGCTATTTTTACTTTAAAAAGATGTTAAGTTCTTTCATTTTACAAAAGTAATACTGATTTCAAAAACTATAAATATTTCCTTTTGGTTTTTTATTTTAAAAAATTGCTTTTAAATGCTCACTTTATTTATTTTACAGAAATATTATATACTCTTATAAGCTAAACATATTTCTTTTTCGTATTTCCATAAATGCCATTTTTTAAAAATATTTTACTCCTTTTTATTAAGGGGTGTTGGAAAACCTATAGCAACAATGTTGAATTGGCCATTTTTGGATTACCTTTTCTGAAAATCTGCTGTTCTTACAGGTTTGAAGGTTTTTACGTAATTAAAGTACATCTATCACCTCGCGCTCTTTCAACCACGAGGCAGGTTCGTCTATGCACTCGCCATAGTAGGAAAATAATCTCTATCTTTGAAATTTTATCCTCTAATTTATTACACATAACGGTACACAATATACAATAAAACAAATATCACTAGTATAGTATACATTTAATTATATACATAATATAAGGCGTGCAAAACATGTTTTAAGTAATCTCAACTATATACATAATATAAAGCGCGCAAAACATGTTTTAAGTAATCTCTTTCCACACGGCATGGCTGCCGGTCCAATCGCTAAAGTACCAAGTCTCGTATTCACGCCACCAGCCTGCCTCGATCGGTTTTTCCGAGGAATCTCGAATTCTTTTAATACGGTGTCTTTAATCATAATATTGTTATTTCAATCCATTTCATCGAGAGTCGCGATCAAACTCTTAACTTTTGTTTTTAAACTCTGCAAAATAATTTTCCCTTCTTCACATATTTTATAGAGATTAAGAATCACTTCAGCATGATGTAAAAAGAACAGCCATTTCTCAGCTTTCGATGGTGGGTCAAACATAACTCCTTTCATTATTTTCAAATGTTTCAATAATCGTTTCCCTTGCTCTAAGAATCTCCTATATCTTGATAAAAATAAGAACCTTAATTTCTCATTTCCATATAAAATATACTTTCTCGGTGTCTACTGGCTTTAACGCCTGACATTCGAATCATGTTATTAACAGACATAAAAACAATTATAATTTTCTAAGTTAATATGGTTAATATATAAATTAAGACGGACTTACCTTTGATCCCGATAGTGAAAATATCGAACGAAGAGCACAACTTGACGCTGTTAACTTTAATCATAAGCACACTGCAGTGGCACGTAACTTGACATGATTACAACACGGTAATTCACATTACCCCTGATTTAACTTTTCACGATTTCACTAGGATGATGAACACTGATGATCCCATTTTACCACTCACTGGCTGTTAACTTTTTAGCACATCACGCTTTCACAAATCGGATGAATTTATTCGCACACATGGCCTTAAACGCGCCATTTTCTTTCGTCACAAAAATCTTCTCACATTGTAGACCCATTCGTGAACTATCACCGAATTTCATTTTATAACCTTCAGTAACTTTTTACGACCATATTTATTTATTATTTTCACTATTTAGTGATTTCCTTTTTCACAATCTTATCCTATCGACTGCGCCCATTTGCACCTCGCGCCGTTTCAACTCCGAGGCGGGTTCGGTCATTTCTCATGCACTCGCCATAATAGGAAAATAATCTCCATCAGCTTTGAAATTTTATCCACTAATTTATTAAACAATACACAATAAAACAAATACCACTACTATACATTTAGCTTAAGTTATCTCTTTGCACACGGCATGACTGCCGGTCCAACCGCAAAAGTCACAAGTCTCGTATTCTTCCCACCAGCTTGCCTCCACTCTGTTTTCCGGCGTAACTACGTCCCTTCCTTTAACCGTCTTTCGCCCCTCGCGGATAAAATGTTCTGGAAACGTCTTTCACTAAGGGAAGGAACATCACAATACCTAGCTGAATATCCTGAAACGAGCTTTTTTATCATTTTAAATTTTAGAGTATTTTACAGTTTATTTTGTTACGCATAGTAAAATTTAGCACTGATTAAAATCAAAAGCTCATTTCGGCAAATATTTGGAAGCGTAGTAAATAAGGTATAAAAATTTCAGATACCTGTGAGCAGTAGTTCTTGAGAACAGGTACTACATCGAGTATAAAAAATCACGTTCGGGGGAAAAACGCGATTTTATGTAAAAATTCTCAATTAACAAAGTATTCAATGACAAATTAAAGCTAGATTTTGTACAGTCCTAATTTTCATAGAGATTAAAGAACGGTGTTTTAAGAAAGCTAAAATTGTAGAGAATTTGAAAATGCAAATATCAGAAATCCTTATTTTATGAAATGTTTTGGCTTTCAACACCCCTTCAACTATTCTATTCTTTAAAGTCCTTTCTCTTTTTTTCTATTCTGGTAAAACTTGATATATAAATTTAATTCTTTGTCTTTTAATTTTTAATTTTATATCTGTGGTCGCATTTCTCTTTAACGATTAACATTTTGCATTTGGCTTATTATTATTATATTAAAATTATGCGAAATGAACAAACATTAAATAATGAGATGCTCAATTAAAAACAAATACAGATTTAATGATAAAAGGGAAATTTTTAATGTCATTACAAACAAGATTTCAAGGGGTTCAAGAGGCCGTTGCCTAAAAAAAAGAAAACAATTCGTCGTTTCCGGAAGAAATGAAACTTTAAAAAATATTTTCGTTGTCAGAAAAACCAAACTTTTTGAAACATTACGTTATTCAAACTCTTACGTCACTTCCGAGTGTCACGTTATCTAAGATGGCATAGGTTTCGGCTACGTACCCAAGCCTCTGGCATCTCCTGAGGGCGGTTGGTTACTACACCTGTACCAACGATAGTGAACTTCCGGTGATATCCTTCTGTCTGTAACTGAATGAAACTGGCACTATTTGACGGCACACTAGCGAAACACTAAAAAGTCATGATTTAAACGACGATGATTTAAATAATTTAACTGGAATTTTGAGGACGAGGATTTAGATTAACTGCTGATGATTTTTTATTTAGGTGATCGTGAGTATATGGTTTAGTGATGAAGAGTATGAATAATTGAGTAGGATGATAATAAAACTTTAGGTGATCGGGCTTTGTATCTAGATGAAGTTCTTTTATTTTGACGACGACTTCAATGATGATGATGAAGATGATACATAGGATGGTTTAGAATGACTGATGTGATTTGGGTGATGATGGTTTATCTTATTCTGACGATGATCATGGTGACGCGATATACATGATGGTTAAAATGACGATGTGTATTAAGTGATAATAAATATTTAGATGAATTTGATGGTGACATAGTTTTGACTGATGACGATTTTATACATGATGTGAGAGTGATTTATATAATAATTTAGAGGAGTTAGACAATGAAGACGATGATTAAATGAGGATGAAGAAGATGATGATTTGGTTGATATTGCTTTCTATTTAGATGATCTGGAAGATTATGATTTATCTATCTCGACGATGATAATGGTGATAATGACATATACGACGGTTTAAACTGAAGGTATGATTTCGATGATGATGATTATTTAAATGATGGTTTTGAATTATCTGGTGATAATTTTATAATTTCTTTCTTGGTGATTTTGATGGTGATTTAGAAGGTTCAGGTGATGAAGACGATGATCAAATGAGAATCATATTGTTGATGGTGGTGATTTAGATGATACTGCTTTTTATTTAGTTGATTTGAGCTATGATGATTTATATTAATTTGGCGATATTTTCAATGACGATGATGATGATAATATATATATGATGGTTTAACATGAAGATGTGTTTTGGGTAGTTATGCTTAGTTAGATGTCTTAGATTAGCAGATGAAGTTGATTGGATTAAGAAGGAAATTTATATAGATGATGATTTCAATGAGTTACATATTGATTTAGATGAAGGTATATTCATTTGATAACGATTATTTAAACAATAAGAGGGTCGTCCGAAAAATTACTTTGCTGTAAACCATAAAAAACAAAGTTTTATTACCTGGAAAAACCTATTGCAAGAGATACAGCTATATTTCTGCTACTTCTCAGCATAAGAAACATCGGAACTATACCAATTGTCATAGCGTCGGTTACCTATTTCCATTAGAGTGTCATAGAAGTCTGTCGCCTGGGAAGAAAGGCAGCCCGTCACATTTGTCTGCAACATTTCACCTGTAGGAAAGTGTGCCCAGACAAGAACGTCTTCAGGTGCAATAACACGTGGAAGTACTTAACAGCAAGATCGGAGCCATAGAATGGATGGTCAGACATCTCCCAGCGAAACGTCTGCAACATATATTTTGTGGAATTCCCCGTATGCGTCCGATGTTGTCGTAGGACACCACAACACCAGCACTGAGCATCCCAAACCATTTGTTCTGAATGGCTCTTCAGATGTTCTCTAGTAAAGCGCAATAAAGATCAGCTTTCACCGGAGCACCACTCGCCAATACGTCAATGAGCAGAATGCCTTTACTATCCCAGAATACCGTGGACTTCAATTTCCGTGCATAGACTGAGGATCGTCCGGCGCGTGGATCCCTGTGACGCCAATCAATCGTCAATTGCTGGTTTCTGTGGTGAAGTGAGCTACCCACATCTCATCACCTGTAACGATTCTGTTAAATTGCGTTCAATAAACTGATTTATGTATCTGCTGCCTCTAGTTCTATGTGTTTAAGTTTTGAGTATTCAAAATGGAACTCAAATACAATCAATCATATATATAGATTACATATCAATTCATATATTTGAATTAAATACATATTTACTTACCGGCCCGAAACTTTCTTAACACGTTGAGCGCGGCGCCGGTCTCTGGGGACCGACAGTGAACTTTCCGTGCGGCCGGCGTCGGTCCTTAGGGACCGGCATTGGAATTTTCGTTTGCCTGGCCTCGTTCCACGGAACCGACAGTATAAGTTAAAAAATAAATATAGTCTCAATGAAATGTGATCAAATTTAGCTTTAATGAAATGTATTGAAACATTCTAAACAAAAATATGGCTTAGCTTTAAGGCTTAGCTCGCTGCCGGCTGAACGGAAAGGACAGCAAATTCAGCGCCGAACTCAAAGTGTTATTTGGAAAGCTACCGCTCGGCCTTAAAAACGCACAGCAGTTTGGTTTAATAACACTTGATAACACTATTCTATAACGCTCTTTGTACGTTAAAGTACATATAGCACAACAGTGTGCAAGGAAACTGATAATTAACAAATTTATTTAATATTTTTCATATAATAAGGATAATTTCAAACTGTAAACATAATTCTAAAAATCCATGGCATTATCGAATTGAGACCTGTTTCGATGTCAGATATATCTCGTAATGAAATCTGATATTTTTTGAAATTTAACAACTAATTTTTCGAGGTATTTGACAGTCCAATCTGTATAAGTTTCATTTATTTGTTTAAATGTTTGTAAAGTGTTATCACAGATTTTCATAAAAAGGGTGTGAGAGATAAATGATAAAATTGATGGATAGAAATCGAGGGAATATTATGCATTTGTTCAGAAACATAAACGTAGTATTTGTGAGATTTCTCGCACAGCCAAATTATAACTGTTTTGCTAAATTCTTTTTTTTTTTCATATTTAATTCTTTTAAATTAATTTCTCAAAGTTTGTCATAATTTATGTGACTCAACTAGGTACGAAAAATTTATTCGGAAAGTAAAAGAAATATATGTATTCTGTAACATTATTTTTTGTAAAGTTTAATTTTTTTTTTTATTAACAAGGTCTGTAATCAATGTTTGCACTTATTTAATGCACGGAGTTCCAAGCGATTTCACTTATCATCATACAAGCTGCAATAAGCACAAAAACGAAATGAAATATCCTAACAAGGATTGTAAAGCCAAAGGCATATAATTAGTCTCCTCTGTATGCTCAGATCATTCAATATGATTTCTCTCACAGCTTATAGATTTTCAGATGAGTTACTCACGTTCGTTTTTAATGGTAATCAAAATAATGTAAAACTGCAATTAAAAAGATTAAAATTTCGACAAATTGACTAAATGAATAATATATTCGCTGGTCGCTTAAAATTGCTTCAACGGTACCTAGTTCCAAATTGCAAGACGGGTATTCCACACAGGGATAATCGAGAATATAGTATAACATTCTACAGCAAAATAATGCAAATTCCGTGCTTTTTTCATATAATGCATTCATGCTGTCAGATTTATTATGTCTAATCTTATAATATTATTGTAAAATTACTGCCGGTAGAAATCATTCCTTGAAAATGAAGGCCCCTTGCCACCTTCTTGATGCCTAATTTCAAATGGATAATTCAAACGTGGCCAAAGGAGAAATATTAGAATTTTCAAAAATTTGTGTTTACGGTTTTTTTAATACCTAGATTTACCACTGTTAACTAATATTATGATATAATAATATATTAATAGTTAGTCAAATGAAATTTATGTGTCTTCGTGTCAACCACTTGGTATTTTTAACGCTGTGTTTCAGCAAAAACAGAATATTGTTTATTTAAGCTATAATAAACATCATACAGTAACATTTAGTTATTGTACATTGTTTTTTATCAGCACTTACGAGCTGAAGTTTCGTCTTATTAAACTATCCATATTGGTGTTTTTCATGCTCCTAAATTGTTTTTTTATATAAATAATGGAAATTACAATTGGGATGATCAGTTCCATAAAACTCTCAGTATTCTGCAATCCTAACCACATGACCAATGGTGCCCCAAACATACAAGAAACAAGCAGGTATTTACAAGTAGGAATGATTTCCGAAACGTTTGCTTGAACAAAACTCAAAACAAAATAAAACAAAAGGGTCGAATCAAAATGTTAATGTTTCATAAAAATGTGCAGGATAATGTTAGATGTAAAGCCTGTTTTCGTTTCCCTGGCTGACGTACTAGGAAGTTTCATAAATGAAAGTTTTCTCTTTTGGTGGGATAGTGGCTGTGACCTATACATCGAACATTCATTGCTGGACAGTACGTGTATAATTACAGATAGATAGAGATAAGTAATTAATAGAGATTTTGACATATATAAACTCATCATTCAGATCTTCGAAAGTGTTCAAATAGTAAAAACACGATACCGTATGCTTTCACCACTTCACTTATGATGTATACTATGCCCATATGAGGTACTTCTCCCTGTTAGAGTTAACTAAATCTTAGCTATTGTAATATAGCATTTTCAAACATTTTCAAATTCCTTCCATTTGAATTTAACATGAATAATTTTCTCTGATCTCTCTCTTTCTTTTCTGTTTGTTTCTTACTTCTAGCCATCTATATCCAGTTCTATATCTTCTACTTGTGCCTCTGATATTTAATGTAACGGCATTTTGCTTTAGAGTAAATAGTTTTAAAATAATTAAAAATTACATTCCTATTTTCAAGATACTTTTATTAATATTTCAAGGTAAACATTTTGATATTCGTCAAATGGAACTCGAACCTAAAATTTAATTTTTATTAAATCTTTAATCTATTTCCAGCACTATGCACAAAAATGCCCTTTCTTGTTAAAATAAAGAAACTGATTTCAGATTTACTATTAATGAATCAAATTGCAAATTGCTTAGATGACATTTTTCAGCTCTCAGAATACATTCCATTTAACTATGCAGTAACTCGAATGATTGTTTGCAGTTAACAATATGTAAAAAGCTGTTTGGGCCAGGTCGAGAAACAGGTGGTTTACATCTGGAGGAAACGAATGTTTGACAATGTCTATATACTATATATAAACTAATTATTGGAAACTTCCACGTAATGCCCTTATGAAATAATTCACTGTATATTAGAAAAGTACGAGAAACAGACGCATATTTTTTCGAATGAAAAAAATCGAAAAATTATGTGCTTACTAAAGTCAAAAATCTCAGGCGAAGGCCTTATGTGTTGTTCCTTATAAGTTATGTGAATTTCCTTATAAGGCCTATTAAATTATACACACTTTTTGCTGCCGATCATTTAAATTTATTTCTTCGAATTGCTCTTTGAAACTTGAATACCCGATTCCTAAAAGAAAGTTGCTGATTTTGAAATTACGTATACTGCACAATTTTGGTCATGCGTTTATGAATTTTTTCTAATTTTATTTCTTTATTAGCGGAAGTACCCGATGTCAATTAAGTTAGATTGAAAGCAATGTATCTAACAACAGAGAGAACGATATCGTTGTAATCCTTCTCTAACGATGTAAAAAATACGATTCACTGTTATACATTTTTCAGTCTGGTGCGATATGCAACCCCACATAAAAAATATTGATAGAAAAATATAATTCTCTCTCATTGTATCAGAAGCAATGCCACTCAGCTTTCAGTGATTTTCGTCTTTCTAATCAAATGGTCATAACAGCTCAAGTTCCATCCAATATTTCACCTATATTCAACTTTAGTCGATTCAATGTCGCAAAACATTTATCATAACTGATCAGAAATCAATAACGCAAACAAACAAACAAACATTCTTCTTTATATATATAGGTTATGTAAAATTTACAAATTTTTTTATTAACAAAATGTACGATTTGCAAGCGAGCAGTAGCAACACTTTTCGAAATAAAGCAATTCTATCTCCAACGCCCGAGACTGTTACCACTAGGAAAAATGAGTGCGAAAATTAGAACTTTCAGAATTTTTAATTAGTATTTTGGCTCATGAAAGTGGTAAAGATGAGAATAGTCGAAATGGCTTCCCTCGAATTTTCGGAATCGGGAATAACGTGTTTAATGTTTGGGAAAGCTATTTTTATTTCATCTTTTATCTATTTTCGTATTTTAACAAACTCTAGGATTTGAAAGAGAGCAATGGTAACAACTTTCGAAATAAAGCAGATTTTCGTCTCCAGCTTGCGAGACTGAAAAAAGAAAATTATCTTTTTTCCGAGTTTTTAATTTATAGCTCTGATTTTAGCTATTTTTTTTTTTTTTTTTTTTTTTTTTTTTTTTTTTTTTTTGGAGAAAAGTGACGTCGACCTATTCCGGGACCGATAAAAGAATTGTAGAAAGTTTGGTGGTGATAGCTATAGTAGTGACCGAGTTATGAGAGGACAAACATACAAACTTTCTTCTTTATATACTATATAGATAACAAGTATGAAACTTTCCCAAATGTAAGTATACGAACCGCGAGGCTGTATTAAAATTTGGATTTACTTATTCGTCAAAAAAGAATTTTTTTTTAAATTTGACATCGCCAAAACATGAATATTTTCGTGATTTAAAAACATTTCAATAACTGGAAGTATATTACTACAAGCAACGATTGCAAAAATAAAGGTCGTGTAGGGACTTTTAAGTCGGATAAAGGATGTTGGTGTACATATACGTGAGCATATACATATACGGTTGGTACAGCTAACCTGCAATATAAAAGAGAAAAGCAAGCCTACTCTTTAGAAAATTTCAATATTCTTCGGCTAATCGTTTTTGAGTTATGCGAGATACATACACACATATATTATATCTACATACATACAGAGAACACGAAAAAATCCCTTTTGAATGCATTATAAAATATACTATGAAAAGGAAGAAGTCTTTATTCTGTCCGTATGAGATGTCGCACAAAAATCATCCAAATGGATTCAGATATGGACAAAATGGATATTTCCACTGAAATGTGATACTTGAAAATTTTCGTAATTATAATACTTCCTTTATATTGTAAAAGGCAGTAATAAAAAATTACCTAAATGGGAAATCTTAAAAAGATGAGAATTAGTACCAGAATTCCACAGCTATACTTTGAAGAAGTGGTCGTAAAAAAAAGTGGTTCGCTGAGAACTTCGTTCTAAAAGTTCAAGCAATAACTAAAAAATTTTCGAATAAATTGTGTCTGAAAACTGTATGTTCCGTCGTTCAAAAGTAGTGGACTGTAAATTCACTTGACGTTCCCTCAGTGTAGAACCCAAGAAACCTCAGAGTCATAATGTTGACCGAAACTACTTTATTGGCTTTCAAACATTAAGTTGGCTGAGGAACGGCGAAGAACACTTTGAAATCTCCGACTTCAGTAGCGGCTCACCAAGTAAACTCAGGAGAACCTCTGCTTAGTTGAAACTCACAGCAACTTAAAAGCTCAAAACCCGAGCTTTACGATCCTAACAAATTTGTGTCTGCGGCTCTCCTCGGTACAAAGAGAGAAATACAATTTGCGTAACATAGAACTAAAACATTTAATCCTTTGCGGCGCACTGTACTTTAAAGTCGGAATTTCAGCAAGAAACGTTGTATTCAGTCTATTTAGTTCTTGTTAAACATAGAAAATGCCGTGGTTCGCAAAGCAAATATTTATTACTGAGATATGCAGAGTAATACGCAGAGTTACATGCAAGCAGAATAATACTAAGTACAAGCAATAGCACAGATAAATAAGTACAGGCAGAATAATACTAAGCAAGCAGAATAACAGAATAATACTAAGTAAGCAGTATAATACTAAGCAGGCAGAATAACAGAATAATACTAAGCAGCGATAAGCGGTTACAGAGGTCATAGATATAACTTCATAACAGATCATGGTTTAACAAATCCTAAACAAGACACAATAAATAACCAATCAAAAGTAACATACAGAATGAGATTTAAGTTTCAGAATAACTCGAACCTGGCTGAAAGCTAATGAATGTTTCGGACTTGACAGAAAACTATACTTCCTTTTAACCAGTAAGAATGCGATTACAAATATCTCAACACTCCCCCTTAATCGCACATTATACAAAACATAAAAGAATTACACAATTTCTAAACAGCTCAAAGATAACAGTTCATAGAATTTTGTTTTGGACAAAGCCTTAGTTAACATATCCGCATTTTGTAAATCTGATTGTACATATTCAATTCTAATATTTTTTTCCTTAACAGTCTTACGAGTGAACTTTAATTTTATATCTATATGTTTCAACCTACCTGAAAAGTTTTCATTAACAATACTTTTGATACATGACTGGTTATCCTCAAAAATATAAACATTTTTAACACTGGAAATTTCATTTACTACATTTTTTATCCATAAAACATCTTGAATACCTTTACATAAAGCAATTATTTCAGCTTCTGTTGATGAAAGTGCAATACACTTTTGCTTGTTGCAGCACCACATAATAGGACAGTTTGAAAACATTATAAAGTAACCAGTAATTGATTTCCTATCTTGAGTATCTCCCCCCCCCAATCTGCATCTACATACAAACACAAGTTTGCCCTTTCCAAATCACCCTTTTTGTATATCAATTTTAAATTTAAGGTGTTTTTCAAGTACCTAAGAATTCTTTTTAGAGCACACTAGGCAACATCAGTAGGATGCTCCTGCAGTTGGCTCAAGCAATTTACTGCAAAAATAATATCTGGCCTTGTGATATATGCTAAGCAAAGTAAAGATCCAATTAATTCTTTGTATGGGCCATGAAATGCATTTCCTTTCTGAAAATCAGCTGCTATAGATTTTGTTTGAATGGGAGTTTGGGCTGTTTTACAATCAGACATTTTAAATTTATCAAGTAATTTTTCAATATATGGTTTCTGATCTAAATATAAACAACCAGACTCAAATTTCAGTCTAATACCCAAAAATTCCGAGACACTTTCAGATTTTGACATTTTAAATTCATTTGATAACAATGATATTATAATATTTGTTTCTTTTACATCTGAACCTGCAATTAATAAGTCATCTACATAAAGAGCCATAATTACTTTCTTACAATTTTAATTTCTGATAAAAATACATGGTTCAGAGTCCAATTGCTTAAAATCTAATTTAATAACAAAATTAAGAAATTTCTGATACCATTGTCGAGGAGACTGTTTAAGACAATATAAACTCTTTTTAAGTTTACATTTCTTACCACTCATATCATCATATCCTTTTGGCTGGTCCATGTAGATGATTTCATCTAAAAAACCGTTCAAGAAAGCTGTCTTGACATCTAAAGTAAAAGTTTTCAGACCTTCATTATTGATAATTACCAGGATTAAACGTAAAGAGCACATACTAAACACTGGAGAAAACGTTTCTGTATAATCTATGCCTTCCTTTTGCATAAAGCCACGAGCAACAAG
Source organism: Stegodyphus dumicola (assembly GCF_044657685.1). NCBI lineage: Eukaryota > Metazoa > Arthropoda > Arachnida > Araneae > Eresidae > Stegodyphus > Stegodyphus dumicola. Next base: position 62,532,157 of record NC_140778.1, on the reverse strand, counting down.
CCTCGCTTTGTAAATTCCATCTCGTTTTCTACGTAGAACCCATTTGTAGGACATGGCTCTTTTATCAGGGGGTAAACTTTGTAGGTCCCAGACGTCGTTATCTTCCATAGATTTCATTTCCTCGTCCATAGCTCTTTTCCATGGTTCTTGTTCTACTTGTGGTAGATTTACAATATCTTCAAATGTCAGAGTGTCTTGTGCAAACATTACTTGGTAAATCTCAGGATCAGGATACCTAACTGGCTGTTTCTTTTCTCTTGAGGATTTTCTTTGTTCCTCCTTCTTATTTGCAGCATTTAATTCGCCGTTATCAGTGTCCGAAATTGATTTGTCTTCATTTTTAATGTCATCATTGTCATTTTCACTCAAATCAGAACTATCGGAAATATATTTTTGATTTTCTACTTTCTTCTTTTCTTCATTAAATTTAACATTTCTGGAAACAATGATGCGTCTTGTTTCTGGAATCATTAAACGATATCCCATTGTGAAATAACCTACAAATATCATTCTGACAGAATTTTCATCTAGTTTCTTTCTTTGTGATGGTGGCACTAGAGTGTAAGCATCACAGCCAAATACACGAATGTTTGTTAAATCAGGATTTTCACCATACTTCAGAAAATAAGGAACATGATTGTCAATTGAACTATTTGGGAGTCGATTATTTATGTAAGCAGCCGTAAGTACTGCTTCACCCCAAAGGAATTTTGGTAATTTTGCCTCAAGTATCATTGCTCTAGACTTTCCCAGTACAGTTCTATTTGCTCGTTCAGCAACACCATTTAGAAAAGGTGTATAGGGAGGTGCAGGATCTATTTTTACACCTGCTCTTTTAGCAACTTCATGCAATTCTCCACTGACATATTCTTTGGCATTGTCACAGCGCAGTTTTGCAACAGTTGGATTCAATTTAAAGAATAGCTTGAGTTCATCAGCAATGTCACTTTTTCTTTTGAGCAGTCTGATTTCCATGAATCTCGAATAGTCATCAATTATAGTCATGAAATAATTTTCCCCATGGAGTGTTTGAGGTTCTATTGGACCACATATATCAGTGTGTATAGTTATAAGCGGTTTGGATTCTTTTATGAGAGGACCCTTTCCTATAGGCAAAGCACTTTGTTTGGCACGAACACATACTTCACAAAAGGATTCTTTTGCAGGAAGATTCATCAGTTTTAATTTTTGATCACAGCAGTGTCCTAACCTTCTGTGCCATAAATCATCATTCTTTACTGCTAAAGCTGTAAATAAATTTGGTGAAAAATCACTAAAATATTGCCCGCATTTATCCAAGTATCCAAATCTAAAACGCTTGTTTTTGTTTTCAATATAAACTATTTCATTTTTAAAAATTACGCTTAAACCTGCTGCTTCAATATTTTTAACAGAAATTAATTGTCCGTTTAATTTTGGAACGTAAATAACATCTTTTAACATTATTTCAACACCATTCTTAGTTTTACCGCAAATATCACCAATTCCTTCCACTTCTAAAACCGCCGACTTAGACGCGCACTTAACAGTTCCAGTCTTAGCCTTAATTGAGGTGAACCATTCCTTGTGAGAACACATATGAGAAGTTGCACCAGAATCAATAATAAATTGATCATGCACAAGATTTCCAGCCATAAAAGATATTGCAGGGGAAGCATACTTATTACTATTTGAATTTGCCTGCTTTTTAGAATTATCAAAACATTCACTTTTGAAATGACCACTTTTCCCACAGTTATGACAGACACAGTTCTTTTTCCTACAAAATTTAACAGAATGTCCTTTTCTTTTACAATAAGTACAAAACAATTCTTTACGAGCACTAATAAAAACAGAGTTATCTGTATTTGGTTTAGAATACTTATTTTCATTTTTATAATCAAACATAAAGAGATTCACAATCAATAAGTCTACTTGTAACAAAATCTAAACTCAAATTAGTGCTTGGCTGATTCTCTAGAGATGCCTTAATATTTTCATATTCCTTTGGCAAAGACATTAAAATGTAAATAATAATATCAAAATCGCTTACTTCAGAGCCAGAGACGCGTAAACTACTCACCAGGTTCATTATGCTGTCGATATGCTGTCTCATTGGATTTCCTTATGGTAGCTAGACGTTTACGCGTTAAAATTTGACTCACTGCACCTTTAGCGCTATACGTAGCTTGTAGTTTCTTCCATATTTTACATGCATGTCTTCACGTTGAAGAGAAGCAATAACATTGTCACTTAGAAGGGCAAGTATTAAGGCATAAGCCTTTTTTGATTTCAAAACATCTGCAACTCTGTCCGACTCTGCTTCTGTTTCCAAAAACGTATCCAATTCCCTTGCCGTAAATACTGCTCGAACTCTTCGACACCAAACAGTAAAGTTATTAACACCGTCAAATGGCGCTACACCAAAAGCTTCCCTTTCACCTCAGGAAAAAGCCATCATTCACAATATACCAAATCAAAATCACGCGAACGATAAATTAGTACACTGAAGGTTCAATTAGGGAACTATCAGCGAATTATAACTTTTGAAGGAACCACGCTCTGCTGTTAAACATAGAAAATGCCGTGGTTCGCAAAGCAAATATTTATTACTGAGATATGCAGAGTAATACGCAGAGTTACATGCAAGCAGAATAATACTAAGTACAAGCAATAGCACAGATAAATAAGTACAGGCAGAATAACACTAAGCAAGCAGAATAACAGAATAATACTAAGCAAGCAGAATAACAGAATAATACTAAGCAAGCAGAATAACAGAATAATACTAAGCAAGCAGAATAACAGAATAATACTAAGCAAGCAGAATAACAGAATAATACTAAGCAAGCAGAATAACAGAATAATACTAAGCAAGCAGAATAATACTAAGCAGGCAAAATAACAGAATAATACTAAGCAGCGATAAGCGGTTACAGAGGTCATAGATATAACTTCATAACAGATCATGGTTTAACAAATCATAAACAAGACACAATAAATAACCAATCAAAAGTAACATACAGAATGAGATTTAAGTTTCAGAATAACTCGGACCTGGCTGAAAGCTAATGAATGTTTCGGACTTGAGAGAAAGCTATACTTCCTTTTAACCAGTAAGAATGCGATTACAAATATCACAACAGTGCTAAAGGAGTATACAGGTAAAATATTGTAAAAATTGCACTTACCGTTTTAATTCTGTGGGTGTTCTATGAGGTGGAACACTGCGCCGCCAGAGCTTTTAAAAGTGCAACTAAGCGAGCATTGCAGTGAAGCACGAAAATGAGTAGAATCGTTTGCATAAGAATGAAAAAACTCTGTATTATGGCTGTATACATGGTTTCCTGGATATAAACAATATTCTTGAATATATACGGATAAATGAGATACATATCTATATACACAAGTCCTATATACAAAAATGTTTATAAATTTTCCTATTTCTTAGCATCGTGAAATTGTTCAAAGCAAGTCACACCTTTTTGATGGAAGCACAAACCAACTAAGATTAAAATAATTAACTACGATTAATATTAACAAAAAAGAAAAATAAGCTTATAATATATAGATACACGAAAAATATCTACACAATTATTGAAAATAAACGGAAATGAGTTTAAAAAGACAGCAAAAAATTCGCGTAGGTCTAAGTAAAGATGAGTCAAGCTACTAATGAAATTCCCGCCTAAAAACTATCCCCAAAAATTTCGAGATGCCAATATTAATGCTTTCGTAACACAAAAACCACCTCGCCCCTCAATGCTGCTTTGTTTGAATTCATTCCCCCCCCCCCAAAAAAAATCAACGGAAACAGAAAACGAAAACAACGGATGTTCTCTCCTAAGAGTACAGATGTTCTGATTAGTAACAGCATTAGATTGCTAAAGGCGCAGTGTTCCCGCTAATGGAACACCTGGTTTTATTCAATGATTCTGCGTATGATTTTTGTATGAAAGATTAAAAAAATAATTTGGAGTACAGCCAGCAAAATTATGCCTATTTTTTCTCCAAATAAAATTTTTATATCATTAAAAAAATAGAGAAATTTACTTGAAAAAAATGGATTTTAATAACACATAATAAATTAAAATTATGTGTCTCCTTGAGATATGCTGCTATCTACGGTTTAAAAAGAAAAGTTCAAAGTATATTATAAAAGCATTTTTATCTATTTACGGTTGAATTTAGAGGCTTTCGAAGCGATTCAATTTGGGTGTTCCATGTAGTGGAACACTGAGACACAAAAGCTTAGCCATATTTTAAAATCATTTATAAAAATATATAAATGTAAAGTTAAATATAAAATATTCGTTTCAAAGCGATCGTTGACGATTCCATATCTCTTTAATCTTCCGTGGATGTGGTCATCTTAGAGAGACATTCTTAAATACCTATATTTACTTATTTTCTCAGAAACATCGGTTATCTTAGGATGGTAGTCGACAAGAGGATTTATTGTACCTATATTTTCTTTTTGTAAAATTCTGCGTTTACATTTTCTAGATCTAAATTTAAATTTGATCTTTCTCAAAAAAATAGTGCGAAAATGAATGCATTTCCGTTAATAATCTATTCCGTTAATAATTCTATCTGGCCGCAGTGGTCCAGAGGTAGTGTCGTTGAACGCTGGTAGCTAGACCCAGCACACGAACACGCTGCTTGAGAATTTTGTGGTTTTCCTAATGTGTAATGTAGGTACGAAACTTTTCCTGAGAAAGTCCTCCCCAAACGCTTCCCTCCCCTTAGGAAAAGAGCCCTAACGTGCTCTTTCAATAATCCAATAAATATAAATACGGTACTGAAATATATTGCGTAGTTCCTCCTGACTTGTGTCATCACAACTAACGAATCGCAACATCCAAAGGATACTTATATAAAAGGATTACTTTGAAGAAGCTGAAGGAAAAAGAACAAAAGAAGTCTTAATTTTATTCAAAGAACATATTATTAGAAATTTCAGACATGCATAAACCTTTTAAATATATTTAATCTAAAGTAAATGCTCCTTTTCCCTTTTTTAATTTTTTAAAAATATATTGTTCATGAAGAACTGCCAATACAACTTTATGAAAGGATTTAATTAAATAATAACGTTTAATAGTTAAGTAAATAAATTTAAAATCTCTTAAAATAAAAAATAAAAAACTGCGTATTACTCCCATACGTATCATTAATTTTCTACTTCCTTTCAACTTTTCAATGCAAGAGTTCCTTCTTGGATTTTTAGCAAAAAATTATTAATAAAAGGAAATATATGAAATATAGAGGTAAAAATATTCCTCATTCTTACTCGCACCTAGAATTCATTACTCGAATACGCACCAGCACCTTTTAAAAGTAGAAAAGATATATCTGCAGAATAATCGTCATGCGATTATTTTATTTACTCTATTTTATAGGAATATATTTTCCACGACGATATTTTTAAACTGCGAAGTTTTGGAACCGCTTTCTTTTCTTCGTCGATGTTTTGTACCACGATTGCTTTCTTCCACGATGTTTTAGACTTACGATATGTTTTCCTGCCTTCTTTTCTCCCACATGTTTTCTACAACGAAGTTTCCGTCTTACGTTGTTTTCTCCGCTAGTTTTCGTCCGCGATGTTTTCGTCGGACCTCCTAGAATTCACTCGCAAGCAAGCGAAGTAATCGTTCCATTTAGACTCTTGTCCTTCGACAAACTAATACCTGGCCCAGTATGGATTTATGCAAATGTACAGAGACGTATAAGATTATGGGGTTCATTTAAAAATGACTTTTCAGTCCACTTTCATATTAGTTTGATTACCATTAAAAACGAACATGAGAAAGGTGTCTAAAAATTTGCGTCTTAAAATTAGGAATTTTTGAATAAGATTACAATCAAATTTTTTTCTTATGGTTGGCACTTGCCTATGTCGGCATCGTCCGGCCCTAAGGCCAGATCGGTAGTCTTTTTATCATGGAGGCGCCTAGTAGGTGGGCCATCATTGCCTCCTATGAAGGGACAGACAATTTTACATCCATGCCTTCTCCGGGATTCGAACCCGAGCCCTTCGGTATCGCACTCAGTTTTCCTTAACCACCATAACGCTAAAAAAGGCTTGCAGCTACAGATTTGATTCTATTCATGACTTATCATTATAGTCGTTAGAATATTTTATTCTCACAATTAAATATTGTTTTTTTTTTTAGCTTGTACAACGATGATTTAAATTTTAGTGTTTTTCCAGCATCAAAGGGGTGCGCACACTGATTACAGACATGTTGTTTAAAAAAATAAAATTTACGAAAAAAAAAAAATGCAGATCAATTTTTTAACAGTGGGAATCAATTTTTCGTAACTATTTCAGTAGTGTCAGTTAGGTCAGACTTGTAGGCCGACTTTTAAACAAAGGAATGAAGCTTATACAGGGTGAGCTGTCAAGTACTTCAGAATCTGTGTTCTTAAACGTTTAAAAATATTTCATATCTTTTAATGAAATACATCTGACACTGAAGCATGTCTCCATTCGATGATGCCACCGATGCTTGAAATTATATTCACAGTTTCAGCATGTTTATAATAAAAATTGTAACTAGTTAGTGCTACTCACTAGTTTTCTCATACACTCCTGCGCTTTATGTACTTTAAAATTACAAACGGCTACAACTGTGTCTCTTTTCCCCTTGTTTATTTAATCAAACTACTTTGTCTTTAATTGACAGAGTGGTGACTTTATAGTAATATATACTTTTCACACTTCTGCTGCTTTGTTTTGTGTTTAAAATGTTTCTTCAGTTTTATTTGGACCGTAAACGCTTTCAAGAAAGTAATTCAGAAATCTGATTTAGAATGTGCGTGTTGATGACTGACTGATTCATATGCTTGATTATTTTCTGATTAGATCTTATTTGCGTCTGCAAGAAGTGCCAATAATTGGGTAATAAACCTATGCAGATTTTTCGTCAGAACTCGTTGGTATGCAAGTAAATAAAATGCTTGCACAAATGAATAAAATACTCCTCATATTATCATTTCGACGTTTCATATACAGATAATTTGACTAAAACCTGATAATAATTTATATTTTCTCTCTCATTGTAATGTTTCTTTATACTTTTATAAACGTTCTTCCAAACAAATGTTTCACAAAATTATTACAATAGGTTCTCAAGCATTACCCTCTTAACCTTCTAAAACCGGGCCGAAACTCTCATATTATAGCCTTCAGACCGGCCCGATCCGAAACAGTTTTGCCGCCTCTTTGACATTTTCCTAATGAGAAAAGTCGTTAGTTCCCCTCCATGGATGAAGTAAAATTTACATGTTTGTCGGACGCTTACGTCCCATAGTAGAGGAGTTGCTAGATTTGTAATTTTTTCGATGATTATTTTGCTTTCATTTAAATGAAGTTCTAAATAAATAGTGCATAAATAAATATGCAGTACTGGATGCATATCCAGTGCACAATTTATTTAGAACAAAATGTATGCAATGTTTATATTTCATTAATTATTTCCAATCAATCTCGTAAATAATTTGTGAATTTTTTAACTTTGTTTTCATTCTTCATTTATATTCGCGTATTTTCGTATTAGAAATTAGAAAGCGAGAACCAAATTTAACAAAATATAGTAAATACAGACTAGATCTGTAAGTCTGCAGGCCGGAATGCGATTTTTAATAACATATTTTCATTAATAAAATAATGGTAATGACTAATTTAATGAAATAATAATAATAATATTTATTACCATTAGATGATTAGAATGAGATTCAATACAATTAGATTTTGAGATGAACTTACAGCAATAATAAAGCTTTGCATAACAATAACAGAGATTTAAATCTGCTTTTTACGATAATTTTGTTATTATAATATAAAAGTCAAAATCCGAGATACATTGGTTGCGTTTAATAATTAATTTTAACAAATATTATATTGGACTATCAGGCAAAGAAGGTATATCTTTAACGAGAATTTTTCTTTGTAAAATTGGCTTTTGTTTATGTTAGCCGAGAAAAAAATTCGTGACTTATACATGCAATTATCAAAAGAATTTTGAGAACAGTTTTAAATGTTCATGAAGAATTAATTATACGTCAATTTCTTTTCATAGGTAGAAATTTCGTCTAAAACTATCGTTATATCCAAAAGTTGAAGTCTATTTCATTTTCAACTAATATTCTATTTGCACATAATATATTTTCTAATTTATTTATCTAATTATTTTACACGAAAGCATCCATCCCCTTAAGCAGACAGCGTTCGCGTGCTTTTCCGTAATGCAATCCTAATTTTCATACATTTAATAGTAAGTTGACATACACCTTATTACAGACAAAATAACAACTTTTTTTAAGATATTTTTTATCAACTTGTCTGAATTCTCTCTATCTCTTGAGGAGTATAAGAATTTCAGCAAATAAAACTGGCCAAAATTTTATAAAATGTAACTGATGTTTTGATTCAGTTTAGAAGTAACGTGAGCTTTACTGATATTTAAATATTTTTTGGCAGATCTCATATTAAAAGAGGGTTTAAAGATAAATTGATTTTATTTAATTTACAATCAATGAAAATCATTGAAAGCAATCACTGCATGAATGAAAATCAGAAAAACTATTATGCATACAATTGTCTCTTATTTATCTCCTGATAAATCAGACAAACTTGCCTACATAATAGAAGCACTTTGAAAGAGTTGACAGTTCTTAAGGGTTTTATGCACTCCACAAAACAATGTCAAAATAAAATCTTTTTATTCATAAGTATGAAAAGGAAGTAAACGATAAAAGCGGTTTTACCTATTTTCTAGAAGGGCATTAAATCTAAAATATTAATCTATTCTTATTTGTTATGATTAAAAAACCTTAAATATGGTAAACTTAAAGAGCGTGCAAAATCGCTGACGTTTTAATCATAGCAAAAGTCAGTACTAAAAAAAATTAGCATTAAAATTATGAGACAGATTGAGAAAGAGATGGCCTCTATTTAATTTTCAAGTATATTGGCGCGAGACGAAACCTGCGGTTTTTGCCAAAATGTAGCCAAACTGATAAGAAGAGGGAAATAATGTGTAGCCAGCGGCTACTCTGAGCAGAGACAATGGACCACCCAAAGATCTACAGATAGGCGATTCTCTAAAATGGGGAGGGCATGGATGGTACGACAGTTGTACCAATGCCGGCGTCTGAGAAAGTCATTCTCCTTGTACAACTTCTGTACCAGCCGTCTTCGAGAAATTAATCGCATTTACGTTTACTCGGCTGGAGAACTCAGTAAAGGACTTCTTACCACAATGCCCACAGTCGGATAATCTTCGGTTTCTGGCAAGTACTATCTTAGCTGGTAAAACGCAGCAGACCAACAATAAATTGCTATTCACATTCAATATTCCCATGTTTAGCTATTGTCTATTTTGCCTTTCTACTCACTTTTCGAATATTTGATTTTGAGTGAAACGATCGTTAAGATAGCAGGTGCTTTGAAATTTATAATCATTCATCCTTTGGTATTTAATTAGAAAATTTCTCATCGGAAGACTCAGTGTGAAAGTAATTCAGCTAACAGAGAAGTACTGCTATATGCGGTAGAATTACATTTGCATAAAGGTCTGAAACCGACCCTTTAAAAGAGCTTCATCGTTTTCATATGAACCTGTATTTCTGTTGAAATTCAACTAGTTGCAAAAGCACAAATCTTCATAATTTATTTTGAGATGGTGGAAAAACAGTGCTGATGTGTTATCAAGCTAAATGTACACTGCTCAAAAAAAAAAAAAAAAAAAAAAAAAAAAAAAAAAAAAACTGTGGGGGGGGGGACTGTGCTATATCTCCCGTTCTACTGGGCCAATTGACAAAATTCAAACTGCGTTTTTCATGTCTCGAAAGCGCGACTTAGGAATATATTAGATTTATACATAGCACTATTCCAACATAGGCATGTGTTGAAATCTTACTCCAGCTTTGGATTAGCATGAAGCGTGATTGTTTACAAGCTCTTTTGCGATTTCTAAATTTCTTTTGACTTTTTTGAAGGTGTTTTTATTATAACATTGCAGTTTTCGTTTAGTATTTTTATCACCTGATAATTATGGAAAATTGTGAGGAAGATGTAAAAAATAAAAGATCTTCTGGTCATCGACCAAAGAAAAGAATGTTCCAGGGAAATCAGCATAATGATACAATGAATAAGAAGTGTGGTGTCAGTTCTTCGTTTAAAAAATTAAATAGTAACATTGTTTTGCCACCAAGAGATAAAGATAACTTTAGAGCCTAATTTTAGTGGTTATAGACTATATGATTTGGATATCCTAATTCAATTTATTGAAAATAATTTATGTTGTGAAATTTGTAACGTTCATTTAAGTGAACTCTTTCATCATGGTTTAAGCTCAAAATTTGAGTTACTATGGTCAAAGTGTTCATGTAAAAGAACTTTCAGAAACTCTAATATGTTGTTTGTCCGAAAAAATATATCAGAGCTAAACAGAAGATTTACGTATGCAATGCGAACTCTTGGTCAAGGGAAAGCTCCTATGCAGAAATTCTGCTGCGTTATGGATCTCCCTCCTGTGAATGCACATCGTTCTTTCAAATTCGTCGTTAAATGTGGCTGTAAGTGGAGACGTTACGTGGAATACTCGAGGACATACGTCTTTGGTTGGAGTCTGTTCCGTAATAAGGTCAGAAAGCAACACAATAATCGATACAGAAGTACTGTCTTTATATTGAAAAGGTTGCGAGCCATTTCTAGGAAATGGCGTAAGTGAACACAAGGCCTGTTCGGAGAATCATGCTGGTTCTTCAGGAAAAATGGAAATGAATGGAAAGATAAATATTTTTTCATGTTCCGTGGTAAAAAGAGGTGTAAAATATACTTCTTATATTGGTGACGGTGATGCAAAAACTTTTGCAGGTATAACTGACGCCTAACCATACGGTTCATTAAATATAGAAAAAATTGAGTGTGTTGGACATATTCAAAAACGAATGGGAACAAGGCTACGCAAATTAAAACTTGAAAGAAAAAAAGTAAAATTAAATGACGGTAAACCTCTGTCTGGGAAAGGGGGACTAACAGATAAGTTAATAAATGAAATAACTTCGTATTATGGTAATGCGATTAGAGAATATAATGAGTCTGTTAGTGATATGAGAAAAGCCATTTGGGCAATTTACTACCACAAAATATCGAGTGATGAAAAGCCGATTCATGACTTTTGTCCTACAAATGAAACTACATGGTGCAAATACAATAAAGCTAAGCAAAATAAAACTGATTATAAGCATATAATTTCTGAACCAGTCGCTGTAATGGAGGCAATAAAGCCAGTTTTTATAGATTTGTCACAACCTTCGTTATTGAGAGGTTGCCTTGGCGGCAAAACACAAAATAATAATGAATCATTTAATTCCTTAATTTGGAAATTTTGTCCAAAGACATGTGGTGCTGGTAGTAGGATAGTTCAAATTGCTGGAAATGAAGCAGTAATTGCTTTTAACGAAAGGTCTGTTGGTAGATATTCTGTAATGAATGAGCTACAGCTTTTTAGAAGTAAGTTTTCTATTGAAGGATTTTTACAAATTATAATAAAAAGAGAATAGATAACGCAGAAAAAAAAGGCTTGTCAGAAACAAAACAACAGCGTAAACTTGAAAGGCAGCAAAAAATGGCAGAAGTGCAGGCCTCCATAAAAATGATGGGGATGTTTATTCTGCTGGTGCGTTTTAATTTGTAAATAAAATTTTAGCAGTTTAGCATACAATTTGAAGTAAGTCGTAAAAGATTTTTTCACCCATGTTAAATAATATGTATATTATACAATATAATACATTTCATATGCTTAAATGCTTGAGTTTATTTAACTAAAGTGGTTATGTAAAAATAAATTATTTCTGCAAATATGCTACACGTATTTTAATACACGGCTATCATTCTGTCATAGTATTTTATATAGTATGGTAATTTTAATGTGTTTCATATTGACAAAAGCTTATGCAATTTATTCGAATTTATACTTTTTAAATATATCATTTTGAAAATAAATATACTACGCAATTTATTATTAGAAAGTTGAATACTGAAGTATTTGCATCAAAACTCGATATTCTTAAAATGCATTTTTTCGCAGTTGTATACATAGCATTTAGAGTATGCTAAAGTTACCCTGTGGAAGAACTATTAAATGATTTATATGTTTGATATACAATAATACATTACAGAGAACTTTACCTGAAACATTTGCCTATAAGTAAGTTCCAATTTGTAAGAAAAATTTTAGTTGTATCATTGATTGGGTAGAAGTTTCAAATCATTTTTAGTTGATATGTTATACTTTGATGAAGGCAGCTTATTTTACATTAATTATGCTTATACCAACAATTGGAAATTGTATAATATTACAATATCTCTCAGAAAATAAGCATTTTATATATTTCATAACAAGAGAAGTATTTTAAAAAAATATTTACATTAAAACTTGATTATCTCAAAACATAAATTTTCACTGTTGCGCGCATGATATTTTAAAAACGGTTCTTGGTACACACTTTAAATTTAATGCACTTCTTTATATGAGTATTATCATCTAACTGAACCAAAAATATATTGAATATTTTAATAGTCAAAAATTTTATGCATGGAAATATTAAATTTTTTTTATTAAAATGCATTGTATAAATTGTGTTCTAAATAAAATGAGAATTTAACATGAAATTCTTAAGATTTTTTTTTGCAGTAGTCTTTAGATGCTATACAAGCTATATATTAACTATGAAGTTAAAATATATAACAGATTGTTTTAAATTGTGTGCGCAATGTGGGAGTATTACGTGAACATATAAAAAATTACCTCACAAAGAAGATTAAATTATAAAAATATTTGTGGCAACACAAACTATTAGCTTACTAATTCACAAAGCAGCTGTGCTATGTATTCAGCTGTAAAAAACTGGAAGTAATTGCTTTAAAAATAAATAAGCTATCCCAATTCTTACAACAGGATCATGTTCAGAGATTTTGAGGGTTTTAAGGTGTACGAGACCCCTTAAGGTAGTTCAATGGAGAACGTGATGCAACCACTTCGCATTCCCCAATGACTTTCGGTTTGGCACTTACGTTTCAACCGTCACCGGAATGACGGCCTTGATAATTCAACGAAAGCACATATTACTAGTACTCCTTTCGTGCTCTTAACGTTCTTAGCATATTTCATAATGCCTTACCGGAAATTTCTGTTTTCAGCTATAATCCTGGAAGGAAAAGTTCTGTTCATGCTCGGTCTATCATCTCGACTTGAGGTTTTTGGGAGTTTTTCGAATAGCCTTAACTTGTTTTTAATTGCTAATAGGATTACATAACCAGATGCTGAATGCCATCCATATTTTTAAAGTAAAAAAAATTAAAACAATATTTCCTTAGAAAGATTGATCCGAGCAAGGGTCGGTACGGTTTGCCCCATAAGCCATGTGATGGTTGTCAAAAATTCCAAACGGGACATTATCGTATAATTTTTCATCGATCTCGCTTTTATCACCGGACACATTCAAGGCAGAGCAACGTTCAGATAGGTTTACCTTCAATCGTTGAGCCAGAACGTTTCGGATGATGGTAAATTACTCATGTATCGATTGTTATACTAAAGGAACTCTATTTGTATGCCTCATGATTGAAAAGTCCATTATTACCACCGACCATAACAGAAATCTGAAAGGATTTTATGTGGGACTTCTCAATATCTGGCAATCTTTGGCAAATTCTGCTCAACATCCACGATTTGTTTTCGTGACTTCTTGCTGATTAGCAGCATTATCTTCTGTGTCCTAATGTCTTCTGCAGTTCTTTCGTATGTGTTCATCACCACTGCAGTTCTAGCATTCTAAGGTCGCTTTCGTCTGACGTCGTTTCCGCCTCAAGGAACTTACTTAAGTGGGTAGACTGCCTGGACGAGCTGTCACTTGTCCACTAGCTTCTGGGTTGGAGTAGTTCCGATTGGGCAATGGTGTGTGCAAGTTTCTGAAAGGACTGCCACGTTTTTCATGGCGTACACTCTAGGCATTTTTTAAATCCTTGAGATCCACTATTCGCAGTTGTTTCTATACCTCAGGTTCCCGTATGCCACCGAGGAAGTATTTCATGGATTGTACTTCACGTATTTCTGTTGAGCAGTCAAAAAAGGAGAGATGGGAGAGCATTTCGATATCAGTGGCGAGCTTCTGGATTATTTTGGTGGGCTTCTGCTATCGAGATATTAACTGCAGCCTTCTGTAGCCTTTTAAACACTTCTTAGTAGAGCTTTAGCGTACCGGTACAGCATCAAAATCTAGCCTCTGGTTTTCTGGAAGAGTGGGACCGATATCGTCTTCTTCTATTCTCAGAGAAGCTGCGAAATTTCAGGTTTTTCTTCGGAATCCTACCCATTTCCATTTGGAGCTATACAGAACTGAGCCTTGTACATATGCCGAATGTTTTTTCCATCACACGTGTAAAGCATGAGAAATGGGTCGGAAAACATAGGTACCAATTTAAAGGTATCAGAATCGTCTCCAGTAGCCATTATGAATGTGTTCAAGCTGTCAGATTCTTTGGCGACAACAGCAGAAACTCTGTCATCGATTTGTTGTTCGACATCAGAAACTCTTCCTTTGATTTGTAGTTTGACAGCATTAACTCTTTCTTTGATTTGTTGTTTGACAGCAGAAACACGTTCTCCAGTTTCTCTAACTCTCCTTTCGACCATGTTATTTCTGCTTTCAAAATCCTCGAAAATCTTCTACTGTTCTCTTTTATTTCTTCGTGACAGGCTTAAGTATCAATTTTGGATAGATTCCATCTGTCCTTGAACTGATATTATTTCCCCTTCTCCTCTTTTGTTGGACGCATTTATCTCTTCTGTAAAGGAATCAACCTCTCCTTTTATATCTTCCTGGAACGCAGCAAAGACTGTCACAAGCTGCCTCAGATGCTCCTCAATTGTTCTTGTCACTAGCATTCTGTCCTACTTCTAACACCCAAAATTGTTCCTGGCATAAAGGTTCGTAAAGCATGCGGAAGAGCTGGTAGCTTGTTAGAATTTATTTGTCCCGAAAAAACACTAAACAATTCTGGAGATTTTCGAAAAGTACGAGTAAAAAATATAATTCCAAAAATATTCGAAATATAAAGGAACACTGCTAGTAGTTATCACTTTAAAGTGCTGAGGATGATGAAGAAAATACGATGAAAAGCGCACGTAAAGAGCGAACTTAAATCTGTCAATACTCCTTACTCTATGCTGAACTGCAAAGTTCAGAACTGAAGTTCATTCTGGTCTTATCTCATTTTCTCACTCTCCATACCAAAAGCCCGAAACTGACAAAATTGTTGGTCGTTCGAAATTTTGGAAGAGAAAACAAATGAAGCCACAAGGGAAAATCTACATGGCTTATAATGATTGTCACATTAAAAAAAAACTATAAACTGTATTTACAGTGGTACCTCGATATACGAGTGTCCCAACATACGAGTGTTTTGAGACACGAGCTACCGAGCGAGCGATGTTTTTGCTTTGAGACGAGAGCAAGATTTGAGATACGAGGAATCGCACACTACACCGATGTACACGACCGCAACATGCGCGCGCATGTTGGTGTCGTGTGCAGCGTCTAACAGTTTCTAACACCTCAGACTAGTCTTCAGTCTGAGTGCTTGTTTCCCTCGTTTTGGAAGCATTTTTGGTAAGTTGGGTTCGCGTTTTTTGCTTTTTGTACATTTAGAAAACATAATCATATTTATTTTTATAACCATGGGTGCAAAGAAGAAGATGATGTCTATTGAATTAAAGCGTTAAATAATAGACAACCATGAGCAAGGTGTGCGAGTAATTGACTTGGGGAGGATGTACGGGTGTAACACATCAATGATATTTACACGTGGGACAGAGTGAAATTCTTTGCGGAGTGGATAATTCTGGTGTTGGCCTCGACAATGCCCCTACTCACCCATCAAATCTCGAAGATGATTTACTCGAAGAGTTCAAGTATATAAAATTTTCCCTACCTACCACCCAACACCACTCCTATCCTGCAGCCCATGGATCAGCAGGTGATTTCTAATTTTAACAAGTTGCACATTTTTCGCCGCTGCTTTGAGGTGACGGAGAACACAAAGCTTACCATTCGAGAGTTCTGGAAAAACCACTTTAACATCGTGATGTGCCTAAGAATTATTGCTGAGGCCTGGCTGGGTGTTACAACGAGGAACTGGGTGTTACAACGTCTGCATGGAAGAAGCTGTGGCCTGAGGCTGTAGCTGAAACGGCATTCGAAGGATTGGAACCCAAAGTGTCAGTGGTAGAGGAGCTTGTTTCTCTGGGAAAATCCATGAGTCTGGAGGTGGAGGAGAGAGATGTGAATGAACTCGTCGAGGAACAGTCTCAGAAGCTGACAACCGAGAGTTACACGATCTGCATTTGCAGCAGCATACGGTGGTTCAACGAAAAATTAGTTTTGAAGAGGAGCCAGAGATGGAGGAGGTTATCCCTACAAGAGATTTAAAACAGATCTTGAGAATGTGGGATAAAGTTGTAGAGTTCGTGGATAAAAGTCACCGGGAAAAAGTTGCAACTAGTCCTGCATCGGAGTTGTTCAACGAAACTTGCCTAACTCATTTCCGCAATACCTTGACAGGGAGGAAGAAACAAACCTCCTTGGACAGTTTTTTTAAACGATCTGCGGGTGAAAATGAGCAGATCATGACAAAAAGAGCGAAGACCAGTGACAAAAATTAAGCGCTTCCGTAGGCACTTTTTCTTTTAATTATGTTTTTATAGAATATGTATTTGTTATTTATAAATAAATGTTTCTTCTTGTTATTGAATAAGAAACTACATTTTTCTTATTCAAAAACACTTACAAAAACAGCTGAGGTCGTGTTTTGGAAGCTGGAACGGATTAATGGCATTTCAATTACTTTCAATGGGTAAAATTGCTTTGAGATACGAGCAAGGTTACGAAACAAATTAAACTCGTATGTCGAGGTACCACTGTAGTGGCCAGGAGCTACACTCCGGATAGAATACACATTTGCAGTGACTCGGCTTCAAGCCTTGAGGCCATAATAGGCATTCATAGCACCAGCCCGTTGGTACATGGTATCCGTCTAAAACTACTTAGCTTCCCAACATCATATAGACCACAGTTAAACTGGGTCCCAGCACATGTGGGAATTATAGGAAATGAGCTAGCTGATGCCTCAGCAAAGGAAATTGCTAATAATAGTCAAGCTCCTGAGTTATCGCACAGTCGCCCCATTTCTGATCTCAAAAGAGAAACATTTGCAGTTCTCATGAACATATGGCAGAGCAGATGGTCAGCAGCTCAAGTGGGTAGATACACTTATACTTATTTACCCAAAGTGAATACTACTCTACACAGCCGACACAGTGCCCTAACTCACTTTCTCACAGGTCACGGCCCTTTTCCCACTTATCTCAAGAGATTTGGCCTGGCCTCACAAGATGAATGTGCTTGCGGCAACAGGGGAGATGTGGAGCACTTCGTGTTTGACTGCCAATACACCAGCAACTGGCACCTAAGACGTCCACCAGCAGTACATAAAGAATACTGGGCAAATCACACACTCCACAAAGGCCCGGTGCTCAAAAATCTAATTAAAATAATATCTTACTGTGCAGAAACGTACATGTAACAAAATGATAGTTAAAGGACCACCCAGTACAAGGTCTGGGAAAAGTAGGGTGATAACTCGTGTATTAGGGAATTTCCGTTTACAGTTAGTAATATTAGTAAGAACATTGCAGTAAGAACTGTGAACTGTGAACTTAACATCTATGCAGAGCAGTGTACTAACAATCAAGTTAATAATAAACCTAAGTGGTGCACCTCAACAAAATGTATATATAAATATCTTCCAATGTTTAATAAATATTTCAATGCATATAATCATCCTCCAATATATAGATAAATATCTCACAATGTATATTAAATGTTTCAATGTATCTAAATATCAATTACCTTACATTAGTCTCTATGATTATTATTATATATCAGTTTCTATGTATTATTTACCCTAGATTTCCCAATTAAGTGATTATATTAATATTTGAAAGTTCAATTATTATTGCAATTACCTAAGTTTTGTACATATGTTTATATTTATATTTCAGTGTTACCATGTTTTATATAACCTAGATTTGTCAATTATGTGATTACTTTTTTTAACTCATTGATTTTCGGGTATTAATAACCTTATGCTCTAGTTAACCAGGAATAAAACCCTTTTTTTTTTTTTTTTTTTTTTTTATATATATATATCTTAACGGAATCATGTATAATAACATCTGGCCCTGTATGCCCATGTAAATCTCTAGATGCAATGTAAAAACATATATTATGGCCTTGTATGCCCATGTAAACACTAGATAATGTAAATTTCCAATGAACTTGGAAAGTGGCCCTGTATGCCCATGTACAAACTTTGGAATTTCAATAAATGGTCTTCTGAGCCGTCTGACCTGTCGGGCCCAACCCCGAGCTGGGCGAAGCGACGATGGTAGATGGTTACTGCTGGAATGACAGTACACTGTAGAGTCTCTAATATAAAGACAGGGCAGTGGTCATTCTCAGTGGAGTTCATGTACTTAATTATATAATCGTTAGCAAGCAGATAGTAATAAATAATTTTAAAACTGTGCTGCTATCAATATACAAATTATGTTGACTAGTATAATTAATTTAGAATTATGCGAATACAAATAATAAGATGAAGTATGTTACTACAGATACGTGTTAATATAATACATATATAAGTCTGTGCATATATATGAAATCATAAATCTTTTTATACCAGTTAACAGTTAGAATTACTGAACAACCATGAAAGGTTCCCCAGGAATGAAATATGGTGTAACAATGAACACTTAGTTTAGAAATTCGATTCTATTATATATTGTTGTAAAAGTCTTTGTAAGAGTGAAAATTCTTCATTCTGCCTTAATGCGATTTTTTGCGTTTAATGCGTTGTTTGGAGATTTTATGATCCCGAATTATATTGATGTGATATATTTATTAATACTGCATTTGTAGATATACGTTTTTTGAGAAACGAGTCAAAGCGATTGATTTTTTGTAAAAATTTGGATTTATCCTTATTTTATTGACGTGCACCAGCACTGAATTGAGAATGTCTTGTGCTATGCTTCGATGGATGAAGAAGCGTTTGTAAGTAATGAATATTATGAACGTTTGAACATATTTAAATGAATAGTATTAAAAGTATATATTTACTAATATCATATACTAATAGTTTATGGTAAATTTTTCATTATAAATCTCATCATATTTTCATTTCTCATTCTACTGCATTTCTATAGCGGTACATAAATTTTTGGTTTACATATTGTAGATTGCATCAGTTTTGCAGCGCAATTTATTCCTCGGTATGTTACTTGTAGTGTTATTAGAAATTCCATTATTTTTGTATTTTTTCTGCAATTGGTAGTATCTGATTAGGAAATTTATGTTTTATTTCAAGATGTATATGAAGTTGGTTATATCAAGTGTTAAATAAACGTTGTTATTCGGGCAATAGCGTTAGCTTTATCGAGATAGATAAATGCAGTTCTTATTTCTTAAATACTCAAGATATAAAGACACACTCGTATAGTAGTTTCACTCACTTTTCGTTTTTTAAGGGTTATATATATACATTAAGTGCGTGTTCAAAACAACCACTGACGAGTAGCCTTGGCGTAATTCGTATTCATACCAAGATTATCCATTTCTCAAGGCAATAATTTTTGTTATTTTTGCTAAACCGTTTACGAAAATATAATTTTCCGAATCCTGAACTCTTATGCATGGAAAGGCAGATTTTAAGATATTTGTTTTGCAATTTGATGCAAAATTCGTATTTTTAAAACACTGATGTATATGTTCTTATTTTAAAATTCTGCCAGTATATAACATTATATAACATTCTTGTGTTATAACCATTTATAGATGTCGCTTGCTGTACAGCCTGCTGAATACATTTTACTTTCTAGGTATCTACAATTACATCGTGTTGTTTCGGTACGAACAGGGCCGAAGTATTCATCAGATACATTTAAAGATAATTAATTAATTTTTTCTGATTTTGATATCTATAATATATAGACAGGATTACTGATAAAAATTTTAAGAAAATAGTAAATGAAGAAGTAAATAGAAAAATTTCTTTCAGGTAATGTGAGATGTCAATATAAACTTCATACACTTTACTAGGGGGCTGTTGACAAAGCAAAATCTTTACTATATATGTCTACGAGCTCTACGTATACAGTGTGTTGCTCAAAGTAAACTTCCTGCATTGTGATGAGTAGTACGTGTATGTCGTGATGCGTTCATGCGAAGCTTGTTTCCTCGTATGAGCTCTGCCTCTTAGAACCGAAATTGTCCGTAATCTGCAGCGTCTTGAGTTGTTTATGCAGCTTCTTGAGCTGTTCTGGTATTTCCTGTCGAATCTGACGATGACGCGGACAGTCTTGTATCTTTCGTTTACTTGCGACTTCTTCCCTTCATCGCGCATATTCTTTTGACGTTCCGCTTGCCCAATGGGCCTCCGTTTCGCTTCTGCTTACCTTTCCGGAGCACGCAGTGTTTCTTGGTTTTCTGAATGTCTTTTGCGTCTGCTACTAGTTTCTGATACAGTTTGAGCAAGCGAAGTTTCTTGAGTTGTTGCTTGTCTGCTGGAACTTCTATTCGTTTCTTCATCAGTTTCTTGAATGCGTAACGTTTCTTGTCACTATGCTTGCCTGCTGAGTTTCTAGTTGTATCTTCATTCATTTTTGAAACATGCAAGTTTCTTGTACTTGCCTGCTGAGTCTCCTAGTGCTTTTTACTTCATTTTTTCCGTAGCTCGCTGTAACATTTGTGCTGTCTTCTTGCGTTCAGACATTTTAGTAAATTGAAAAAAAAATATGTAACTGTAGTAAAGTAACATTGCATCTAAAATATGTTAAATACCTACAGAAGTTTAAACTTCTACTCAGAAAGAACTATACAATAAAAGAAATTAAATATTTATAAATAAAATTAGAATAGCATAAAATGCATAGAAACATTTCATTATGAAGAAAATGTATTCATTCTTTCCAAGCAACCAGCTATTCGTAAATATATTTTTCTTGCCAAGTCAGGAAACAAAGACCTTTGACACTTGGGGTAATACATTTGAAGTTATGATTTAAATTAATTTTAATATAACAAACTTGCAAAATCTCAATAAAAGAATTAACGTAGCGATAGCATATCGTGTCACGTATCTAAAGGTGAAACATAAAAGTTGCAAAAAGCAGCTATTCATTTAAAATACTGAAATTAACGAAATATTTTTCGACATACAGTGACGTTATATGGAATCACGTGCTTTCTTCAACTCAGAATATAACCGTAAATAATAACAATAAGTTTCAAGTTTGGCAATACTATTTATTTCATATTTTTTTAACTTAAAAATTTCTCTTAAACACTACGATTTGAGAGTGAGAAGGGCCATCATTTTTCTAAATAAAGCAATTTGATCTCCAGCGCTTTCCGAAATTTTATATAACATCTCGAGTGATAGTCGTAGGAAGATAACAATAGTCGAAAAGTTTTACCAAGAATTTTTGAAATCCGAGGGTACCTCCTTCTAAACTCAAATCTCCTCCCACCGTTCCGGAGGATATGATGTTACGAAGAAAAAAATCAAAGAGGCAAAATCCCACATATATTTAAACTGCTGATTCCTGTTTACAATATTCAATTTCCTTTAAAAACATTAAGCTTCATTTAAATAAAAGGAAAATAAATTCAGATATTTTCCCTAGCTTTCAAGCTTTTATTGTATTTTTAAATATTCTTTTTGTCACTGTTGCGCAAGTTTTCCGCGACGTCATTAGGAGCCGTAGGTCGAAAACATATAAAAATCATTGCTGTAAATAATGATCATATGATAAATTGCATACATATGCGAATCTTTTGATTAGAATTTGAGTACAATTGTTTATACATCAGCTACTATGCCCCTTTATGTAACGACAAGGATTATTTTCAATGATTCTCCGATGAGAATGATTCTTTACAATGATTATTTCATGATAATGATCATTTGCAAAGAATATTAAAAGCCGATGACTACGATTACTTAAATAGAATATGCATGTCATTCGAGGACAACGATTATTTCCAAAGAATCTTCGATCACGTCACTATTGTATATCGCTATACTTCTGGGGTTGGGGGTGGTTGTGTATTGTACTACGGCCCTGTAATTAAGCGTTTTAAATGACATCAAAAACGTTAGTAAAACTTAGGATCCTTACATACTACCCGCCAGAGTTAATTAGTTTGAAACTGAGGTCTAAAACGACCTTGTTGAAAACTTTTAGCTCTAGAATCTAACGCGAGGCCAATCTTTTACAAACATTTCTCTCTAGAAACTAGAAATTAAAAAGTCGTTTTTACATTATCAACTCCATGGACAAGTATTTTCATCTGTACTGCATCTATGAACAGGAGTTTCTTAGTTGAAATCTGGTTCCTTATGGAAGGAAAACTAGTTTAATGAAATATTACACAATCAAATGGCAAGCAACATGAATATTTATATTTCTCTTTTAAAATTCTTATTTCATTCATGACGTTATTTAATTATCTCCCCGTGCTCTCTGACATGTGTTGTAAAGAAAAACATCAAACACGAGCGTGTCTATGTACAAGTGTTCAACACTACCGCCTGCAATCAAAACACTAACGTATTAAAATTCAACATAACAAGACCTCAGAACACACCTTATATTCATCTCTAAACCCTGAGGTACTATTCTGAAAAGTGGCTAATTCTGAAGTGTAGCGTCAGAGAGCCTAACTACATTCATTCAACCTTTATCACATATTCACAATAATTTGTTCTTTTTACAGTCACACGAATAAGTTAAAATTTTTGGCATTACTCTAATATTTTCACTTTTAACATATCACAGTATTTCTTAACTTTTAAGATAACAGTTCATATTGTATAAAAGGACATATTAACATGCCGTTAATTTTACGCATTTTAAAACATACATTAGTAGTACATTGTTAACTTCTATTCTTTTCCAAGCAAGTGCCAATTCTTCTGCATTGAAATACTACATTTCAAAAGTCTTTCCGATTAAAACTTCTTTCTTGCCAGAATCTTTTAAATAAAATTTTATACAATAATTTTTACAATTTTCTTAAGGTACCTTTCTCAAAGATTATCAATGCTTTTTCAATATTCAAGTATTTACACATTCCTATTATACATTAATTTTAGTTTTACTCGCGAGTAATTAAAAAACAATACCAAAATAGGTAACAACTCATTTCTCGCCTTTTTGGCGATAAAGGTAGGCCTCACATGAGGTAAAACTTCTTGAACTCTGCCACTTGCAGTAAGATTGAAAAATTAACTTAAGGTTTCAAAGTAACATAAAGTTTTACTTATCTTTGTGATATTCAGACATCCTTTCTTCTGCCCAGTCCTGGAAGGTAGCGAAGACTACGGTCTGGTTAATCTTCCTTCTTGTGCGGTTTCGCCCTTCGGTACCTTCCTCCATGAGCTTTCTTTTTCTTCCAGTTCGGTCACCTTTGAAGACCTTTGTTTAGCATCTGCCTGTGGTCTCGGCCGTTTGATGGCAGCTGGTCTTGGCGGAACCGGGACAACTGTCTCTCGTTGTTGCCTGGATCTCGTTGCTGGCTGTTCAAATTTTTCTTGCGTTTTTGCATCTGCAACTGGTCTTCGTTCATCAATTCGTCGACATTTGCTGCGTAGACTCCTATCCGATGGGTAGATCTTCTGTTTTGGAGCCGTGTTATAGTTGCTGTCATTTCTCTTCGCTCTCTTTGCATTAGTGGTACTTCTCCCTTCTTCATTCTGGGGGTGGTCGTGCCCTCTCTTTTCTGGTCGGTGGAACGACTTCTTTTTCTTGTTACCTTCAGTTTCCAACGGGGGAACTTTCTTTTCAGTTGATCCTGTCTACTAATGGCTTGCCCTTGGGATTGTCGTTGTTCCACCTCTGGAGCTTGGGCCTGCAGTGCCGGATCCTGCAACAGATCTTGAAATATTGGCATTTTATTACGATTATAAAGTGGTTTTATCTGGTCAACGTTTGCGGTGCAGGTTTCACCATTCCTGGCTTTTAACACCACTAAGCCTGAGTTACTTTTTCTATGACATATGGTCCTTCAAATCGTGGATAAAATTTGGCAGTTTTGTCTTCTGGTGCTGAAGAAAGTGAATGCCTTATTTTTAACACTTCATCTCCTACTTTATAAGTTACTCCACGTCGTTTCATATCATAATAAAGCTTCTGTTTTCTCTGTGCTACTTCAGTGTTCTTTTTTGCTTCTTTAATTTATTTTTCTATATTGCCCATTTTAAATTCTGGGGCTCTTTGTTGAACATAAAATAATTTATCTAACGGCGTTATAATTTTTCTGCCTAAAAATAACTCAGGAGTTTTGCCCGTCGTATCATGTTTTGCAGTCCTAAGGGCGAAAGCTAATTCATTGACATAGTTAACCCAGCTTTTATGAAAATTTTTAACATAACTACGGACAATTTTCACTATATTTCTATTGACCCGTTTCGCTATATTTGATTGCGGCCGATACGGGACCATTTTTAAATGACGTATGCCCAGTTTTTGGCACATGTCTTCAAATATATTACTTACAAATTGAGGACCATTATCCGATATTACTTTTAGGGGCGTCCCGTATTTTAAAATATTTTTATTTAAAATAGAAACAGTAACTAATTTCGAGGAGGCTCATTTTAAGGGAACAATTTCGATCCACTTACTAAAATGATCAAGCATAACAAGGAGATAGCGACTTTTATTTAACTGACTTTTTGGGAAAGGGCCCAATAAATCGATGCCAATTATTTCATTTCGAATTTCCGATTTAATACTATTTAGAAACCCGGCCGGGCGGAAATTAATATAATTAACTGCTTGACCTGTTGGGCAGGACTGGACATACGCCCTTGTTAACTTTTGCAGCTCAGGAAAATAAACTGCTTCGCGTACGCGTTGGATGGTTTTCCGAATACCAGCATGAGAAGCTAAAGGGGAGTCGTGTAACTCCTGCAGTATATTTAATCTAAGACTAGCTGGGATAACAGGTCGAAATTCGTTGTTGGAATTCGTAGTTTTTGTATAAAATAATAGACCATCTATTAGTTCGTAATGGGCCGCCCTATTTCTTATCGCCACAATATCTTGGTGGCTAAAATTTTCAGGATCCTTTAAATAATCATAAATATTTTTAAATTCAGGATCCTTACTCAGTTCGGTTATCACAGTTTCTCGGGAATGTAACTTACATGCTGTGAGCATTGCCACCTTTACAGTATTACCTTCTTCATCTATTTTTATTCTGGATAGGGCATCTGCTACGATATTTTCCTTTCCGGGGGTGTGCTTAATTACCAGATTATACTCTTGTAACTTGAGTGCCCATCTTATTAACCTTGGGAATAAGTTTTAATAAGTACAATGTAGTCAGAATACACTGTTATTGGCGCCTTTCCAAAATAGACTCGGAACTTTTGCACTGCTAACAGAACTGCAAGTGCCTCTCTCTCAGTCGCGGAATAATTTCTTTGTGTTTGATTTAAAGTTCTACTAAAAAATGCCACGGGCTGATGATTTTGCGAAAGTACCGCTCCTACCGCATAATCCGAAGCATCCGCTGAAATTTCTAAATTCTCATCGTTTTCAGGAAATTTCAAAACAGGGGCTTGCGTTAATGCTTGCTTTAATTTTTAGAAAGCACTATTGGCTTCGGCCGTCCACGAGAATCTTGCCTTTTTCCTTTTTAATTTTAACAATGGTTCGGCAATAGATGCAAAATCTTTTATAAAACTCTATAATATGAACAAAGTCCTAGAAAAGAAGAGAGCTTCTTCGTCGTATTTGGCGGCGGATACTTTTGCACAGCGATTATTTTTGATTCGTCCGTCTCGATTCCTTTCTGAGATATTTTGTAACCTAAGTATTTTAATTCATGGGTTGCAAATTTGCACTTTTCGACATTAACTTTTAGACCGGCCTCATTTAATAATGAAAACGCCTGTCTTAAATCCTGTACATGTTGGTCTAGATTATCACTAGTAATAATGATATCGTCTAAATAGATCAATGTGGTCTTTCCTAGAACAGGCCTTAGCACAATGTCCATACATCGCTGAAATGTTGCCGGTGCCCCTGAAAGGCCAAACGGCATACGCAAGAATGCATAAGTGCCAGACTTGGTTATAAAAGCAGTCTTAGGCACATCTTCCGGTTTAACCCCTATTTGAAAATAACCAGTCGTTAAGTCTAACGTAGTCATATATTTTGTAGAATTTATGTTCCTTAAAATTTCTTCAATAATAGGTAACGGATATACCGGATATTTAGTCATGGAGTTTAATTTACGATAGTCAATTGCAAAACGCCACCTTTTCTGATGTGTTACCGGATAGTCATTATTTTTCTTACGTAACACAACCGGGCTATCATAAGTACTTGAGATGAGCGTTATGAACTTTTTACGTAACATATCTCGAATGTGCCACTCTATAATTTTTTCTTTATTCTTATCATACCGATATGGTTTGTGGCGAACTTTCAGTGAATCTCCGGTGTCCATACTATGGTTAGTAACTTGAGTTAATATGGGAATATCACTAAATAACGAAGGAAATTCACTTACCACTTGTCGAATTTTTTGTTGCTCTCCCTTAGGCAAGTGGTCGATTTTTAATGTGGGTGGTTGTCTTTTTTCTTCCCGAACTGGTTGCATGGTCAGCTTAAAGGAAGCTTGGTTGAAATCCAGCGTTGCTTCTGGCTCTGAAAGAAAATCTATCCATAAAATGACATGTGCTTGTAAATTTTTTACGATAAAAAGCATGATCTTTACTTGCTCGTCCTTGATCCGTATATATAATGGTATTTTACCTATGAATTTGCATCTTTCTCCGAGCGCAGCTAACACTGTCGTATTATCTGAATTATATATGCGGTATCTACGGAAATACTTCCTAAAAAATATTCTGCCACACAGGAACACTGCGCACCTGTATCCAGGAGTGCGGTGGCTGGGATGTTGTTCACCAAAACTTCAATCTTTGGAAGAGTCAAATTTTTCACAATAACTGTATTTAACTTGAAGGAAGAGGGCTTTTCTTGGCCTTCGGATTTCCGCACCCTCCCGTCAGCAGAAATCCGTTTTAGTTTAAATTTTCTTTCTTCCTTTCGATGCCTTCCTTGTTTTTCCGCTGGCCTTCAGACTTTTTTTCTGGCTTACTATTGAACTGTCGACGTTCGCCGGTTGTTTTTGGATACTCAGGTTTCCTTGCCCTCTGATTCGATTTGCTTCCGTAGCCGTGTTCTTGCCTTTGCTGTGGTCTTGGCGCACCAAATTGGCTTCGTTGCTCATACTGGCGTCTTCATTCGATGTCCGCCGTTCTTCTACTTTCAAACTGGATTGTTAGCTCAAATAACGTTTCCAGTGTAGTCGGATTCCTTAATTAAATAAAGTCTTGTACTTGGGGAACTAAACTCGGTAAAATCACTTGGATTATCTCAGGATCCGGACGGTTTCCATACAAGAGTTTAAAGACGTGAATTTTTCTTAAAATAAAGGTGGAAAGATTTTCGATTCTTTGCTGGTATATGCTGAAGAGTTCTGTTTCTTATCTTGCACGATCTCTTTCGACAGGGAAGGCTTTTACTAAGGCAGTCTTAAAATTTTCGTAAGTTTAGGTGGGACTTCCCGCTTGACCCAAGAGGCTTCTGCCTATACATTTGAACCAATTAAGCGCTTGGCCCCTCAAAGCGCTTGTAGCTAAGGTGACTTTCTGGAACTCATGGACTGGATACAGCATGAAGTGGTCATCCAATTTTTCCAAAAAACTGGTTACCGGTGAGTTTCCATAAAATGTTGCTTCTGGTTTCATCGATGCGCGCATGGCCTTTACGATGTACCCAAATCCTTCCAGGGCGGCAGATGGCATTTCTGGATTCTGAGCCGCTTTTGCAGGCACCACAGGTTCTTCTTGAAACTCGGCCATGATTATTCTTCTTCGTCGGGCGCCACTATCAGGACTTGTATTCGTCTTTACTTGCTTTGGAAACATGAACTCTCCTGACTCGGAACAGGGAGCTTACACAAGCTATGTTTACTAAATTACGTGATTCAAATCTTATTTATTGCAACAACTTAAACTGTTATGACACTTTCAATTGCACAAGAGGCCCTTGCATTTACAATTGCATTTATTTGTGGAACACTTCCCTTTGCAATAACAGTGTGTACATATACTCTTCTGTTTTCAATCTACTGAAAGTCGACATTCTCCAATTTCAGTCTTTCACAGTAACATATGTTTATATGATTATATATATATATATATATATATATCGTTTATATAAATTGTTTATATATATATTTATATATATATAATCGTTTATTGCAATGAAATGTCGGAAACGCTTTCCTGGCCCATAGTGACGAGAGACAACACAAGAAAAATAGGGTACGAACATTGTAAAGATATTTGTTTATTTTTCTTAGCGCAGCGAAAACCAAGAAATAAGCACAAAAGCAGAGGATCGCCATCAAAAAAAGTATTCGAAAGTTCCTTCGGAACGTATCCTAAACATGGGTTTGGTAGGGATAGTACAGTGCATTGTTCAGCAAGATCACGATTTCTAACTTGCATTATCAGTTCCTCTCGGGGTACGTCAACACATTAGTGCACGAAACCCCTGTTAGAAGTCCAACAGGAACTTGTGGCACATATTGTGGCAGCTGCTGGGAAAGTCCTGGGGATGCACGGTATTTTCCAGAACATCTTATGTTGGATGTGCGAGAGATGGGATACCTGTAACAGGGTACAGGTCGTAATTTCGAACACATTTTTGAGGTCCATAAGTGTCTAATTTTGTTCCTACTTTTTAATTTCTCTTGTGCTAAGCATAACTGGTGTCCGATCTTTCTTGTGTTTTGTGTTGTTTGCACCGGCCAGGAAAGTGTTTTCGGCCATGTTTTGCCATTTAATTTTTCGTCATCGTCGTCTCTCTCATATATGTGTATAATTACTTATGACTCAAGTGTTGCTACTATATGATGACATTTACAAACACGGTGTTTAAAATGCTACATATTACCATCCAAAAATATCTTTTTCTTTTCCTCTTGCCCTTCAAATAAGATATATGTGTCCTTCATTGCAAAATTTCCTGGAACTTTAATTTTTCTTTTTTCGAGGACAATGGAGAACATATTTCAGTATAGGCAGCTGTCAATATTCAAACATCAAATTGTAAAAGCCATTAAAGTGTGGCCGAAATGATCAGAAGGACTAAATTCGCATAAGGATTTAGGAAATACATTTTGAAAGATTTTGTAAATTTTCCTTTAATAAATTTAATGGAACAGACAAAAGAAATTACGGGGAACAATAAAGATAGGAGAAAACAGGTATATCTTTTCCTAATTTACTTTGATTTGATTGATTTCTTTCTTTCTTCCTGTATAAATAAATAAACTTTAAGAATGCAACTGAAGAATGAGAATAAAAGTTTCAATTGAAAACAAATGGTGGCAAAAATCCTAGTGCGGCTCTGCTGGACGACGAAAAAGACCAGCAATATGATCCGAATTTGGAATAACGAGAGAAAATTTGAAATCTGTGCAGCCAGCGATGCAAAGAGACTCGTTAAAATACAGGTTTTGCTGATTCAGAAAGAACGTTACGTGTATATCTTCTAAAATGCTTTTTCCATCCTTTGTTTGTAGTTGTTTCCCTTTTCATTTCAGTTTCCTTTTTTCCTCCTATTTTGCAATTTTCGTCATTGTTTCCCTCTGTTTTTAAGCCACCTGTTTATTATTTCTGTTATTATTATTGCAACTTATGTAAAAATTAAGTAAGGAAAAGTAAGGCACTGAAACTTTGCAAATTATTACGCTCTATGTGAGATTCATGGAGGCCGCTTATTGCATAGAAATAACGCAAAATACTTTAACTTATCTGCTTGGCTTTAGATCAGAACAACGAAAACAACAATTTTACCCTTTGTAGAAAACAATTCTGCCAGGCAATAATCTACGGGGAGTTTTTTCCCTATGAAACTGAGCCAAAAGTGTTATATAGTATCTAAATATGGAAGTGTTGTACATGTTAAACGTGATCGTCATTGCATTACTTTCACTATTTTACTACTGAAATAAAGATATACCGATTATTTTGTAGATTGGAAAATCCTCCTTGTGATCATGAAAAGGAGCAAAAACTGGAAAACGAGAAAGAACTGGAAAACGAGAAGGAACTGGAAAAGAAGCGAGAACCGGAAAAGATGCAAAAACTGAAAAGAATCAAAAACTGAATAAAAAGGAAGAACAGGAAAAGAAGGAGAAACTGGAAAAGAAGCAAGAACTCAAAAACAAGAGAAAACTGGAATTAACACAAAAACTAGAAAAGAAGCAAGAACTGAAAAAGAAACAAAAGCTGGAAAAGATACAAAAACTAGAAAAGAAGCAAGAACAGGAAAAGATACAAGAATTAGAAAAGAAGCAAGAACTGAAAAAGAAGCAAAAATTGGAAAAGAAGCAAGAACTGAAAATGAAAAAAGAGCAGAAAAAGAAGCAAAAACTGGAAAAGAAGGAAGAACTGAAAAACAAACAAAAACTGGAAAAGCAACAGAAATTAGAAAAGAAGAAACAACTGAAAAAGAAGCAATTACTGGAATGGATTCAAAAACTAGAAAAGAAAGAAGAATTGAAAAAGAAGAAAAAACGGGAAGAAATACAAAAACTAGAAAAGAAAGAAGAACTGAAAATGGAGAAACATATTGAAGAGATACTAAAACAAGCACACAAAAATGAACTGGAAAGGCAGAAGTTGAGGGAAATATTGCAAAAACCAAAAAAGAGAGACCTGAAAATTAAGAAGAAACTGGAAAAAATGCAAAAACTGGAAGAGAAGCAAGAGCCGGAAAAGATGCCAGAAATGGAAAATATAGACGAGTCTGAAAAGACGCAATACCTGGAAAAGAAGCAAAAAACGAAAAAGAATGAAAATCTGAAAGACAAGCTGGAACCGGAAAAGAACTGTCAAACCCGAAAAGGAAACCGGTTGAACTGCGAAAAGAGCCAGAACTGGATACCGACTGTAGAACGATTGATTTAATGACCAAACGAAGCAAGACCCGGAAAAGAAAAATAGAACAAATAAATCATATACCTGCCAAACCAATATATACCTGCTACATTTTACCAAAATTTATTATCAACTACATTTTTATTATCAAGAACTTTATGGTATTCTTAGTATATGGACGGCATTTGATAATATTTTGCTCGGTAAGTGTAACTACTGATATATTATTAGCTAGTAATTAGTCATGCTAACTTTAAGATACCAGTATTATTTTAGCAGCAACTAAGTACACTCTTTCGTAGTTCAGATCTATGTTTTCAGTGCCTTTCATGGCTACGAGGTCTTCCGGTTTTACCTGGAAAGTCACAGTTTATTGACTTTTTTAACACATAGCTTTACACATGACAATATTTTTCAACAATAAATTTATGTTGTGCTACTGGCTTTAAATTGTGCAAATAAATATTGCACGGCATATATTTCATAATTGAACTCATGAATTTAATTTATACAAATTTCATTTTAAAATTTGTTTGACCCTGACCTGTCTTATCCAACTGCAGATATTCATAGAACTTTACATCAAGGTTCAAAGAAACGTTCAAAAAGGAATGTTTATCCACTTTTAATTATGTGTTAATCAGCATGATTTGCATTACTAAGATTGTAATTCTAAACAAATTAAAAGCTATTGTAGTATGTACATTAACTTTTCATTTGCTTTCACCTTGTTTAAATTCAGTTTGACATACCACAGTTTCCGTCTCTACTCAGGATTTTTTCAGTGTAAAAATTCAAGATTACAAATTGAAATGATCGAAAGAAATAACTTTTAAAATGTGTGCATACATTACATCAGAATCATAATATAATTAGATAAATAAACTGAATAATATGTTATAAAGCGAATTTATATCAATTTCGATTTCTTTCAAAATAGAGATCCTTCGCACCTCACAAATCTCACAGAAACTCTCGGTTTGTGATTCGTGAGCTCTAGTTTTTTATATTTGGAATTTGGCAGCAATATGATTCACTGTTACGATGCAAATATTTGCTCAAAAATTGGTTATCTAACTAGAAAATGGTATAATTAAAATAAAATGAATATTATTAGATGGAAATGTTGGTTTCCTTTGCGTTTATCTGAATGGTATCGTATATATAAACCTGTTGGAGACGTTTTTTCCCACACATCGAATAGAGACACATAGTCACATAATATAAATAATATGACTACAATACTATAGTGTAAGATGAAGCTCTACCACATTTCTCTATTACTTAAGACTGCGAAAGATTTGTTAAAGCATTACAGGATAATACTCTGATGGATCTCGCCGTTCTGTTTCATTTTCTGCCCTCGAAAACACATCATCTTAGTACAATAGATTACTTTTGAAGGAATGGATTATTTGAAAACATTGTAACTGTAATAATTATTCTCTGACGTTAATACTCAAAAAGCGGTTGAGAGCATAATCTTTGGCTATGCGCTTTAAGCTGTATTAAAACCATTTTGAAATGTAAGGCCTACAAACTGAAACGTAACTTTATCTTATTTCTGTACTATTCATTAGAGTTATATACATTCCCATCAATAGATACTGAATGGCTAAATATTCTGGTTACCCAAATCAGTTATTTTTTTCCTCTCTTCTTTTTCTTAATTTTAATTAGTCCGGAAAGTAAAGCTATAGAGAATTTCACTTCTTCATTAGAAATCTGATTTAGAATTTTGTGTTCCGAGATAAAAGTTTGAATTCTTTATCCCTTTTCTCAACACAAAGATTGAAAAACGTAACATCGAAATTTTGAAAACATTTATACACTAATAGAAGGGAAAAAAAACAGAATATAATGGTTCAGCAAGCATGTAAATATCTCTATCACTTAAGTTTCAGCTATGTTTGTTATAGTATATTCAGGCGTATAATTTAAAAGAAAATGCAAGATGGAAATTTATGGGTACGCGCTGTACGCCAGCTATAAAAATGCTATGTTTAGAAATATGGAAAAAGTGAGCATAAGAAAATTAGATTTCTGCGTGTAATTAAATGCTTTTTATTTAAGATAAATAACATAGTTTATGTACTTAAAAATTTTCGTTATCGGATTCTGTTTCATTTTCACCTTCACCTCTGATCCATACTTGCATAGATAGATCCAAGTTCCTCATATACGTCTCAAGCTATAACTTCAAGCACATCATCGAATTTTGTTTCATTTTTGCCGTTACTTTTACTCGGATCCACAGATAAATAATCATCTTTCGTTGCATCTAGACCGTCAGATATACCACATAAATTAAACGGGTTTAATTTTATTCCGTTATTGTATTATCTACTGACACACTATTTATGGACTGGCATGACGTATTTGGTCTCCATTTGTAATTGTTTTTTTCACCTTCACTTTTTTTCGAGTATTCCACTAACGTTTAAAATATTCTATCGATGATTTATTGATATATATGTCTAATATCTGAACTAATGGCAATAATCCGCCTGGATAAACTGTCATATCTGCATAACACTCTTTCAACAACATATTTGTGTTATCCGTTAGATGGAGGCTGAACATGTCCCAAAGTATTAGACTTTCTTGATTATCTGAGGCAAAAGGAATCTTTTGCCAAATATTTCTTATCCACAGTTTCACAACATTTTTCTCCGCCGATCATTTCTCGTGAATACGGATGAAAACACTTTCGGGAAACTGCACTTCAGCAAAGTCTTTCTTTTAAAGATATCGATGAGCTTTTAATTTCGTACGGTCGGCTAAGCAGGAGATCAGTACGGTGAGGTGACATTCCTCGTTGGCCTATTGATTTTATGTTAACCGTTATTTTTCTTTCATATCATTGTTTCTATATCTCCTACTGCATCAAAACTACAGGAATGACATCCGTATTTGCAACACGTGATAGTAAATAAATTTTTACATATTTTTAAAAACTCATCAAAGTTTTATCTCTATATTTTCGAAGCCTTTGAAAAAATTTTATCTCTTTTTCTCGGAGAACTGAATTATTCCGTGAAGTAAATCGAATACACAAACTCAGTTTGCTTTAGAGTTTTCACTTCCATTTGCACTCATTTTTTCTATTTTTAAGGCAAAGAAACGTACGCTGTTTCTTGTTACAATTAATCCATTCTAGTGATGACGGGGATTTTCTACAATGCAGTTTCGAACACTTTCGCCGACGGTAAGCTATTTCATTACTTCTTTATGCAATACACATTTATTCTTTGGCGCAATAATCATTGTAAAATTTCATGCCTCTTCCACTCGTGTACGAAGCATTCACGAAAACCAAACTGCATGATTTCCATTTTCTTTCGCAAACTGAATGACTTAAAATTTGAAACTTGCATTGTGTTTGTTTCGTTCGGCGAAAGCCATAACTACTGCTGAAGAAAGCACTGGATGAACTACACTTCACTAAAATCAAATGTGATATCGTTAAGTCTTTGATGTTGACATTAGAACCACGGCTTCAAATGACTACAGAAAGGAGAAACATGACTCCTAATTCCGCAAATTCACTTTGGTCGAAAGTGCACTCTTATCCAAATTATGTTCCTTATTTCTCGAAGTCCTAGAATAACATTCTCTTCCACATCCAGAATGAATACAAATCATCTCCTACCTTGCAGAAATATTTTCCCCGATAATCATTTCTCCTGCGCACCACCTTATCGCTTGCCAAACTGCAATGTTTCCGCAATTGACATACATGCTCGTGTTTCCTAAGGTATGAAATAATCAAGAAGAGCTGTTGCGGGATATGATGTTTTTGGTATTGCCAAACCACCATGTGTATTTTATTGCTTTCTTTATTTACGAATGACCTGATTCATTGTAATTAAGCGATATAAGAACTTGATTTATATGCGATTACGATTTCTTATACAAAATGTTCCAACAATGTGCTCATGCGTTGTAATTTTATTTATTCAAAACTCAGTCTAGTTATATTTATAAAATTTTCAATAGCAAACGAATGTTTTAAGAAAACAGTTTAAACGTTTTGGGTCAAGATACTTTTCAAAAAAAGTCTAATCCAAGAATTATTTATATGAGAAATTTTATGTAAAAACAAATGGCGCACATTTTTACGTTTGAAATTTACTGGCACATTCCATGCCAAATTTAGTAAGAGATTTCAGGTTTTTACCAGCTATAGGAAGTCAAGGATTTCTAGAATAATTTACAAAGTCAAGGAAGAGTTCTGTCTATTGTTAATTAGTATTTTCATTTCCAAAATAGAACGTTGAAAATTAAATTTTGAGAGAAGTCTTTCTAATTTTTTTGGCACGCTGCATAATGAGTTCATTTCAAAAAAGCTGAAAATAAAAGTATCAGTTTTCTACATTTTACTAATTATTCTTTTCTCCAATACCTAGTCTTCATTTCGGAAACTTTCCTTTTGGTTATAAGAAATAAATCACAAAACAATTGACTGATGTCAATCGAAATCAGACGGAGATACTTATGTTCAAAATTATTTCATAACGAGTGCAAAGTTTTTCCTCATAAAATTATGAGTGTCGGAGAAACATATGAAGAGCTAGGTTTCGTAATTTTTACAAAACAAATGACTTTAAATTTAAAAGTACCAAAGCGCAAACATTTACGTTTTTCAAAAAACTTTTGTACTTGGAAGTCAATGCCTACCACAAACGACCAACATCCGGTCTGAACTTTTGCAGAAAGTGCAGTCATCCGTTTCGAGTACCTTTCATTTTGGTTATTTGCGTATGCCATATAACCTTCTCAAATATTCTCATGCTTGTGACTCAGAATTGAATTATCATTTTAACTCATATTTTTATGTGATGTGTAACAATAATTTTGTTTATTTTTCAGGATGAAGATTCAGGCCCCCTTTGCGCATACCGACTGTAATTTGAATAGCCAGTTTACAATTACAAGCTTAATAGTAACCGACCGTCGTAGGGAGACGCCCGAGGCTTAAAGGAACGCGAATCTCTATCAAAGTTGCAACTTGTGTAAATGCAATTTTGACTTTAAAATTCTTTTATTTTCCCTTTCTCGTTTCAAAAATGTTTTTCTCTTCAATATTTAGTTTAATAACGTGAAACTTTAATTTAAATTTTTCTTTTCGCTATTTTTACTTTAAAAAGATTTCAAGTTCTTTCATTTTACAAAAGTAATACTGATTTTAAAAACTATAAATATTTCCTTTTGGTTTTTTATTTTTAAAAATTGCTTTTAAATGCTCACTTTATTTATTTTACAGAAATATTATATACTCTTATAAGCTAAACATATTTCTTTTTCGTATTTCCATAAATGCCATTTTTTAAAAAATATTTTACTCCTTTTTATTAAGGGGTGTTGGAAACCCTATAGCAACAATGTTAAATTGGCCATTTTTGGATTACCTTTTCCGAAAATCTGCTGTTCTTACAGGTTTGAAGGTTTTTACGTAATTAAAGTACATCTATCACCTCGCGCTCTTTCAACCACGAGGCAGGTTCGTCTATGCACTCGCCATAGTAGGAAAATAATCTCTATCTTTGAAATTTTATCCTCTAATTTATTACACATAACGGTACACAATATACAATAAAACAAATATCACTAGTATAGTATACAATTAATTATATACATAATATAAGGCGTGCAAAGCATGTTTTAAGTAATCTCAACTATATACATAATATAAGGCGCGCAAAACATGTTTTAAGTAATCTCTTTCCACACGGCATGGCTGCCGTTCCAATCGCTAAAGTACCAAGTCTCGTATTCACGCCACCAGCCTGCCTCGATCGGTTTTTCCTGAGAATCTCGAATTCTTTTAATACGGTGTCTTTAATCATAATGTTGTTATTTAAATCCATTTGTTCGAGAGTCGCGATCAAACTTTTAACTTTTGTTTTTAAACTCTGCAAAATAATTTTCCCTTCTTCACATATTTTATAGAGATTAAGAATCACTTCAGCATGATGTAAAAAGAACAGCCATTTCTCAGCTTTCGATGGTAGGTCAATCATAACTCTTTTCATTATTTTCAAATGTTTCAATAATCGTTTCCCTTGCTCTAAGAATCTCTAAGAATCTCCTATATCTTGATAAAAATAAGAACCTTAATTTCTCATTTGCATATAAAATATACTTTCTCGGTGTCTACTGGCTTTAACGCCTGACATTCGAATCATGTTATTAACAGACATAAAAACAATTTTAATTTTCTAAGTTAATATGGTTAATATATAAATTAAGACGGACTTACCTTTGATCCCGATAGTGAAAATATCGAACGAAGAGCAAAACTTGACGCTGTTAACTTTAATCATAAGCACACTGCAGTGGCACGTAACTTGACATGATTACAACACGGCAATTCACATTACCCCTGAGTTAACTTTTCACGATTTCACTAGGATGTTGAACACTGATGATCCCATTTTACCACTCACTGGCTGTTAACGTTTTAGCACATCACGCTTTCACAAATCGGATGAATTTATTCGCACACATGGCCATAAACGCGCCATTTTCTTTCGTCATAAAAATCTTCTCACATCGTAGACCCATTCGTGAACTATCACCGAATTTCATTTTATAACTTTCAGTAACTTTTTACGACCATATTTATTTATTATTTTCACTATTTAGTGATTTCCTTTTTCACAATCTTATCCTATCGACTGCGCCCATTTGCACCTCGCGCCGTTTCAACTCCGAGGCGGGTTCGGTCATTTCTCATGCACTCGCCATAATAGGAAAATAATCTCCATCCGCTTTGAAATTGTATCCGCTAATTTATTAAACAATACACAATAAAACAAATACCACTACTATACATTTAGCTTAATTTATCTCTTTGCACACGGCATGACTGCCGGTCCAACCGCAAAAGTCACAAGTCTCGTATTCTTCCCACCAGCTTGCCTCCACTCTGTTTTCCGGCGTAACTACGTCCCTTCCTTTAACCGTCTTTCGCCCCTCGCGGATAAAATGTTCTGGAAACGTCTTTCGCTCAGGGAAGGAACATCACAATACCTAGCTGAATATCCTGAAACGAGCTTTTTTATCATTTTAAATTTTAGAGTATTTTACAGTATATTTTGTTACGCATAGTAAAATTTAGCACTGATTATAATCAAAAGCTCATTTCGGCACATATTTGGAAACGTAGTAAATAAGGTATAAAAATTTCAGATACCTGTGAGCAGTAGTTCTTGAAAACAGGTACTACATCGAGTATAAAAAATCACGTTCGGGGGAAAAACGCGATTTTATGTAAAAATTCTCAATTATCAAAGCATTCAATGACAAATTAAAGCTAGATTTTGTACAGTCCTAATTTTCATAGAGATTAAAGAACGGTGTTTTAAGAAAGCTAAAATTGCAGAGAATTTGAAAATGCAAATATCAGAAATCCTTATTTTATGAAATGTTTTGGCTTTCAACACCCCTTCAACTATTCTATTCTTTAAAGTCCTTTCTCTTTTTTTCTATTCTGGTAAAATTTGATATATAAATTTAATTCTTTGTCTTTTAATTTTTAATTTTATATCTGTGGTCGCATTTCTCTTTAACGATTAACATTTTGCATTTGGCTTATTATTATTATATTAAAATTATGCGAAATGAACAAACATTAAATAATGAGATGCTCAATTAAAAACAAATACAGATTTAATGATAAAAGGGAAATTTTTAATGTCATTACAAACAAGATTTCAAGGGGTTCAAGAGGCCGTTGCCTAAAAAAAAGAAAACAATTCGTCGTTTCCGGAAGA
This sequence comes from Stegodyphus dumicola, assembly GCF_044657685.1. NCBI lineage: Eukaryota > Metazoa > Arthropoda > Arachnida > Araneae > Eresidae > Stegodyphus > Stegodyphus dumicola. The sequence continues at coordinate 62,493,232 of NC_140778.1, read as the reverse complement.
AATGAAACTTTAAAAAATATTTTCGTTGTCAGAAAAACCAAACTTTTTGAAACATTACGTTATTCAAACTCTTACGTCACTTCCGAGTGTCACGTTATCTAAGATGGCATAGGTTTCGGCTACGTACCCAAGCCTCTGGCATCTCCTGAGGGCGGTTGGTTACTACACCTGTACCAACGATAGTGAACTTCCGGTGATATCCTTCTGTCTGTAACTGAATGAAACTGGCACTATTTGACGGCACACTAGCGAAACACTAAAAAGTCATGATTTAAACGACGATGATTTAAATAATTTAACTGGAATTTTGAGGACGAGGATTTAGATTAACTGCTGATGATTTTTTATTTAGGTGATCGTGAGTATATGGTTTAGTGATGAAGAGTATGAATAATTGAGTAGGATGATAATAAAACTTTAGGTGATCGGGCTTTGTATCTAGATGAAGTTCTTTTATTTTGACGACGACTTCAATGATGATGATGAAGATGATACATAGGATGGTTTAAAATGACTGATGTGATTTGGGTGATGATGGTTTATCTTATTCTGACGATGATCATGGTGACGCGATATACATGATGGTTAAAATGACGATGTGTATTAAGTGATAATAAATATTTAGATGAATTTGATGGTGACATAGTTTTGACTGATGACGATTTTATACATGATGTGAGAGTGATTTATATAATAATTAAAGGAGTTAGACAATGAAGACGATGATTAAATGAGGATGAAGAAGATGATGATTTGGTTGATATTGCTTTCTATTTAGATGATCTGGAGGATTATGATTTATCTATCTCGACGATGATAATGGTGATGATGACATATACGACGGTTTAAACTGAAGGTATGATTTCGATGATGATGATTATTTAAATGATGGTTTTGAATTATCTGGTGATAATTTTATAATTTCTTTCTTGGTGATTTTGATGGTGATTTAGAAGGTTCAGGTGATGAAGACGATGATCAAATGAGAATCATATTGTTGATGGTGGTGATTTAGATGATACTGCTTTTTATTTAGTTGATTTGAGCTATGATGATTTATATTAATTTGGCGATATTTTCAATGACGATGATGATGATAATATATATATGATGGTTTAACATGAAGATGTGTTTTGGGTAGTTATGCTTAGTTAGATGTCTTAGATTAGCAGATGAAGTTGATTGGATTAAGAAGGAAATTTATATAGATGATGATTTCAATGAGTTACATATTGATTTAGATGAAGGTATATTCATTTGATAACGATTATTTAAACAATAAGAGGGTCGTCCGAAAAATTACTTTGCTGTAAACCATAAAAAACAAAGTCTTATTACCTGGAAAAACCTATTGCAAGAGATACAGCTATATTTCTGCTACTTCTCAGCATAAGAAACATCGGAACTATACCAATTGTCATAGCGTCGGTTACCTATTTCCATTAGAGTGTCATAGAAGTCTGTCGCCTGGGAAGAAAGGCAGCCCGTCACATTTGTCTGCAACATTTCACCTGTAGGAAAGTGTGCCCAGACAAGAACGTCTTCAGGTGCAATAACACGTGGAAGTACTTAACAGCAAGATCGGAGCCATAGAATGGATGGTCAGACATCTCCCAGCGAAACGTCTGCAACATATATTTTGTGGAATTCCCCGTATGCGTCCGATGTTGTCGTAGGACACCACAACACCAGCACTGAGCATCCCAAACCATTTGTTCTGAATGGCTCTTCAGATGTTCTCTAGTAAAGCGCAATAAAGATCAGCTTTCACCGGAGCACCACTCGCCAATGCGTCAATGAGCAGAATGCCTTTACTATCCCAGAATACCGTGGACTTCAATTTCCGTGCATAGACTGAGGATCGTCCGGCGCGTGGATCCCTGTGACGCCAATCAATCGTCAATTGCTGGTTTCTGTGGTGAAGTGAGCTACCCACATCTCATCACCTGTAACGATTCTGTTAAATTGCGTTCAATAAACTGATTTATGTATCTGCTGCCTCTAGTTCTTTGTGTTTAAGTTTTGAGTATTCGAAACGGAACTCAAATGCAATCAATCATATATATAGATTACATATCAATTCATATATTTGAATTAAATACATATTTACTTACCGGCCCGAAACTTTCTTAACACGTTGAGCGCGGCGCCGGTCTCTGGGGACCGACAGTGAACTTTCCGTGTGGCCGTCTTCGGTCCCTGGGGACCGGCACTGGAATTTTGGTTTGCCTGGCGTCGTTCCACGGAACCGACAGTATAAGTTAAAAAATAAATATAGTCTCAATGAAGTGTGATCAAATTTAGCTTTAATGAAATGTATTGAAACATTCTAAACAAATATACGGCTTAGCTTTAAGACTTAGCTCGCTGCCGGCTGAACGGAAAGGACAGCAAATTCGGCGCCGAACTCAACGTGTTAATTGGAAAGCTACAGCTCGGCCTTTAAAACGCACAGCAGTTTGGTTTAAATAACCCTTGATAACACTATTCTATAACGTTCTTTGTACGTTAAAGTACATATAGCACAACAGTGTGCAAGGAAACTGATAATTAACAAATTTATTTAATATTTTTCATATAATAAGGATAATTTCAAACTGTAAACATAATTCTAAAAATCCATGACATTATCGAATTGAGACCTGTTTCGATGTCAGATATATCTCGTAATGAAATCTGATATTTTTTGAAATTTAACAACTAATTTTTCGAGGTATTTGACAGTCCAATCTGTATAAGTTTCATTTATTTGTTTAAATGTTTGTAAAGTGTTATCACAGATTTTCATAAAAAGGGTGTGAGAGATAAATGATAAAATTGATGGATAGAAATCGAGGGAATATTATGCATTTGTTCAGAAACATAAAGGTAGTATTTGTGAGATTTCTCGCACAGCCAAGTTATAACTGTTTTGCTAAATTCTTTTTTTTTCATATTTAATTCTTTTAAATTAATTTCTGAAAGTTTGTCATAATTTATGTGACTCAACTAGGTACGAAAAATTTATTCGGAATGTAAAAGAAATATATGTATTCTGTAACATTATTTTTTGTAAAGTTTAATTTTTTTTTTTTATTAACAAGGTCTGTAATCAATGTTTGCACTTATTTAATGCACCGAGTTCCAAGCGATTTCACTTATCATCATACAAGCTGCAATAAACACAAAAACGAAATGAAATATCCTAACAAGGATTGTAAAGCCAAAGGCATATAATTAGTCTCCTCTGTATGCTCAGATCATTCAATATGATTTCTCTCACAGCTTATAGATTTTCAGATGAGTTACTCACGTTCGTTTTTAATGGTAATCAAAATAATGTAAAACTGCAATTAAAAAGATTAAAATTTCGACAAATTGACTAAATGAATAATATATTCGCTGGTCGCTTAAAATTGCTTCAACGGTACTGAGTTCCAAATTTCAAGACGGGTATTCTACACACGGATAATCGAGAATATAGTATAACATTCTACAACAAAATAATGCAAATTCCGTGCTTTTTTCATATAATGCATTCATGCTGTCAGATTTATTATGTCTAATTATTAAATTTATAATCATTCATCCTTTGGTATTTAATTAGGAAAATTCTCATCGGAAGACTCAGTGTGAAAGTAATTCAGCTAACAGGGAAGTACTGCTATATGCGGTAGAATTACATTTGCAGAAAGGTATGAAACCGGCCCTTTAAAAGAGCTTCAACGTTTTCATATGAACGTGTATTTCTGTTGAAATTCAACTAGTTGCAAAAGCACAAATCTTTATAATTTATTTTGAGATGGTGGAAAAACAGTGCTGATGTGTTATCAAGCTCAATGTACACTGCTCAAAAAAAAAAAAAAAAAAAAAAAAAAAAAAAAGGGGGGACTGTGCTATATCTCCCGTTCTACTTGGCCGGTTGACAAAATTCAAACTGCCTTTTTCATGTCTCGAAAGCGCGACTTAGGAATATATTGGATTTATACATAGCACTATTCTAACATAGGCATTTTGACACAAAATCGGATTTTTTCTGAAATAACATATCAATATTTTTCCATATTTCTATTCTACGACTCAAATTATCCCAGAATACCTAGTTTTGTAAAAATCGTACAAGTAGTTTTTAAAATATTAGGTCTCAAAATTTTAGCTCCTCAATGTTAATTGAATTTGGTAAATATTTTTTAATATCTCTTTTTTTATTAAACTTTTATTATTTTTCTTTAACATTTCGAAATTTAGGTTCATTCCAAATAAAATTTACCCATTTTTTGTGTTTTCTTTTAAATTTCTATTTTTAAAGAATTTTTATAAATTTTTCGAAAAATATTTTAATTATAACCTATAAAATTTTTACCATCACCTTAAAGTAGGTGTGATTTTAAGCAAATCTGCAAAAAATTAGACTTTTTTATTCAAAATTTTCTAAGATATACCGAATCCCTTCTTGTTGCCACACCGTAAAATGCAAGTCCTTATCCTATTATCTATATTTCACGTTCTTTTTAAGTCACGATCTTTACAAGTCATGATCTTTACAAGTCCTGATCTTTACAAGTGACGATCTTTACAAGTCCCCCCACAAGAAGCACATTCGTCACCGTAGAGACAATGCTGCTCAGAGTTCATTGAGAGAGAAAGAGTTAACTGCTAACCTTGACAAAGCATCAGCATTCCCATGTGAACTTCCTATGCGGTATGTAACAGTCTGCCCATTTTAGAAAATCGCCTATCTGTAGATCACTGGGTGGTCCATTGTCGCTGCTCCAGAGTAGCCGCTGGCTACACATTATTTCCCTCTTCTTATCAGTTTGGCTAAATTTTGGCAAAAACCGCAGGTTTTGTCTCGCGCCAATGTACTTAAAAATCAAATAGAGGCCATCTCTTTGTCAATCTGTCTCATAATTTTAATGCTAATTTTTTTAGTACTGACTTTTGCTGTGATTAAAATGTCAGCGATTTTGAACGCTCTTTAAGCTTACCATATTTAAGGTTTTTTAATCATAACAAATAAGAATAGATTAATATTTTAGATTTAATGCCCTTCTAGAAAATAGGTAAAACCGCTTTTATCGTTTACTTCCTTTTCATACTTATGAATAAAAATATTTTATTTTGACATATTCTGTGGAGTGCATAAAATCCTTAAGAACTGTTAACTCTTTAAAAGTGCTTCTATTATGTAGGCAAGTCTGTCTGATTTATCAGGAGATAAATAAGAGACAAATGTATGCATAATAGTTTTTGTGATTTTCATTCATTCAGTGATTGCTTTCAATGATTTTCATTGATTGTAAATTAAATAAAATCAATTTATCTTTAGACCCTCTTTTAGGGTGAGATCTGCCAAAGTATTTAAATATCAGTAAAGCTGACGTTACTTCTAAATTGAATCAAAACATCAGTTACATTGTATAAAATTTCGGCCAGTTTTATTTGCTGGAATTCTTATACTCCTCAAGAGATAAAGTGAATTCAGACAAGTTAATAAAAAAATATCTTTAAAAAATTTTGTTATTTTGTCTGTAATAAGGTGTATGTCAACTTGCTATTAAATGTATGAAAATTAGGATTGGATGACGGAAGCGAAAGCGAACGCTATCTGCTTAAGGGGATGGATGCTTTCGTGTAAACCTTTTTAAGAGAAAATTGCTCGCATTTACGTTCCTGGTTGTAAACTCCACATGTAATCAACCCGTTCTTCGGGTTTGATTGGATTAATTTTGTTCGCTTACTGAAATACATCAAAGCACACAACAGTTACCTGTATAAGGGGAGTTATGCCTTCGCGGAGGACTTTCTAAGAGAAGCTGGCTTGCATTTACGTTACACAAAAACCGTGAATGCAACTATTTAGCCAGGATTCAAACCCAAGCGAGCTACAAATGTTTAGCCAACTTTACCGCTCTACTCAAGAGCCCGTAAAAATATTCATAAAGTAAAAGTATTGAAATAACCGGTTTAATTTACTAACCTATATTTCTCAATCGACAGTACATAAATTGCGCATATGAGGGGGATTATTTGTGAATAAATAAACTGTATTGCACTTTTCTCCACTATTTCATATTACGATGGAATTATTGCATTTCAAAGTTATTTCTCATGAATTAATTTTGCTCCGTTCATGATTTTTGATATTTTCAAAGAGAAAATTCCATACTATAAATAAAAAAATACACGAGAAGATACTTTATGCAAAATTTGGCTTAAACGGTTTTCTTAATTTTGCTTTGAAAATATTCCAGGGTAATCGTTTTCATTACTGGAAGAAATATGAAAAACAGATTTACTACATTGTGTCAACACCCAGTATATCCTTATTCTTTTGAAAACGTGAAAGATTACTCTTTCTAAAATAAATTAGAAAATATATTATGTGCAAATAGAATATTCGTTGAAAATGAAATAGACTTCAACCTTTGGATATAACGATGGTTTTAGACGAAATTTCTACTTTTGAAAAGAAATTGACGTATAATTAATTTTTCATGAACATTTAAAACTGTTCTCAAAATTCTTTTGATGATTGCATGTATAGGTCACGGATTTTTTTTCTCTGCTAACATAAACAAAAGCCAATTTTACAAAGAAAAATTCTCGTTAAAGATATACCTTCTTTGCCTGATAGTCCAATGTAATATTTGTTAAAGTTAAATGATTAAACGCAACCAATGTATCTCGGATTTTGACTTTTATATTATAATAACAAAATTATCGTAAAAAGCAGATTTAAATCTCTGTTATTGTTATGCAAAGCTTTATTATTGCTGTAAGTTCATCTCAAAATCTAATTGTATTGAATATCATTCTAATCACCTAATGGTAATAAATATTATTATTATTATTATTTCATTACATTAGTCATTAACATTATTTTATTAATGAAAATATGTTATTAAAAATCGCATTCCAGCCTGCAGACTTACAAATCTAGTCCGTATTTACTATATTTTGTTAAATTTTGTTCTCGCTTTCTAATTTCTAATACGAAAATACGCGAATATAAATGAAGAGTGAAAACAAAGTTGAAAAATTCACAAATTATTTACGAGATTGATTAGAAATAGTGAGTGAAATGTAAACATTGCATACATTTTGTTCTAAATAAATTGTGCACTGGATATGCATCCAGTACTGCATATTTATTTATGCACTATTTATTTAGAACTTCATTTAAATGAAAGCAAAATAATCAACGAAAAAATTGCAAATCTATCAACCCCTTCACTATGGGACGTAAGCGTCCGACAAACATGTAAATTTCACTTCATCCATGGAGGGGGACTAACGACTTTTCTCATTAAGAAACTGTCAAAGAGGGGGGCAAACCTGTTTCACATCGCGCCGGTCTGAAGGCTATATTATGAGAATTTTGGCCCGGTTTTAGAAGGTTAAATCACACTAATGAGAGTCAGTAAAGAACAACTAATGTCGGCAGTATAGTATTTTCTATGAAATTTTAGTCTATACAATTCGTTACACAAAGTGTAATTAGCTCCCTAAAGCTACTTGCAATAACAAATTTTAATCTTAGAAAATATTATATACACTACTGTGAACGTTCATGTCTTGTGAGAATAAATTAATGCTATTAGTTTTTCTTATTTTAGTTGGATAACTTATAACACAAAATTCTTTTAATATTCACTGAACTATTCCGAAATTAAAAGTTCAAAATCAGAAGTTTCAAAAATAAATTTATGAATTTTCGATCGAATAGCTTATTTGGCACTCTTTCTATTTCTTCACCTGACACAAATGCCTCACCTGCCCCACCCCCGTCCGGCCCTGCTGAGAAACAACTTTAATGTTTTTGTTTTTTGCAGCTGATTGCGTGATTTGTTACAAATATCATATCCTGTAAATTTGCTTCACTTTTAGCATAATATATTTATAATAGCTACCAAAAACATTTTGGTTTGATTTCAGTGTAGAAAAGCGTCCGTAGGGCCTATGTATCTACCTAGAGAAAGGAATGCTTTCGTGGAAGACGTGTTAATCAAAATAGACGGATTTATACAATTAAAACGTAGCGTGCCATTTTGATACAAGTTGCAGGAAATCCAGATAGCAATTGAAAGATCCATCAATCTAAACCCGCAGAGTTTCGTTACTTTAGATCACTAGATTTTTCAAGTTTCTAGTTTCGAAAACATTTTTAAAGGTCGAGTATAAAGAAAATTAATTTAAGATATTCGTTGCTTCCGTACCGGTTCGTAATGCATATAATACACAAAATAGTAATAATATTTTGACAGAATTTATTTTCCTGGAGAAACTCTTTACAGATCTCATTCGACAAATCTACTTGTACAGGTCTTCTCTATACAACAGAGCCCAATATCAGTAGTTACATTTAGTAATTACTCCTTCAAACTACATAAAATGTTATTATGTAATTATTAAAACTACTTAAATGTTGGTAACAGTTATATATAGGAATTAAGCACAGATAAAGTATCAGGTTAATTAGATAGACAGGAATCACAGGAAAGACTTCTCAAGACGGCTTCGTGTGGCATTCGAATGTTGCCGCCGTATTACTAAATTCAAACGATATTAGCTTAAACTAGCAGAGTTGTTGCTCGGTAGTAAATGTCGTCTTTTCTCAGTCATCAAGATGTTTCTCTACCTGTCTGTATCCGCTCTATAAGTCAGGTGTCGCAAACCACTTGCTTCCAAAACAAATGTCTAGAATGTAGTCAATTCTGGGATCATAATAGCTGTCTTTCTTCGTGATACTGAGGTCGTGCAACTGGCGATAGTCCAACCACAATCGTGATAAACTAGTCTTCCTTCCGACTAGGACACTGGGAGTGACGCAAGAACTCGCTGAAACCTCGCTTTTCTGCATTTTCTTTTGTATCTTCTTACTGTTTAGCAATCGATAGACGTTTTTGCTGTTGTTAGATTATTAGATGACCACGCGTATCGATTTTATGTTGTCCCAACTGAATAAGTTTATTATACCTATATAAGAGGATAAACAACAGGAAACATCTTGAAATTCTTCAACAAAACTCTCTTCAGAAGTGCTGTATTCAGCAAAAATTTGAAACTTAAGGTTTGCAAAGACACAGAGGGAGAGGGACTGTTGGTTCGCTTAAGGGGTGTCATACAGCTTAAAATCTCAAAAAAAGTGATTTTTCAAATTTTGGCTCATTTTAAAGCTAATTTTTTTTTCTGCTTATTTTGACACCACTCCCAACGATATAACTGCAGTAGTTTTTTTCCTATGACCAAATATAAAAAATCAGTCAGGCGTCATTTTGTTGATTTAAAGGGGCCATTTTGTTTATTTAAAGGGCTGGCGTCAGCAATGAGGCTGTCTGTTTGGGTTTCAACACGGATTTTTTGTAAACATTTTTTGCACAACTTGTTTTATAATTTGTATTTTGGCTTGAGTTTTTTCTAAGCTGTGTGTTGAAATCTTAATCCAGCTTTGGATTATCGTGAAGCGTGACTGTTTACAAGCTCTTTTGCGATTTCTAAATTTCTTTTGACTTTTTTGAAGGTGTTTTTATTATAACATTGCAGATTTGTTTAGTATTTTTATCACCTGATTATTATGGAAAATTGTGAGGAAGATGTAAAAAATAAAAGATCTTCTGGTACTCGACCAAAGAAAAGAAAGTTTCAGGGAAATCAGCATAATGTTACAATGAATAAGAAGTGTGGTGTCAGTTCTTCGTTTAAAAAATTAAATAGTGACACTGTTTTGCCACCAAGAGATAAAGATAACTTTAAAGCCTAATTTTAGTGGTTGTAGACTATTTGATTTGGATATCCTATTTCAATTTATTGAAAATAATTTATGTTGTAAAATTTGTAAAGGTAATGTTCATTTAATTGAACTATTTCATCGTGGTTTAAGCTCAAAATTTGAGTTACTATGCTCAAAGTGATCATGTAAAAGAACTTTCAGAAACTCTATTATGTTGGGTATCCGAAAAAATATATCAGAGCTAAACAGAAGAATTACGTTTGCAATGCGAACGCTTGGTCAAGGGAAAGCTGCTATGCCGAAATTCTGCTGCGTTATGGATCTCCCTCCTGTGATTGCACATCGTTCTTTCAAATTCGTCGTTAAATGTGACTGTAAGTGGAGACGGTACGTGGAAGACTCGAGGACATACGTCTTTGGTTGGAGTCTGTTCCGTAATAGGGTCAGAAAGTAACACAGTAATCGATACAGAAGTACTGTCTTTATATTGCAAAGGTTGCGAGTCATTTCTAGGAAATGGCGTAAGTGAACACAAGGACCGTTTGGAGAATCATGTTGGTTCTTCAGGAAAAATGGAAATGAATGGAAAGATAAATATTTTTCATGTTCCATGGAAAAAAGAGGTGTAAAATCTACTTCTTATATTGGTGACGGTGATGCAAAAACTTTTGCAGGTATAACTGACGCCAAACCATATGGTTCATTAAATATAGAAAAAATTGAGTGTGTTGGACATATTCAAAAACGAATGGGAACAAGGCTACGCAAATTAAAACTTGAAAGAAAAAAAGTAAAATTAAATGACTGTAAACCTCTGTCTGGGAAAGGGAGACTAACAGATAAGTTAATAAATGAAATAACTTCGTATTATGGTGCGATTAGAGAATATAATGAGTTCGTTAGTGATATGAGAAAAGCCATTTGGGCAATTTACTACCACAAAATATCGAGTGATGAAAAGCCGATTCATGACTTTTGTCCTACAAATGAAACCACATGGTGCAAATACAATAAAGCTAAGCAAAATAAAACTGATTATAAGCATATAAATTCTGTACCAGTCGCTGTAATGGAGGCAATAAAGCCAGTTTTTATACATTTGTCACAACCTTCATTATTGAGACGTTGCCTTGGCGGCAAAACACAAAATAATAATGAATCATTTAATTCCTTAATTTGGAAATTTTGTCCAAAGACATGTGGTGCTGGTAGTAGGATAGTTCAAATTGCTGGAAATGAAGCAGTAATTGCTTTTAACGAAAGGTCTGTTGGTAGACATTCTGTAATGGATGAGCTACAGCTTTTTAGAAGTAAGTTTTCTATTGAAGGATTTTCACAAATGGATAACAAGAGAATAGATAACGCAGTAAAGAAATGCTTGTCAGAAACAAAACAACAGCGTAAACTTAAAAAGCAGCAAAAAATGTCAGAAGTGCAGGGCTCCATAAAAATAATGGGGATGTTTATTGTGCTGGTGCGTTTTAATTTGTAAATAAAATTTTAGCAGTTTAGCGTACAATTTGAGGTAAGTCGTAAAAGGTTTTTCACCCATGTTAAATAAAATATGTATTATACAATATAATACATATCATATGCTTAAATGCTTGAGTTTATTTAACTAAACTGGTTCTGTAAAAATAAATTATTTGTGCAAATATGCTACATGTATTTTAATATACCGCTATCATTCTGTCATGTTAATGTATATAGTAAGGTAAATTTAACGTGATCATACTAACAAAAGCTTATGCAATTTATTAGGATTTATACTTTTTAAATATATTTTGAAAATAAAAATACTATGCACTTTATTATTAGAAAGTTATATACTGAAGTATTGGCATTAAAACTCAAATTTCTTAAAATACGGTTTTTCGCAGTTGTATACATAGCATTTAAAGTATGCTAAAGTTACCCTGTGGAAGAACTATTAAATGTTTTATATGTTTGATATACAGTAATATATTACAGAGAACTTTAGCAAAGACATTTAGCTATAAGTAAATTCTAATTTGTAAGGAAGTTTTAGTTGTATCATTCTTAGTCGGTATATTATACTTCGATGAATGTAGCAGTTTAACATACAATTTCAAATAAGTCGAAAAAGGCTTTTTCCCACCTATGTTTAAATAATATTGCATAATATGGTAATCTGTCATGGTATTGTATATAGTATGGTAATTTTAATGTGTTTCATATTGACAAAAGCTTATGCAATTTATTAGGATTTATACTTTTTAAATATATTATTTTGAAAATAAATATACTATGCACTTTATTATTAGAAAGTTGAATACTGAAGTATTTGCATCAAAACTCGATTTTCTTAAAATGCATTTTTTCGCAGTTGTATACATAGCATTTAGAGTATGCTAAAGTTACCCTGTGGAAGAACTATTAAATGATTTATATGTTTGTTATACAATAATACATTATAGAGAACTTTACCTGAAACATTTGCCTATAAGTAAGTTCCAATTTGTAAGAAAAATTTTAGTTGTATCATTGATTGCGTAGAAGTTTCAAATCATTTTTAGTTGATATGTTATACTTTGATGAAGGCAGCTTATTTTACATTAATTATGCTTATACCAACTATTGGAAATCGCAAAATATTAGAGTATCTCTCAGAAAATAAGCTTTTAATATATTTCATAACAAGAAAAGTATTTAAAAAAAATATTTACATTAAAACTTGATTATCTCAAAACATGAATTTTCACTGTTGAGCGCATGATATTTTAAAATCGGTTCTTGGTACACACTTTAAATTTAATGGACTTCTTTATATGAGAATTACCATCTAACTGAACCAAAAATATATTGAATATTTTAATAGTCAAAAATTTTATGCATGGAAATATTAAATTTTTTTTATTAAAATGCATTGTATAAATTGAGTTCTAAATAAAATGAGAATTTAACATGAAATTCTTAAGATTTTTGGTTCGCAGTAGTCTTTAGATGCTATACAAGCTATATATTAACTATGAAGTTAAAATATATAACAGAATATTTTAAATTGTGTGCGCAAGGTGGGAGTATTACGTGAACATATAAAAAATTACCTCACAAAGAAGATTAAATTATAAATATATTTGTGGCAACAGAAACTATTTGCTTACTAATTCACAAAGCAGCTGTGCTATGTAGTCAGCTGTAAAAAACTGGAAGTAATTGCTTTAAAAATAAATAAGCTATCCCAATTCTTACAGCAGGATCATGTTCAGAGATTTTCAGGGTTTTAAGGTATACGAGACCCCTTAAGGTAGTTCAATGGAGAACGTGATGCAACCACTTCGCATTCCCCAATGACTTTCGCTTTGGCACTTACGTTTCAACCGTCACCGGAATGACGGCCTTCATAATTCAACGAAAGCACATATTACTATTACTCCTTTCTTGCTCTTAACGTTCTTAGCATATTACATAATGCCTTACCGGAAATTTCTGTTTTCAGCTATAATCCTGGAAGGAAAAGTTCTGTTCATGCTGGGTCTATCATCTCGACTTGAGGTTTTTGGGAGTTTTTCGAATAGCCTTAACTTGTTTTTAATTGCTAATAGGATTACATAACCAGATGCAGAATGTCATTCCATATTTTTAAAGTAAAAAGAAATAAAACAATATTTCCTTAGAAAGACTAATCCGAGCAAGGGTCGGTACTGTTTGCCCCATTAGCCATGTGATGGTTGTCAAAAATTCCAAACGGGACATTATCATATAATTTTTCATCGATGTTGCTTTTATTACCGAATACTTTCAATTCAGGACAACGTTCAGATACGTTTACCTTCAATCGTTGAGCCAGAACTTTTCGGATGATGGTAAATTACTCCTGTATCGATTGTTATACTAAAGGAACTCTATTTGTATGCCTCATGATTGAAAAGTCCATTATTGCCACCAACCATAACAGAAATCTGAAAGGATTTCATGTGGGACTTCTCAATATCTGGCAATCTCTGGCAAATTCCGCTCAAAATCCACGATTTGTTTTCGTGACTTCTTGCTGATTAGCAGCATTATCTTCTGTGTCCTAATGTCTTCTGCAGTTCTTTCGTAAGTGTTCATCACCACTGCAGTTCTAGCATTCTAAGGTCGCTTTCGTCTGACGTCTGTTCCGCCTCAAGGCACTTACTTAAGTGGGTAGACTGTCTGGACGAGCTGTCACTTGTCCACTAGCTTCTGGGTTGGAGTAGTTCCAAATAGGCAATAGTGTGTGCAAGTTTCTGAAAGGACTGCCACATTTTTCATGGCGTATACTCTAGGCATTTTTTAAATACTTGAGATCCACTATTCGCAGTTGTTTCTATACCTCAAGTTCCCGTATGCCACCGAGGAAGTATTTCATGGATTGTACTTCACGTATTTCTGTTGAGCAGTCAAAAAAAGGAGAGATGGGAGAGCATTTCGATATCAGTGGCGAGCTTCTGGATTATTTTGGTGGGCTTCTGCTATCGAGATATTAACTGCAGCCTTCTGTAGCATTTTAAACACTTCTTAGTAGAGCTTTAGCGTAACGGTACAGCATCAAAATCTAGCCTCGGGTTTTCTGGAAGAGTGGGGCCGATATCGTCTTCTTCTATTCTCAGAGAAAATGCGAAATTTCAGGTTTTTCTTCGGAATCCTACCCATTTCCATTTGGAGCTATACAGAACTAAGCCTTCTACATATGCCGAATTTTTTTCCATCACACGTGTAAAGCATGAGAAATGGGTCGGAAAACATAGGTACCAATTTAAAGGTATCAGAATTGTCTCCAGTAGTCATTATGAATGTGTTCAAGCTGTCAGATTCTTTGGCGACAACAGCAGAAACTCTGTTACCGATTTGTTGTTCGACATCAGAAACTCTTCCTTTGATTTGTAGTTTGACAGCATTAACTCTTTCTTTGATTTGCTGTTTGACAGCAGAAACACGTTCTCCAGTTTCTCTAACTCTCCTTTCGACCATGTTATTTCTGCTTTCAAAATCCTCGAAAATCTTCTACTGTTCTCTTTTATTTCTTCGTGACAGGCTTAAGTATCAATTTTGGATAGATTCCATCTTTCCTTGAACTGATATTATTTCCCCTTTCCCTCTTTTGTTTGACGCATTTATGTCTTCTGTAAAGGAATCAACCTCTCCTTTTATATCTTCCTGCAACGCAGCAAAGACTGTCACAAGCTGCCTCAGATGCTCCTCAATTGTTCTTGTCACTAGCATTCTGTCCTACTTCTAAAACCCAAATTTGTTCCTGGCATAAAGGTTCGTAAAGCATGCGGAAGAGCTGGTAGCTTGTTAAAATTTATTTGTCCCGAAAAAACACTAAACAATTCTGGAGATTTTCGAAAAGTACGAGTAATAAAATATAATTCCAAAAATATTCGAAATATAAAGGAACTCTGCTGGTAGTTATCACTTTAAAGTGCTGAGGATGATGAAGAAAATACGATGAAAAGCGCACGTAAAGAGCGAACTTAAATATGTCAATACTCCTTACTCTATGCTGAACTGCAAAGTTCAGAACTGAAGTTCATACTGGTCTTATCTCATTTTCTCACTCTCCATACAAAAAGCACGAAACTGACAAAACTGTTGGACGTTCGAAATTTTGGAAGAGAAAACAAATGAATCCACAAGGAAAAATCTACATAGGTTATAATGATTGTCACATTAAAAAAAAACTATAAACTCTATTTACAGTGGTACCTCGATATACGAGTGCCCCAACATACGAGTGTTTTGAGACACGAGCTACCGAGAGAGCGATGTTTTGCTTTGAGACGAGAGCAAGATTTGAGATACGAGGAATCGCACACTACACCGCTGTACACGACCGCAACATGCGCGCGCATGTTGGTGTCGTGTGCAGCGTCTAACAGTTTCTCCCACCTCAGACTAGTCCTCAGTCTGAGTGCTTTTTTATCTCGTTTTGGAAGAATTTTTGATAAGTTGGGTTCGCGTTTTTTGCTTTTTGTACATTTAGAAAGCATTATCATATTTATTTTTATAACCATGGTTCCAAAGAAGAAGATAATGTCTATTGAATTAAAGCGTTAAATAATAGAAAACCATGAGCAAGGTGTGCGAGTAATTGACTTGGGGAGGATGTACGGGCGTAGCACATCAATGATATTTACTGTGCTTGAACAAAAGGAGTTGATAAAGGGTATAACGCCAACTAAGGGCGTTACAATAATTTTTAAGCTCCGACCTCTCTCCGTGAAGTGATGGAGAAACTACTGATGGTGTGGGTGAGAGAGAAGCAGCTTCAAGGAGGAACCTTAACACAAAGCATCATATGTGAGAAGGCACTATTACGAGTTATTTACGAGCGATTTACGGTTATTTTCTAAAGAAGATCCCACACACTTCTACAAACGTGGAATCGGAAGACTCGTTTAAACCCAGTCGGGGCTGGTTTGACAACTTTAGGGAAAGGAACGGCATTCACTCCGTCGTCAGGCATGGTGAGGCAGCAAATCTGGATGTGAAGGCAGCTGATGTTTACATCAAAATGTTTTCCGAACAGATAGTAGCCAAAGGATACATCCCCCCCAGGAAGTCTTGAACTGTGACGAGACAGGGCTTTTCTGGAAAAGGATGCCGAATAGAACTTACATAACGGCAGAGAAGTTGCCAGGTCACAAACCCATGAAGGATAGATTAACTCTAACAATTTGCGCCAATGCGAGTGGCGACTGTAATGTCAAGCCTCTGCAAGTATATTATTCGGAAAACCCCAGAGGCTTTAAGTCATATAATATTTTAAAAGAAAACCTGCCAGTTATAATTTTAAGAAGATATGTGGAGGGCAAATCCGAAGGCGTGGGACAGAATGAAATTCTTTGTTGAGTGGATAATTCTGGTATTCTGTTCTGGTGTTGGCCTCGACAATGCCCCTACTCACCCATCAAATCTCGAAGATGATTTACTCGAAGAGTTCAAGTATATAAAATTTCCCTACCTACCACCCAACACCACTCCTATCCTGCAGCCCATGGATCAGCAGGTGATTTCTAATTTTAAGAAGTTGTACACCAAGCACATTTTTCGCCGCTGCTTTGAGGTGACGGAGAATACAAACCTTACCTTTCGAGACTTCTGGAAAAACCACTTTAACATCGTGATATGCCTAAGAATTATTGTTCAGGCCTGGCTGGGTGTTACAACGAGGAACTTAAGGTCTGCATGGAAGAAGCTGTGGCCTGAGGCTGTAGCTGAAAGAGCATTCGAAGGATTGGAACCCAAAGTGTCAGTGGTAGAGGAGCTTGTTTCTCTGGGAAAATCCATGAGTCTGGAGGTGGAGGAGAGAGATGTGAATGAACTCGTCGAGGAACAGTCTCAGGAGCTGACAACCGAGGAGTTACACGATCTGCATTTGCAGCAGCATACGGTGGTTCAACGAAAAATTAGTTTTGAAGAGGCGCCAGAGATGGAGGAGGTTATCCCTACAAGAGATATAAAACACATCTTGGGAATGTAGGAGAAAGTTGTAGAGTTCGTGGATAAAAATCACCGCGAAAAAATTGCAACTAGTCGTTCATCGGAGTTGTTCAACGAAACTTGCCTAACTCATTTCCGCAATACCTTGACAGGGAGGAAGAAACAAACCTCCTTGGACAGTTTTTTTAAACGATCTGCGGGTGAAAATGAGCAGATCATGACAAAAAGAGCGAAGACCAGTGACAAAAATTAAGCGCTTCCGTAGGCACTTTTTCTTTTAATTATGTTTTTATAGAATATGTATTTGTTATTTATAAATAAATGTTTCTTCTTGTTTTTGAATAAGAAACTACATTTTTCTTATTCAAAAACACTTAAAAAAAACTGCTGAGGTCGTGTTTTGGAAGCTGGAACGGATTAATGGCATTTCGATTACTTTCAATGGGGAAAATTGCTTTGAGATACGAGCAAAGGTTACGAAACAAATTAAACTCGTATGTCGAGGTACCACTGTACTTAATTATATAATCGTTAGCAAGCAGATAGTAATAAATAATTTTAAAACTGTGCTGCTATCAATATACAAATTATGTTGACTAGTATAATTAATTTAGAATTATGCGCCTACATATAATAAGATGATGTATGTTACTACAGATGCGTGTTAATATAATTCATATATAAGTCTGTGCATATATATGAAATCATAATTCTTTTTATACCAGTTAACAGTTAGAATTACTGAACACCCATGAAAGGTTCCCCAAGAATGAAATATGGTGTAACAATGAACACTTAGTTTAGAAATTCGATTCTATTTTATATTGTTGTAAAAGTCATTGTAAGAGTGAAAATTCTTCATTCTGCCTTAATGCGATTTTTTGCGTTTAATGCGTTGTTTGGAGATTTTATGATCCCGAATTTTATTGATGTGATATATTAACACTGCATTTGTAGATATACGTTTTTTGAGAAACGAGTCAAAGCGATTGGTTTTTTGTAAAAATTTGGACCAGCACTGAATTGAGAATGGCTTATGCTATGCTTCGATGGATGAAGAAGCGTTTGCAAGTAATGAATATTATGAACGTTTGAACATATTTAAATGAATAGTATTAAAATTATATATTTACTAATATCATATACTAATAGTTTATGGTAAATTTTTCATTATATATCTCATCATAGTTTCATTTCTCATTCTACTGCATTTCTATAGCGGTACATAACTTTTTTGGTTTACATATTGTAGATTGCATCAGTTTTGCAGCGCAATTTATTCCTCGGTATGTTACTTGGAGTGTTATTAGAAATTCCATTATTTTTGTATTTTTTCTGCAATTGGTAGTATCTGATTAGGAAATTTATGTTTTATTTCAAGATGTATATGAAGTTGGTTATATCAAGTGTTAAATAAACGTTGTTATTCGGGCAATAGCGTTAGCTTTATCGAGATAGATAAATGCAATTCTTATTTCTTAAATACTCAAGACATAAAGACACACTTGAATAGTAGATTCACTCACTTTACGTTTTTTAAGGGTTATATATATACATTAAGGGCGTGTTCAAAACAACCATTGACGAGTAGTCTTGGCGTAATTCGTATTCATACCAAGATTATCCATTTCTCAAGACAATAATTTTTGCTATTTTTGCTAAACCGTTTACGAAAATATAATTTTCCGAATCCTGAACTCTTATGCATGGAAAGGCAGATTTTAAGATATTTGTTTTGCAATTTGATGCAAAATTCGTATTTTTAAAACACTGATGTATATGTTCTTATTTTAAAACTCTGCCAGTATATAACATTATATAACATTCTTGTGTTATCACCATTTATAGATGTCGCTTGCTGTACAGCCTACTGAATACATTTTATTTTCTAGGTATCTACAATTACATCGTGTTGTTTCGGTACGAACAGGGGCGAAGTATTCATCACTTAGATACATTTAAAGATAATTAATTAATTTTTTCTGATTTTGATATCTATAATATATAGACAGGATTACTGATAAAAAATTTAAGAAAATAGTAAATGAAAAAGTAAATAGAAAAATTTCTTTCAGGTATTGTGAGATGTCAATATAAACTTCATACATTTTACTAGGGGGGCTGTTGACAAAGCAAAATCTTTACTATATATGTCTACGAGCTCTACGTATACAGTGTGTTGCTCAAATTAAACTTCCTGCATTGTGAAGAGTACTACGTGTATGTCGTGATGCGTTCATGCGAAGCTTGTTTCCTCGCATAAGCTCTACCTCTTCGAACCGAAATTTTCCGTAATCTGCAGCGTCTTGAGTTGTTTATGCAGCTTCTTGAGCTGTTCTGGTATTTCCTGTCGAATCTGACGATGACGCGGAGAGTCTTGTATCCTTCGTTTACTTGCGACTTCTTCCCTTCATCGCGCATATTCTTTTGACGTTCCGCTTGCCCAATGGGCCTCCGTTTCGCTTCTGCTTACCTTTCCGGAGCACGCAGTGTTTCTTGGTTTTCTGAATGTCTTTTGCGTCTGCTACTAGTTTCTGATACAGTTTGAGCAAGCGAAGTTTCTTGGGTTGTTGCTTGTCTGCTGTAACTCCTATTCGTTTCTTCTTCAGTTTCTTAAATGCGTAACGTTTCTTGTCACTATGCTTGCCTGCTGAGTTTCTAGTTGTATCTTCATTCATTTTTGAAGCATGCAAGTTTTCTTGTACTTGCCTGCTGAGTCTCCTAATGTTTTTTACTTCATTTTTTCTGTAGCTCGCTGTAACATTTGTGCTGTCTTCTTGCGTTCAGACATTTTAGTAAATTGAAAAAAAAAAATTATGTATCTTTAGTAAAGTAACATTGCAGCTAAAATATGTTAAATACCTACAGAAATTTAAACTTCTACTCAGAAAGGGGTGAAAATGTGCTTTAGGCCCCTGCTTGGCGATTTTCAGCAGCGACGATTTTTTGAAAATCGCCAGTAAAATATCAGAATACGTTGCATAAACAAAGTTGCGAAGGCGGAGATATGTGACGTTCATAAATGGGTGGGACTAAGAGTGTGACGTCACAATGTATTCTCTACAGATGTAGAAATAAGTATACTAAATTTTTTGTATTTCAAACTACTATAATACGGTAAGTGAATTGTAACATTTATTAAAACTGTAAACAACGTCGCAGTCTCTCATACAGGGTGAATATTTTTAAGCTTTAGTATTTATACAAATAAAAACAGATTTTTTAAAATTTTAATTTCATATTGCGGAACATTTTAACTTATCATCTTTACAAAATTACCTTATTGCTACGTAACGACACCATTTCTTACATACGAGTAAGTAAACAATCTTCATTATTTTCTAAAAATTTTTAAGCTTTACATTAATAAAAAAAGAAAAATATTTATGATTGAATATCAACATCATACACAGCTTTCATTTCCCTGTTTCTTAAGTTCCTAAACCACGTTCTATACTCTCGTATTAGAATTCTACACATTAATACATTTAAAAAATCTAATTTCTCACAGTGAAAGAAAATATTAAAAATAAGCAATTTTAAAAGGAAAAAATATTTTCACTTACCCTTTTCAGGAAAATAAAAAGTCTTTTTGAGGTTTTTTATTGTTATTATTTTTATTTATGTCGGGGGAAAACCTCCCTAAACCCCGTCTTTAAGATAATTTACTCAGTTTTATCGGCCGTTTCCGGCGGATAAATCTTTATGATTGCCGCTAAAAAGGCACGATAATGTTCATCACTTAGTGAGTGGTTGTGCCATTTTCGCCACATATATTCCGCTAAATATGAATCAAATTCGCCATCTACGTGGTTTGTATTTCGACGTAAATGACGTTTGATTCCAGACCAGGTACCTTCTATGGAATTAGTGTGCGCACCCGACTCGGGATCACGGAATTACAGACTGTGGTTGACAGTCTATATAAAAAAATTAGGCTATAACCTAATTTTTTTAGTCCACCATATGCCTTCCAGCAGTCTGAAACCATAGTTGATCCCGGCAACACCCATTCAACTATCACTCTCTCCAAACTCTCCTTTGACCTATTCTCAACCTCTCTAAAAAAACATCTGTTCGTTCCTCTCTCTATACCACCAATTACCCAATGACCGTCCACAGGCTTTCCTCTTCCATACTTCATTTTCCCGAATTTGCTCTCATCCACTTCAACTATTACTCCTTCACAACCAATTGGAACACTATCATTTATCACAGTCGTCATACACACTTCTCTGCAAAACATAAACCAATCAAAAACAGCATGTTCATGCACTTTCACTTCTTGAATCACAGATTCATTTCCCATTTTCAAAAACCAACACCTCGTAATTCTCAAAATATCACATATACTCAAATGGCTATGACTAAACCATGAACCTTTCCTTATACTCCTACAAACATCATGCGCATTCATTTTTCCTTGCTTTCTACATCGCCATTCAAATCCATCTATACTTCCCTTTCTCTCACAAAAACGCATATTTTCACCACATTTCGAACAAACAAAAAAAGTAGCAATCAAACCAACTTTCATACCACCATTCAATGACGGCACGTTTTCCTTGCACTTCCAATAAAGTAATAAATTTACATGTACAATCACTCACCTCTCTCAGCATCACAGATAAATCCATAGCGATTGTTATTTAACTAAATATATGCAGAAAAATGTTAAAAACACACAGATAAAACCACTCGATTGATAGCTACCAAATAACATTCAAACGGCAACTGAATTAACTGCCCAAATTACGAAGTAAAAATTCCAAGAGAAATCGTCTGCTTGGAAATTCTTTTTAACTGCAAGTATATATTTTTGAAAACATAAATTATCCTCTGCTACTTGACAATTTGTCTTCGGATTTCTAAATTCTAATAAAATTCTAAATTGTGCTACTTTGTTAAAATTATAGATGAGTATTATAGCAAAATTTCTATTAAGGAATTTTATTTCAATCATATTTCTCATACATCATAGTGATAAACCCTTTTGACTCCTTAATTTTTATACACTTAATTCTAATATTAAAATTGTATTTAACCGTAATAATTAATTTTGCTTGTATTTTATAGTGATTATTTTTTTAATTTATTTTTAGTTCTACATAAGATTTTTTTTTTTATTTACTGTTAATTTACTTTATTAGTTCGAAGCGGCATTTTGCGCTGTTTCACTATAAATGTCCGTGTCTCCTTGCAAATTGTTGTTACCAAATATTACCGCACTGTATTATATTTAAAGAAATTTAATGAAGATTCTACATGAATACATGTATATTTCTCGCACTGTGACAAAAACGGCGGAATCTAGAGCCATCAAATTTTGAATAATGTAATCCTCTACCCGAACATGTGCATATGGACGGTCGAATTTCGAATTTGTTTTAATCTATTTCATATTTTGTAAAACTTTAATGAATTTTTTATTAAGAAACTCAACGAGTTCAAAGCGAGCAATGGTAGCACTGCACGCAAAAAAAACATTTTTATCTCCAGTGCGGAAATTCTAAAAATATGCTGTTTTCAAATATATGTGCTTTAAGAGCGAGGAACATGATATTCAATAAACCCCAAGAATTTACATTACTTCATGTAAATGCTTGCGGTTGAGTATCATGTGACTTTGGGGGCAAAACTTCGTGCTAATGATCACATGACTTCTCTAGTAGACGTTTTAAATACGGGCTTCTGCTGTTTAATTTTTCATTTATCCATACGAACAATATTTATTTAATTTCTAAATAAAGTTTAAAAGAAAATTCTTCTATTTATTATCACCTAATGACATTTATTCATATTAAAGCTATTTATTCATATTAACATATAACAGATTAAAAAAATTATTGAAATGTTTTTTAATTATATACTTAAATAAATTAATTAGACGTCTAAAATTAATTAAAAAATATATTTAAAATCTTTTAATTATCTGCTTAAATAAATTAATAACACATTAAATCAGAATAAAAAGATTTTATTTACCCAAATAAGGCATGCATAAATATATACTTAAATAATACATAAATATATACCTGCACCAAAATATGAGTTATTTTTACTGATTCATTTTCTCACTTGATAAATGGAGTGTAATAGAAATTCTGAGAACAAATTTGAATAAAATAAATTAGGGAATGGGATTATTCGTCGCCAAGACATATTTTTCTTTAGACGACTGTATTATATGCAGTTGATTTAAATTAATAACTCTGTTTAGTTTAATAATTTAATTTAATAATTATTTTATATAAAAAAATATATAAAGTATATCTGTGTACAGTTTTATAAATGCACCTTTACACATGACATATTAATTTTAAGAGAGTAAAGTGCTGACAAGATTCCAAATTAAATTCCGTTTTTCATTCGGATTTCATGAAAACGTGAATTTCCTGCTTGTATGAGTGATTTCTCTCAACTAACCGATTAACATTTAAAGACATTTTGACGAATCATGTAAATATTGCACCCGCATATATTTAAAAATCGATAATATAACTTTTTTTTTTAATCCGAAGTTTAGCCCCCGTTTTCTAACATAATATTCGAACTAAATATATGTAATTTCTTTACATCTCATACATGTAAATATATATATATATATATATTAAAAACCACCTTCACTGAGTATACAAAAGATAAACAGAATTATTAAACTAAATAAATTTAATTCGAGTATAATACGGCAAGATTAAATACAGTTATGTAAAGAAAAAAATGTCTTGACTGCGAAAAGTCCTACACCCAAATAATAACATGTGTCGACAAAAATATTTGACGAAATGAGATACATCCGGGGACGTCGGAGGTCACGTGATGTAAGGACTGCTAATGTAAACAAACAAGCTTGTGCTGTTGTAGCTGTGTTGAAAAATCGGAAACTTTGTTTATTTTTAATTAGTTATGAAATTTGCATTTCAGTTTTAAGTATTATTTCAAACGTTAATTAACTGTCCATTCATTTGGTTAGCATAATTTTTGCAACTCTTATTATCTTCATGATACTCTCTTGTTCGCAGTTCAAGAGAACAGAGGTATTTATCTACTAGTTTTATCAGAAATACATAGAGCATTTGTATATGAAAACTAAAGATTGTATTTTTTTTTTTTTTTTTTTTTTTTTTTAAATTTTCTACACTTTTGGTTTTAGAAAAAGATAAAAGCATAATTGGTGTGCTATGAAATTTAATTAAATTTCTTCCTGTTTCAATGTTTTTTGCAGCTGCTTGTTTTCAAAATGAAAATTGCCTTGGTCGCAACTTAATTGCTGTCTATGGCATGATACATATTATTTCGTATTCGACAGGGTTTTTATTGCTTATGTGTTAAGGACTTGTTGTTTTATTCTTTTATCATGTTTCTTACTTCAGTTCTTGCAACTTTGGTAGACACTTCACTGACGAAGCAGTTAGCGAGGTTTCCACCTAATTTTAATACTTATTTCTATAATATGACACTTTCTATGCTTATTTCTTTGGTATTTCTTACTTCAGGTTTTACCACTGCTGATAATATTTTTTAATAAATTCATTGAATTTGATTTCTGGGTTGTTATTATTTACTTCACCAGATTCTGATTACTAGCATCACATTGTAAAGTATCATATTAGACGCTAGGCTTAAGTTTATCCTTGCAAATAGCTTACTACATAGAAATTTTAAACTTCTAAATGCTTCAGTATTGCTGATTTAAAAATAATTTTTATTGTTAGTTCGTCCTCTATTTTGTATGCCTTATGTTTATTTGCATGTAAAAGTTTCACAAAAAAATTGAAAATTTAGTAAAATGTCCCCCAAATTTAATTACTAATCAACCAAGATGTAACATGTAATGAGGTACCAAGATGTAAATCTTTCCACATACTTCTATGTGGAAAGATTTCAATGAGATGTTTCATTTGATTAGTGATTCAGTCTTGGGAACCGCTTTAATAAAGAATTCTATATATTACAAAAGTATTTAAATAGTTCAACAAAAGAATGCCAAATAAATGAGAGAACTTTTCCGTTATATATCTGCCATGCAAATTTTGGTATGTGTGTGTGCGAAGTGGTATATGTGTACACACATACCTCATTTTTCTGTTATTCACACATACACATCAAAATGCATGGCAAGTTCATAATGGAAAAGTACCTAAATCAGTTACATTGATACCTTTCTAGCTAAGAGAATGCATTTTTTTATTATTAAGTTGTTTTACTGTAATCAGAATAGATATTTTAGAAATGTCTTTTCATAATAAAATGTTATTTATACTTGTAGTCAGATATTTTAAATTTATCAGTTATTTTGGTACTTTAGCTAGATGCAAGTGATAAATTAGATGTTTGCAACGTGTAGCATGGTGTAGTGTCACCAAAATGGGGAAAGGGGATTGTTATTCATAACATATATACTTTATACCCAGTTGAGTACCTTTATTTTATACATATATTTATTCCCAAATTATTAAAAGCACTGTTTTCTTTTATTATTTCTTTCTTTCATTATTATCTTTATTTTTCAAATTATTAAAAGGACACTTATGCATTTATTTTGGTCTTGGAGCTTGTCGTCTACAATATATTTTTTTATAATATTGAATGTAACCCATCCTTAGTTACATATATCCCGTCTTGAAATTTTCATGTATAATATCTAGAAATTGTAAATATATTTTAAAAAAATAGCAATAATATGACTATGAATGTTGCTTGCCTGTCTATCACAACATTAAAAAAAAAAAAAAAAAAAAAAAGCATATTGCTTGACTAATTGCTGAATAGGAAAATTCCTATTCACCAATTCCATAACCACAGAATAGTTATGGTTGAAATCAACCATAACTATTCTGTGGTGTAGAAGCTGCAATTCATGCTTTAAATTTTGGACATTACTATTGAAGAAAAGTATTTATTTTAATATTAGAATTTTTGTTTTATTTAAACTGTCAAACTATTTATTACAGTACATACTTTCTTTTCCTTTTCAGAGCAAATATTCCTGTTTGCATAAGGAAGACAGTATCATCACAAACTGACGAGTCCTTTTTGTTAATTTTAAACGAATTTTGTCAAATGAGAGACCAATTGGATGCTGCATAAAATAATGTTTTATTGAATGTGTTTTCTTCAGCTAATGAGAGGATAAAAGTAAACATGAAATGCGTAACAGGTTTCTCTCATGAGACGTTTATGACAATATTCAACTTTTTAAATTTATCGGAAGATTTGTTAAAGAAAGATAGAATAGTGATGAGTCGGTACTACCGAACCGGGTATTTTGTAACGGGTACTGAAAAATCGGTACATCCAAGTACCCGTTACTTCAGTACCGAAATCGGTACTTTTCGGTATTCGTTACTTCTGTACTGAAACGGGTACTTTTCGGTATTCGTTACTTTTGTACCGAAACGGGTACTTTCCGGTATTCGTTACCTCTGTACAGAAACGGGTACTTTTCGGTATTCGTTACTTCTGTACCGAAACGGGTGCTTTTCGGTATTCGCTACTTTATAACGAAAATATGCGTCTCTTCTCTGTATTTCGGTATTCGTTACTGGAGGATCGATGAGGGTTCAGCTCACTTCGGTTTTGGTACGAGCACAGTAGTATCTAGTTTTGGTACGAGGACAGTAGTATATTGTATTTGCGAAATGGTGATATGCGTTCCTTGTGTCCATGAATGACCTTGAAATAGGGCATGGAATGGCAAACGTGAAAGGGGGAAACTTCCGTTCAGTTCGTCACGTTTGAGGAGTATAATTAATTGCCTTTGTGTGCGCGGGAGGACGAGTTTGAGGTAGTATAATTAATTGCCTTTGTGTGCGCGGGAGGACGAGTTTGAGGTAGTATAATTAATTGCCTTTGTGTGCGCGGGAGGACGAGTGTGAAATAGTGGAAATTTTTCGAAAGGCCGTTTGTTGTGTGTGTGGGGGGGGGAATAGTAGCAGTTGGAATCACCGTCGCCGGCATTGCTCGCTTGTGATTGGAGTCGCTATAGTGAGGAGGGAAAGGGAGGGGAGCGCTAGATGATTTGCAATCCGAATTGTGCATGTTTTCATTTTTCATCGTTTGTACGAGAAAAACTGCGTGGATCTGAAATGATTGATTTGGTAAGTTGCTGTTGTTGGATTGGTGAATGGAATCAACTACCAACTAGATTACTTCCTTTTCCTCAACATATTTTTAGCATAAATCATGCAAATATTTTTCGTTTGCTTGCTTAATAGGGCAACGTAAATCATGTGATCCTTTTTACATAAATATGATCCTTTCTTTTATCCCGCTGTACCTACTTCAGAAAATGCCACAGCATCTAGTGGATCACTAAGCCAATCAACATAAAATACAGACGCAATTTTAAACTTTTCTAATGAAAGAACAAAGATAACTGACCCACTTATGATAATTCTTCCCCCTTCTAAAAACACATTTTCATCACGCCAAAAACTAAACCCAGGTCACGTGTCTAACGCAGGATTGTCAACGCCTGCTTTACTCCCCAGTACGTGACGACGCTCCTCCGATAGGAAGAGAGGTGAACTTTGACCTGGCAGTCCGAATCTTCTCTCTCTTTCTTTTAGTGCCTCTGGAGCTTATTTGAGGGGGAGAAAGCTATCGAATGGAACACCGGAAATTATCCGGACATGTTTATGTAAACATACATGTCCCTCCCTTTTTTCCTTTGCATTTTTTGCTCTTTCATGCCTGATTAATAGAATCATTACGCGATATTGCACTTACCATTTTCACAGCGTAGTGCTGATTTTATAATTTGCAGCTGGAGTGAACAGCGTAAGTCGTTAATAGAATTTTTTTATGCTTATCTGACGATGCTGATGACCATCTCCCAACTTGTCACTTTTCCCATAAGATTCATTCTTGTCTCGTACTGGTGAGTATCGGTACGTTATAGAATTGCTTAGTCTCTATCAGTTTCTTACGCCTCAGAAAAAAAAATCGAATTACAAAATGTCTAGTAAGAAAAGGAAATTCAGCTTAGTTTGGCAGCACTTTTCCTATACTAATGAAGACGAAAAAGTTATGTATGACATTTGTAAAGACCTTTTATCCATCAAAGGTGGTTCAACAGGAAATTAAAAAAAAAAAAAAACATTTGCAAAGGAAGCATCCTTGTGTAAATCTGCGCGAGAAACGCGCTTTGCGGAATCAAGATGTTGATGATATTGATGCCGCTCGAGCCCGTTCTGTCGTCACTAGCCCTGCAGATGGTGGGCTACCATGCACATCCCAGCAGACTACACAACTTACGGTAGACAACAGTGCTTGTGATATTGTTGGTGTATTTTCACAAAAATCCCAGTCCAGCATAATGCAGTTTGTCCAGAGAAATACGATGGATGTACATAAAAAAAAGTAATCGATCTCGCACTGATCAAAATGGTATATAAGGATTTACAACCAATAAGTATCGTAGAAAATGAGGGATTCCGAGAATACTCAAAGTCTTTGAATAAAACCTATTCTTTACCTTCACGGAAAACGGTTTCTAAATCCTTGCTTCCTGCTACTTATGAAGAAAAAAAGAATAGTTTAAAAACGATCTTAGTGTTGTACAAAATATCTGTTTGACTGTAGGCTGTTGTAGCAACCAAAAGGCTGAAAGTTACATGGCCGTGACAGGCCATTTTATTGATTGCCCATGTTCGGTTGGAGGATTACATTATTTAAAATTTGATAGCTCTAGATACTGTCGTTTTTGTCACAGTGCAAGAAACATAGATGTATTCATGCAGATTTCTTCATTATTTAATTTCTTTACATATAATACAGGGCGATAATATTTGGTAACAACAATTTGCAAGGAGACACGGACATTTATAGTAGAACAGCGCAAAATTCCGCTTCGAAACTAACAGTCTTTCTAGACGACCACCGCTTTGGTTTAATGAATTAAATTAACAGTAAATTAAAAAAATCTTATGCAGAACTAAAAATAAATTTAAAAGAATAGTCACTATAAAATACAAGCAAAACTAATTATTACGGTTAAATACAATTTTAATATTAGAATTAAATGTATAAAAATTTTTAAGGCATCAAAAGTGTTTAGCACTATGATGTATTATGAAAGATAATTGAAATAAAATTCCTTTATAGAAATTGTGCTATAACACTCATCTATAATTTTAAAAAAGCAGCGCAATTTAGAATTTTAAACAAAACTTTCAAAAATTCGTTTTTAAATATTTTAGTATTTTTTTTACTTAT
Source organism: Stegodyphus dumicola (assembly GCF_044657685.1). Taxonomy (NCBI): domain Eukaryota; kingdom Metazoa; phylum Arthropoda; class Arachnida; order Araneae; family Eresidae; genus Stegodyphus; species Stegodyphus dumicola. Next base: position 62,463,870 of record NC_140778.1, on the reverse strand, counting down.
TTACACCCATAAAAGCATAAAAATTGCAAGAGAAAATTGCTTGTTTGAAATTTTCTATTAGTTCAGATTTAAAATATTGTTTTCTAAAAGAAGTAGTTACAAATTTCCTTACAGCATAGGAAAATCTTAAAAAATATCCAGCCCTGAAAGCATGGAATAGCTTTATATTTATTTGGAACGTTAATTATGCTTAAAAATATGCTAAAGTTTTAAAAATCGATTACAATTTCAAAAATAAAAATATATAGAAATTCTAATTTGTGAAATGAGGCGCTACATACAACTTTTTCTTGATAATTATACACGCTGCAATAGCCAACCAATGTTAAATTTCTACGAGTCGTCCCTACTCCCCCGGATATGATCAAGGTGACAGCCGGCAACGCCTCAGACGAGGAAGAAAACCCGTTTGGGTTAGTCTATTTCTTATAAGATTCATGACACGTAGTTCGGATATCACGTGACCTCCATGCGCGTTTGGGAATTTAGCGCTGACCCGAATTTAAGATGATTCAGCCTGGTATATAGGAGCCTTAGGTTTTCCTGCGTATTTCCAAACCCTACCCCACTTTTCGAGAATGAACCTTATAAGAAATAGACTAACCCAGTGGGCGGGGCGTGCGTCACACACATGTCGGGAAGAGAGAGTAGGGACGATTTAGTTTATCGTAACATTGAAACATATGGCGCTTGTATCACATAACTCTTTTTAATTATTAAATGTGATACGTTGTATAAATGATGAGATAATAAAAATCACAGTTTTTGCCAATAAGATTTTATACATCTCATGAAACCACTTTTTAGTGCATTTTGAATATTTTTTTTACTGCATTTTGAGCATAAGCGCAATTCTTGTCTAAACATCATTACTTTGATAAAACGGTAAAAACTCTAAACAAAAAATTTGTGAATTTACTTTTGCCTACAAATAAAGTAAAATTAAGTAAGATTGATAGTACATGATGCTATGAAACAAATAAGGTGAAATTAAACATGATTTGGTAATTTATTTTAATTTTATTAACATTTTCAGGCAGTAGTAGCAAATATTTATCATTTCAAATGTTTATAGAAACCAAGGATTGTTTTATTTATTTTTCCTGTTTTCAAAATTATTATGGTATTAAAAGATGATCATTTATGACAATATTAATAACTCATAAAATTCGGAGCATAAACTTTTCTGAGTGTAATGAAAAATTTAAAAAAAATTCGCAGTAAATAAAAAAAATCTTATGCGGAACTAAAAATAAATTTAAAAAAATAATTGCTATAAAATACAAGATATTATATGTCCAATCTTAAATTTTTATTAATGCGCCTAAAGTAACCTTGTAATTTTATATACCTGTAAATACTTTAAGTAGAATGGCTATACATCCATAAATACATATGTACGAAAGTAAACAATTTAGGATATTTGTTGCATTGAAAAATTCGCTTACTTCACTTTTTATTTCAAATATTTGTGAAAACAAGATTATATCTATTTATCTATTAATGTAAATACACACACCTATATATATATATTTAGAGAGAGAGAGGAAGAGAAACAGGTAATATGGTTTATTGAAGCTTAAATAAAATTAATTTAGTAAATCTGCTTCGAATATTTTCTCTCTGTTTAGATTCATTGTAACATGCAACTGCATGATGCATTCTGATTTTTAAATATTGAAATATCACTGCTTTAATTAATTTAATCAGGTGGTTTTTATCTGGTCCATTATCATAGATATGGTCTTGAAGAGAAGGAAATATATGTGTTCCTACGCTTTTTAAGACTTTTAGAGTCATGAAATTTATAATATTTTTTTTATTCAATTTAAACTCCTTTTCAGTCTGCCTAAAAATTATTTTTGCATATCATTCGGACGTCACTGGAAGGAGAAGTCAAACCTTTGCATCCAGATTTATAATATTTGAAACCTAGCAAACCATCATATGGTTCTGTTGAAACTAAAGCTGAGAAACAGATATTACATTTTACTTTAGAAAGCTAAGCTTTTAACAACAAAACCAGCTATATAAGTTGTATACTTTTCGTTTTTAAATATTTTTAATTTTGATTAGTTATAATGCTAGGAATTAAAATTTACCTATAATTTAAAAAAGCAGCAAAAAATTATAAATTTTAAAGAAAAACTTTCAAAAATTCATTTTTAGGCATTTTAGTATTTAGCTATAGTTTAGTATTATAGTTTTAGTAATTGTAAGAGAAAATTATTTGGTTGAATTTTTCTGTTAATTCAGATTTAAAATATTATTTTCTAAAAGAAGAAGTTACAAATTCGCTTACATCATAGGAAAAGCTAAAAATATATACAAGCCTGAAAGCATGCAACAGATTTATAATTATTTAGAACGTTAATTATGCTTGAAAAACATGCTAAGTATTTAAAAAGCAATCTCAGTGTCAAAAATAAAAATATTTAAAAATTCTTACTTGTGAAATGAGGCACTATCACCAGCTTTTTCGTGACAACTGTACGCGCTGCAATAGCCAACCATTGCTAATTTCTGGAAGTCGTCCCTACTCCTCCGGATGTGATCAAGGTGACAGCCGGGAACGCGCCAGACAAGGGAGAAAACGCAATTGGGTTAGTCTATTTCTTATAAGGTCCATGTTTTCGAGGTCATGGACAAATCGACTAGTTTCGCCCAAAGCTATATATACAGCTTTGGTTTCGCCTGGATGGTAATTCTTGAGCATGCGCTGAAGGGCGAGAAGTAATATAAACAGAACTTTGGCTTGCGCTTGTAAATAGTATTAAGTATATTGTCTGAAAGTGTATTCGTTTATGTAATTGCATAATTTTACTGTTTCTGTAATAAGAAAACTTCATTCAGATAAAATTTATTTTAATATTATTATTATCTGGTTATAGGATTATACGAAATGCTGAATACTCTAGGTACTATCGTAATCTTCGCATAACCTTTCGCATTGGACTTTGCCTTATCATTTTAAAATAAATTGTATTATAAAGATTAAATCAAAGCAAATTACTTTGTTAGAGATGTAAATGTTCTAACTGAATTTTCTTTTTATCACTTATTATTTATTTCCTCTTTGAAAACACATTCATATTTGACAAATAATTACCTCCGCTGAAAATTTTTTGATTGTTTAAAAACTATATTTGTCAATAATGTAATAAAAACTCACTAATCTAGTGCTTCATAGATCAATATGACAACGAATTAAAAATGTTTTAAAAACAGTTCTTTAATCTTTATTTTGTAGTAGATGCAACTAATGTCACAGAGAAAAAATATTTCAATAAAAAAGTTCTCCATGTTAATTCAATAGCAAAATTATTTCTATTTCAGTGAGAAATCCACTTTCAATGCTTATATAACAGAAAAATGTAACATAAGCATTTTAGAAGTTTTAAATAGAAGCTAAAGTTTTACTGTACAATTTTATGTAAGAAACGTAAAAATTTACTTTCATTCCTTTTAAATCGGCATATTAGTTTCCAATCAACTAAAATTTTTGGCAAGTTAGAGACTTAACACACAGTATTCCGTCACTTAAAATATCAATTAATTGTTCTTTTTCATTTAGAGATACATTGGAATTGAAAACACCAAAGGCAAAATAGGTCACAGATCCAACCTAATTCCTTATTTGGAAATTTTTCAAAAAACTTTCTGTCAATTTTATCATATGTGGTTTTAAACAAGAAATCTGTATTATTTTCTTTAGTAAATTGTGAAAAGCATGTTTCTGTTTTTTTTTTTTTTTTTTGTTGTTGTTGTTGTTCAATTCTCCTTGCCAAAGTATTGTCTTAGTTTTAAAAGCTTACATTAGTACAAACTGTGACACAGTGTATCTAGGTAACATTGTTTCAAAATGTCTGTTAATAATTTCAAATATTTTCTCTCCAGTTGCTTTTCCTTCCCAAATATTACAACATAAAATATATTCTACTGCGTCATTTTCAAAAACATATCTCACATAAACGATAAATTGAAACATTTTAGTAATGTCGGTAGTTTCAAGTTTTATAGTAAAGACTGGACTTTGTATTCTATAGTGTCTGATATGACAAAAATTTGGTGAGAAACGGTATCTTTTTAATGCTATTGTTTTTAAATCGTTAACTATATTTTTCTGCATGCATAAATGATGTCATTTTAATTGCTGAAGGAAGAATGAGCGATTCTCCAATTGTATGAGGTTTTAAATTTTTTGCAATTAAATACGAAACTTAAATACTGCAATTAATAATACGAAACTTAAATACTGCAATTAAATAATAAGTGATAAAAAGAAAATTCAGTCAGAACATTCACATCTCTAACAAAGTAATTTGCTTTGATTTAATCTTTATAATACAATATATTTTAAAATGATAAGGCAAAATCCAATGTGAAAGGTTATGCGAAGATTGTAAATCCTTCTCAGGAACTGTTGTATATTTTTTCAAAAACATATTTTAATTTTTCATGCTCTCAGCTCATTCCTTAAAAAAATTCTTCAGATTTATTTATTTAATCTTTATGTTTAGTTTCTGAGGTACTTTTCAGTTTCACTGGCGCAAATCTCGTCAAGCAGACTTTGTTGACGACAACATACAATATACACATAAAAAATGTTAACAACTATTAGTTCTAAGAATTTTTTATTTTGAAGGCACAAACATTTTAATATCTTTTAAAATTTTGTAAAAAGCCAATAAATAGAGATAATAAATTTGTTAAAAGACATTAAGAATTTACTAGGTTTTCATGGTTCAGCATCCTGATTTGCCGGTTCGTATCACGTAACACCACGTGATCTCATCTCACGTAAACTACGCTACAAAAATTTAATTCTCTCAGTAATTATCTACATTAATTTCAAGTTAAATCTTAATTTGGAATACAAGTTTAAATGCAAGAATTATTTCAATTCGTACAAATAGCTTACTCAGAAATTATGTAAAACCGCAGTGCTTTACTTCGCTACTGCATTCTCATTAGAATTGATGAATTTAACCCTTGATTTTGCCTTTTCTATATTCTTGCCTTCGGGTGAGTGGTGTGATTGCAGTCTAATTGTCTTAATTACCGCGAATGGTCTTGGGGCATAAATTTTAATTATCTTGTAAAAATTCTATGTAGTTGTATGCCAGTATTGAAAGAAACAATCTGATAAGAAATGGCTGCGACTTGTTTTGAATATGAGGCGGAAAACGTTGGCAGCGAAGATATTCCGTTTGGCATCAGTAGTACCGTTGTTGGCGACTTTACTGTTTGCGGCGGCAAAACGGGAAAAGTACCGTTTCTAAATGTATTTTTAATTTCGCAGGTTTCATGCTTTCCATGTGCCAAGTTTTCACTGCATTTAACACACAATGGATATTCTTTTTCCATTGATAATGCAACATGTAAAACAGTATAAAATAAACTCTTCTTGATATTTACTCAATTTTTTTTTAGAAGTAGAAAGAGAGCCAATGGTTACATTTTTGTTTGCATTTTCATTAATAGTTTTTCTCTAAGTTTATTTGATGTTGGTGCATCCATCCCATTTCTCTCACAAGAGATTTTGGGCCATTTAACCATCGTGAACAAAATTGCAACGAGAACAAAATTGTTTTTATTATTCTTTGAGACACTACTGAATTTTTCAATGCTTAGGAAATGTTATGTGCTTACTTGACAAAAAATTTGATTAATAAAAAACATAGTTTATAAATGATGTTATTATTTTATATTCTTTATCTTACTTCTAACTAATTAATCAAGGTAAAACAAAACTGCTTACCTTGTTCCAATGGGTTCGGCCAGGGCCACTGGATGCATTCTTCTCAGGGACTCTATCTGTACAATCTTGAGAGGGATAATCCATAAATGATAAACTTTCTTAACACAAACATATTTAATGAAGGCGTTAACGGTTACATAATTTTTACATAATGAAAGGTTAAATGTTCGCACGACGCAGCGTGCGACTTCTCAGTCCCGAGTTCTCATGATCTCTAGGCGAGAGTTCATAGTTCGAGATGACGTCACTCAGCCATTGGATCTCAGCAAGAGTTGAGTTGCAACATCCTCCCGCCCGGAAGGACAATTGCCGTAATTGTTCTTATTACATTCCAGCTCCACCAGATATAGTAATTGCACTGGTCTTTTAATCGTATGTCCATAGCACAGGCTCTCACCTTGCCATCTCTCCCAGGAAAGACTTCCATTATGATGCCCATCTTCCACATCAGCCGTGGAATTTTATCTTCATGCACTAATACAATAGTTCCTTTATTCAAACAGGTTCCTGTTTTTGCCAGTTTGGAATGATGAGCAGATTTTAAATTCATCAAATAATCCTGCCTCCATTTTCGCCAGATTCTTTCTACCAGTATCTGTTGATGTCTAAATCGACGTGTAAGACTCTCCTTTGTTGAAGTTAATTTAGAGCTTTCTTGTGGCAATGATAGTAATCGTCTTCCTATTAAGAAGTGACCAGGGGTCAAAGATTCTGGCTCTCCTAGATCTGAGTATGTAAATGTTAAAGGTCTGGAGTTCAGTATAGCTTCCACTTCTGTTATGACTGTCTCTAATTCCCTAAATGTCAAGGAAGATTTTCCTAAGATTCTCTTCAGAAGAGCTTTAAGAGACTAAACCATACGCTCCCAAAAGCCTCCCCACCATGCCGCCCTCTCAACTATAAATTTCCATTTGATTCCTTGCTTAGAGAACTTGTCTTGAACTTTATTGCTTTTCATCACCTCGTTCAATAGCTCTAATTCTTTTTTCGCTCTTTTAAAGGTTTTGGCGTTATCGGTGTACACTATTCGGCACAAACCTCTTCTCGCTATGAACCGTCTAAATGCAAGCAAAAATTTTTCTGTGGAAAGGTCAGCCGTAAGTTCCAAATGCACGGCTCTGGTTACAGCACAGGTAAAGAGTAAAACGTATGTCTTAGATAATTCTTTTCTACTTTTCACGTACAGTGGACCCGCGTAATCTATTCCGGAGTTCTCAAATGGAAAGGCTTCTCGGCATCTGTCTGGTGGGAGAGGTGCCATATCTTGCATGACAGGTTTAGTTCGAAATATCTTGCAGACATTGCAATTGTGCAGAACACTTTTAATTTTTCGACGAGCCTTCAGCAACCAAAATTTGTCTCTTATCTGATTTAAAGTATCTGCTATTCCTCCGTGCCCTACCACCTGATGACTGTGAAGAATAATTAGATCAGTAAAGTGATCTTTGTCGGGCAACACGATTGAATGTGCTTGTTTGTAATCCAAATTTGAATTTTCTAATCGTCCACCAACACGAATTACACCACTTTCGTTTACAAATGGACTGAGGGACCTTAGTTTTGATTCTGAACTTAATTCATCGTTGTTCTTCAATGCCCGTACTTCATTTGTAAAATTTCGCTCCTGAACACGTTTGATCCAATAAGTTTCTGCCATTTCCAATTCGGTAACCTGCAAACATCCTGATAATTTCGAGGTATTTTTAATATTGTTGATGAACCTTAAGCACCACGCAGTAATTCGGTAAATTCGGTGTAAATTGCTGTAATTTTGGATTTTAAATAAATCTTCGGAAGGTTCGGTAACACACGAATTTGCGAAAACTTCCTTTGATGTTTTTCTTAGTTCCTTTTTGGAATCTTCAATGTTCTTTGTGGGACATAAATTCGGTTTTGGCCAGTGTTCCATTTCTTCTTTCAACCACGTGGGCCCTTCCCACCATATGCTATTCTGCTTCAGATGTTTGACATTTTCACCTCTAGTTAGTAAATCAGCTGGATTATGTTCACCAGGCGTGTATCTCCAGTTCAAGACATCTGAATTCTTCTGTATTTCCTTCACTCTGTTCTGAACGAATGGCTTCCACCTTTTCACATCACTTCTAATCCAATGTAACGTTATACTAGAATCAGTCCACATATATACAATTAAATCAATGTCCCGAAGTTTCTTTTGAATGTAATTTGACAAGCGCGAGCCTATCAAAGCACCCATCAATTCCAATCTGGGAAGTGATAATTTTTTCAAAGGTGCTACTCGTGATTTTGATGTAATGAAACTTGTTCGAATAACGAAAATACAGAACAGCCCCATAGGCCTTCTGACTCGCATCTGTGAAACAGTGTAACTGTAAACCATCCTTTATATCCCTTTTCCCAGCACCTGCAAACTGATGTCCTGGTATTTCCAAACTAGAAATATGAGCTAATTCATCACACCAGCTTTGCCAATTCTTTCTGAGATTTTCTGGTATTTCAGTGTCCCATGCTATCTTTTGTTCCCATAAATCTTGTAATAAAATCCTAGCTCGAATGGTGTATGGATTTAGAAACCCCAGTGGATCAAAGAAACGTCCTACAAATCTCAAGATTTCCCTTTTAGTTGGTATGTTATCTATCCTTTTGGCATCTTTTACCAACTCTTCAATTTCTATCAAAAATGTATCATTTGACCTATTCCATACGTATCCCAATACTTTAGAACAAGTCGAATCGTGTGAAAAATCTTCTTCATTCCATACCCTTTGTAAATTCGTTTCATTCGTTTTCCACTTCCGCATGTTAAATCCACCTTCTTTCAGTATGCGTTTAATATGTTCCGATTCCTCGAATGCTTCTGATTCTTCATCTGCTCCAGCGATTAAATCGTCAACATACATATTTTCAGTTAGCATGGAAAATACGTTCGGATACTGTAACTTGTATTTGTCAACATGTACATTAAGAGTTGCTCTGAGAAGAAACGGACTACATTTTGCTCCAAAAATTACCCTTGTCATACGAAGAGCCTTTATTTTGGTTCCATTTAATTCACCATCGTTCCATAGAAACTTGACTGCGTTTCTGTCTTCATCAGCAAGGGAAATCTGCAAGAATGCTTGTTCGATGTCAGCTGTAAACGCAATTCGATTTTGACGGAACTTAAGGAGCAATTCCAGTATGTCTGGACACATCTTAGGACCTGAATGTAAACAGTCATTTAATGACAGACAATTCTCCGCATGTGACGAAGCGTCAAAAACCACACGGAGTTTTGTAGTTTCCTTGTTTTCTCTTATAACGGCTTGATGCGGCATAAAATACGTTTTTGGTCCAATTTCAATGTTAGTTTCTTCGGCGATTCCTTCTTTTAAGTACCTATTACTTCGCGATATCTGTCATAGAACTGTTGATTATTCTGAAATCTACGACTTAAACTCTTAAATCTAATTTTAGCAATCTCCAGATTATCTCCTAGCTCATTTGAATTATGATTCCAAGGAAGGCGCACAATATAACGATTGTTTTCAGACTTCACAGATCTTTTGAAATTATCGAAAACTAAATTATCTTCTAATTCGAGTTCCTTATCTGAATCATAATTTATCCCCATAGAATCGAGCTCCCAGAGATTCTTCAGCAACCTAGACAGTGATTCATTCTGTGTATCTTTATTATTATGAACCACAACCTTCATAGTATTCACATTACTTGGGAAAATTCCGTAAGCCCGTTCTGTTCCACTAATGGTCCAACCCAATTTTGTTTCAACCGCTACTAAGGAATTAGACAGTCTGTGAACCTTACCCGTAACTATTTTCCAATAAAAATCCGCTCCTATCAGTAAAGAAATTTTCGGCGGTTTATTCCCTGGTCCCCATTAATCGGAAAGTTGTATGCCCTGTTTTTTAATAAGATTAACTATTTCATTTCTAGGGGAATGAATATGTGATCCATTAATGACAGGAATAATTAAAGCTTCTATTTTGATTTCATATCGATTCTTCGAATTACGCAAAATGAGCCTGGTTTTTTTAACATTCTGCGCTTCAGACGTCGTGCAGCCGAAAGAGAATATTTTTATTTTTTCTTCTCCAATAACGGGAAGTTTTAATTTCCTACAGATGTCCTCTCTAATAAATGTTCGCTGCGATCCTAAATCAAACAACAAGCGAACGCTTTGCTGGCGCCAATTGCCTGTGCTTATAATTTCAGCTCGTGCTGTCAGAAGAAATGAGTTATTTGCTGTTGCGCAATCCGAAACAGAAGAGACTACTGCCCTTTGGACGGGACTCTTGTCTGACGCATTCGTTTCGTCAGAGTGTATCAATGTATGATGTCGCCGATCGCAAATACCACAAGTTAGTTTCGATTTGCACAACCTAGCTAAATGGCGTCTTTTGAGGCACCTGAAACAAAATCCACTTCGCATTAACGCTTCCTTTTTCTCTGGCACAGTTTTTTGACATGATTCTGAGGTATGATTTTCAAAACAGAATAAACAGCTATTAGATAGTGATATGTTTAACGCTGCCGCTGAAATGAATTCTACCCTTATTATAATCCCGATTTCTTTCGCTGTCTCGAAAACGTTCTCCAAACTGCCGCTTATTTTCAAAATGGGATTTCTTTTCAGTGTGGATTAGTATCTAAATATCTTTTCGCGCGTAATTTCTAAATAATAATTTTACTTTTATACTCTTCTCTAGACATTATCTCATCTTCTAAATTTGCTACATCAATTAAAGTTTCAATACCATTATCCGCTAAGATTAGTTCTTCTTCTTTACTAATTAACTGAGCAACCGTTTCTTCAATTACATTTTTATCCCCCTCATTAGTAATTTCTGTTTCTATTTTATTTATTAGCCTCGTAACTACTGTTCTTATAGCAGATCGTTTCTTTTTTAATTTTTCTAAATCCATGTTTTTGCTTAAGCAAAATCTATTAAATTTCAGTTCAAATTCAACCCAATGGCCCCACAATATTATTATTTTATATTCTTTATCTTACTTCTAACTAATTAATCAAGGTAAAACAAAACTGCTTACCTTGTTCCAATGGGTTCGGCCAGGGCCACTGGATGCATTCTTCTCAGGGACTCTATCTGTAAAATCTTGAGAGGGATGATGCATAAATAAACTTTCTTAACGAAGATAAACTTTCTTAACACAAACATATTTAATGAAGGCGTTAACGGTTACATAATTTTTACATAATGAAAGGTTAAATGTTCGCACGACGCAGCGTGCGACTTCTCAGTCCCGAGTTCTCGTGATCTCTAGGCGAGAGTTCATAGTTCGAGATGATGTCACTCAGCCATCGGATCTCAGCAAGAGTTGAGTTGCAACAGATGTGTATTACAATTACAAATTGCCTGCAAGACACTACTAAGATAGCCGAAAAAACTAAATCTTAGCTGCGCGTATGGAGTTGCTTTGAAATTTGATTCGAGCTGTTTGGAAATCATCAAACATAACACGTAAATCAAGTGGAAAGCAATAAAATCAGAATTAAAATATGGAAATGTTTAATTTAAAATTCCTGACAAATGTTAAAAAACATCCAAAATTCTCTTCAAATTCCGTATATCTTTTATTGTCAAATAAATTTCTTTGAATTTGGTGACCCCCCCCCGCAAATTTGTTCATGACTCCCAGGTTAAAATTTTGTAAAAAAACAAGTTATCAATTGCATTTTGGAAAAAAAAAATGATTTCAGGCTTCTCTTCAACAGAACAGCATACAATAGCGTATTTTCAAATTTACGGGAAAGTACGACTTATGTGAAAATTGATAAACATTGGCTGTCTAATGTGAAAAGTGAATTACGGTTTAATATGTTATGTTCATAGCTTGTATATTTTGATTAACTAAATACAGAATGATCCGTTCTTGCAAACTTCTGCTGGAATAACTGCTAGAATATCTATCCCATTTCAGATGAACAGAAAGCAAGTGTTGTATTCTTATTCAACAATTACAATACTCTTGCATAATACTTACAAGGAATGAGTTAGGTTTTTTAACTAAAGTGCAGTCAATTTTATTTCTTATTTACCTGAAGGATGTATCACACAATGCCGTGTAGGCTGGTGACCTAGCGATGATGACTCAAAATGCATCTTTGCATTCAGGTATACACTCTTTATAAGAATATAACCATGCACTGGAGTCCTAGCTTCAGCAGATACATTTTGTTGTGCTATGCAATCTCTGTGGGTCCTAAATTCTAAAAACTTTTCCACTCCTAAATTCCAAAAATTTTGCTACTTGATATTTATGTAAATTCCAAAATTTGCACACCTGCCATAACTGCACTGGGTGTGGCCTCAGTTATCCAATGTTCCAACAAAATCAAATATTGTAACGTTATTTTAGACCAGACTTTCTTAAACTGTAGATCGCAACCTCCATCTACAGCAGGGGGTCGCAAAAAATTTCAGTAGTTTTGGTATTTCTTAATAGAATAATTTTACAATTACCCAATATTTTTACACAATGTATCTGAAAATAGATAAGACCATACAGACAAAGAGAAAAACAAAAATGTTTCAACGTATTCTGTTTATAATATAAACGTACACTTTACTTGCTTTGCACGGGACGCTGTCATTTCGTCTGTTAATTAATTAAAATTTTCACATTGTTCTATGTCTTAAAATGAGAAATTAAAGATATGACCTAAAACTGCAATACTATCTTACAATACAAGTGAAAAAAATTGACAGTTTCACTCGCACGTGTGTCAGATTTTCGCAATGCTTATGGGGTCCCACAAAATTTTCATAAATAATTTGGGGTCGTGAAAAAAATTCTGTGATAAAAAAGGCTCACGACTGAAAAAACGTTTAAGAAGCTCTGTTTTAGACCAATCAGTTTCCTGACGCCAACCCAATTTTTTGCCTGTTTTGTTTCTCAGCCGAATTATGTTTCTATGGGAATTTTTCTATACTTTTACTGTTTCAGCTGAATGGAAAAACACGCTAAAATGTTTCAAATGACTATTAGGGGAAGAGAATCAAATACCCCACATTATTATTATCTCTATTTATCTCCTGTTTTGATTCTGAGTTATGTTTTTTGATAGAATTTTTCCATATTACATATTTCAGTTCAACAAAAAATCAACTTTTAAATATTGAGGAAAAGCATGTACTAAAATGTTTCAAAATGAAAATGTGGGATAAATAAATTTATAAATTAGTTTTTTCTAGGAGTGTAGGAGTTCTTATATATAGTATATAAAGAAATTTGGAAGCAACTTTTCACAAAGACTTAAAAATTGAAGTTCAAATGATCTTCATAAAATCTTATAAATGTAGAACAAGAATACTTTAAAATGTAAAAATTAACATGTTGACTGCCGCGCGAATTTTACGTGATTTGCCCATGACGGCAACTTGAAATTTTTATTATGCCATATATATTATGTCGAAATATTATCTACAGAAAATAATGTTATATAATTATGCTTCATGCTGGGGGTCACCAGGGACCTCCAAACATCTGTAGACCATTTTTGTGATTTATAATTTAAATTTTTACAATTTATTATTCTTCAAACCATTATAGTAACAACGGTACTATTTAAAAATTTATCAGTATCAATATTTATTTATTCTAGTTATGTAATTTACTATTGGTCGCGTTGCCAGTGGCACCCACGGCGCTGTAGCCAAGTCGAGTGCACGTCACCGGTGACCCCCACAGCAGTCAACATGTTAAAATAAACCATCACAAGAAAAACCAAAAAAGTAGTATAAAAGAACAAGAAAGGTGAGGAATCCAACCAACTTTAACATAATATCATCAAGAGGAGGTATGTCGAATTTAATTACATTTCCCCTTCTAAAACAAAATCCTTGCTTCTCTGTATCCAGAATCAGCTGATGAACCATTTCAATATATATTTTTATCTTAATAGTTCACCAAAAAAAAAAAAAAAAAAAGAAAAAGAAAAAGAAAACATGCCCTTAAAAATGTAGAAAAAATTAAAATCCTGCAGTGGAAAATCTTTGGAAGTTCAAAATAATTTTAACACAAAACTTTACTAGAACCTCTTATCAAACAGCAGTAGCAAAGGAAAATGGGGGGAAGTAAAATCAAAAGTTAAAAATATCTTCCAATTTAAAAAGATTTTACTAGTCTAAACAGGATTTTATCAAGTTAATTTTAATTTCAATTTTTATTCTTTCTGAAAAATTGGTTCTAAATTTCTTTTTTTATATATATTTACTGATTAATTTTTAGCAACATAATGCACAAAACTATTTGGAAGGATTATAAATTTTCCTTTTAAAACATTATTTGTATATACATAGTCCAAACACATCTGTATATAGTGGAATACGTTTAACGCGAAATATCGGTGAACACGAAATAATGGAACGGTCCCGACAAACTACTATGTATTTTCATGCATTTTGTTTCTCTTAACACGAAACAAAAACCGCTTAACACGGAAAGATATCTTTTCTGGAAATGAACAAAATACAGAAAACACTGGTATCGCTGGCGAGATTTAAATGGGGTGTGAAATGAAAGAGAGGTGGTTTCACATGTTTGGTAGAAAAGAGGCTAATTTGGCTTTGAAATACCCTCGGAATAGCCTGTGACATGAGCCAGTTTTGTTTATCTACGGTACTTTCGCCTTCCACGCCTACAAACGCCACACAAACATCTCATCAGTTAGCTTTGGAATTCAGTGATGAGTACATGGCAGTGTCAGTAAAAATTAGTGAGTTTGGCTCATATGTTGCACTGCATAGAATTCAGCGACTCCAAGGATAAATGAAAATTATTTTCATTACACACGATTCTCAAAAGTATCAGATTCTTCGGCGCCGAAAGAAATGGAGAAGTAGGATATTGAAACTGAGCTGACACTTAATGAAATGTTTGAGAAAGTTTCTGTATTAATGAACTGTTTTACTGTACTATCGGAAGAATTCGTTGCAGTAGTTGGGAAGACTCAGATAACCGGCACTTGGCGCAATTTTTTCCGCCATCTTGAATCGGCGAAAATCGCCAAATCCTCGGAAGGATATTTTTGACGCCAAGAGGGAAATGACGTAAAAAAGAGGCTTTACAAAATTTCCCTCTTGAGCGCGATATAGGGGAGAAACCCGTGCTAGGCGAAAATGCTAAAAAAGACAATGCAAAGAAAAATATCAGATTATTTTCCCAAAACTCAAAAAATGTTTTGTTTTTCAAAAACTTGAAAATTTTGTATTGAATTCCATTAAGTTCTTGTGGATGTTTTTGTTTCATTGGTTTTTATTAAATACATGCATATATACATATCTATGTAAATAAAATGTACTCTAATAAGCTTAATTTTGTTGAATATATATATATATTTTTCTTTTCAATATTCAATAACACGAAAAAACTATTTCAGTCCCCTCAGTTTTGTGTTAAATGATTTTCACTGAATATCTGTTGCACATAAATCCCCTTTCGGGTTTTCATCCGCAGAGAACCCGTTGGCGCCGTTGCATTTTTACTCGCCAAGCTCGCGGTTCATCGACGATGAGCCGAGCCGTAAACATGATTTTTAGTGCATGTAAATTCAAGTTAGCAGACAAAACAATATATTAAGCATATGGTAGTAAAAATTTACAGATAATAAGCATGTAGATGTAAAACTAACCGGTTTAACGTGATATACGATCAAGTTAGCACAGAAAAGAATATATTAAGCATAAGACAATATATAAACATTTATAACGGAAATAAAAATTCATTTAAAAAATATAAATTAGTATTAATGTACTGAAATTACCTGGTTAAATGAAAAAGAAATTGTCTTAAATTCCAGTTAACATAGAAAACAATATATTCCTTACACCAGCAGGAGTTTGCTAATTTTGATGACCATGGTGATGCATCAAACTATTCTGTCATCTTAGATAATCAATAATATTTTTTATTTCAATTTAATCATCTATTTATGTCACACCTGACATTCTCTGAAAGGTTATTGTTAGAAAAGCATTAACAATACATTATCTTGTTAAAATTTTACGCCATAAAAATTGATTTATTCTCATAATTTTAGATGACAATACCAATAATAAAAATAAAAGCATTACATAATTATTTAAAATGCACATGTACATTTTTTGCGGCCTACAGAAACAAATTATTTAGAGGTTGGAAACCTCATGGTTCTTACTGTTAATAACTAAGAACACAACGTGAACAGCCAAAGCCCCCTGAAGATAATTGCAGGCGGCTTTGGAACAGCCGTGTTACAAATTAGCATTCACACCTCCTTTCATCCCGAACCGAGAAGCGGCATCTACCTATAAAAATATTTCTATCTATTCGTTGTTAAAAAATTCAGAAAAAAATAATAGTAAATAAGAGAAGAATAATATAAATCTGCAAATGCGAACAACGACAATGATAATTCAACAAAATGAACGCAAGACAAGCGAATAGGATAAATCCGCTGGGTTACCAGGTTTGAACTATTATCGCCAAAGTTGCCGATGTTTACATTTACCGGGTTTTCTGCGGAAGTGCTTCCTCCCTTTCTTACATAAAATAACTATGAAATCTTAAAAAAAGTACATAGTATGAAATTTATAATGGCAAACATTAAAAATAGATGAAAGTAAATAAAATTTAAATTATAGAATGTCCTTTATAAAATTAATAATAAGTGGTTAAAAATATATTTTTTAATTACTTAAAACATGGAAGTTATTTGGCAGAGATTGTTGGATATAAAATTACTACTTCAAATTTTCAGATTACTATTGTTCATATTTAAAGTCTCACCTTGCAGTCTTAATCCACATCACAACCATTGTAAAAATCACCCGCTATCATATTCCAAAGATCAGCAGTATACATTTTTTCAAAATCATGCATAATATTAAATATTGGCTTTTGATAATCAAGTTGATACAAATAAGATGAACTGTTTTTATGATTTTAGACTAGTAGTTTATTCTTCCATTCACTTATTACAATATTTCATTTTTTATATGCTCAGCTATCCAAAATTTCAACAGCTTTCTGGATTATTTTTTTGTTGAGTTTTTACTATACATACATTTCAGCATTTACATCGTCAAAATTACACAGACACATACTTGAAGTGAATTTACTTTTACAGCCAAACACAGGAACTGGAAAACAAAAAAGTACTTATTCGGAGATTGTATTTCTTTTTCGTTCATGAAAATCAAAGTTCATTACACAAACATGCATTCACACTGCACAAGCAGGTATGAAATTCTTAATACATTTAATAATCCTGATGATTGATTACGCATTTAGTAAATAAATCAGAAAATATTTTAATGTATAACAAATGAATAGTAAGTAGCTAGGCTTTTAGTTAGTAGTTAGCTTTTAGAAGTAGTTAGCTTTTAGAAGTAGTTAAGCTTTTATAAAACAGAGCATTACGAAGATGTTTAATGTATAAAGTTAGGTAATTTAGTAAATTTCAGTTGTTCACCAAAGCAATGAATTTTGAAGTTCCTAGTATATCTTTATAAATGAACTTTATTGTTGTTTTAAACAATTAAACAACTGTTCAAGTTATTTTAATAATTTTGAAATATATACACTAAAAGAAACAATAAAATGTATTAATCTATTTGTCAACCTTGATTTTGGCACGAAAGTCTGCAGAATGCTTCGTAGTTTTTAAGCACATAGAGGCACTGCAATTCTTATTCCTTGATCTGAAGTTTTCTGCAATTTTTTTTTTTTTTTTTTAAATTTAAATTGCTGTATTGGCACACGTACAATTTTTGTATAGTGGCTTCAGATGTGAATAAGTTTTTCGAACACTTTCGTTTGTTTTACTGGCGTCGCTGAATTTTGCGATGAAATGCAGCACATTTATTGCCGAGTATCACCTTACAGATTTTTCATACTGTTAATGTATACATCAACAGTGAATTATTCTCCTCTTTCCTCAAATACACTACGGCGATAAACAATAACCATTCACTAAAGATTTTGCGTAAATTTCCACTCATAATAATTTAAATTGCGAAAATCTCACAATTAGCACGTAAACACACTATTCAGCACCACAATTCTTTCGAAAGCGCGCCGTAGTAGTCAAAAGTGGGGTAGGACAAAGAATCTGTAATCTGTAATCTCCTTAGAAATTCTTTGGGGTAGGGTACGCCGTCTTGCTAGGTGAAACTAGAGCTACTAGCTCTGAAATCGTCGCAGAGCACATGACAGATTTTTAGCGCATGCGCACATCCTGAAAATTGTTCCTCTGCGAGAAAGTCGGCCGATAAAATCGGTACGTGTAGACGGGCCTTTAGGTGAAACTAGTCGATATTTCCGTGACGTCAAAAATTCGAAAAGTGGGGTAGGGTTTGGAAATACGCGGTTTTCCTACATCGATCTCGACAGGTGTCCAATTGTAATTTATTGTGAAAATCAAGCATTTTTTTAATTTATCTTCAAACACAACGTTTGTAATCAAACATGTATAATATATAATAATAATGTAACAAATGTTTATAAACAAAACGGAAAATGGCCACTTTTGACTAAAATTTGTAATCAAAATTTGGGAGGATGTTAATAATACAATATTTATTTTAATGTTTATTATTTTGCGTTTTAAATTTCCTGGTTCATGAGCAAGCCTCACTTAAAATTTTAGTAGTAAAGTTTAGTAATTAGAGCTTGGCAATAATAATAGATATTCCAAGTCCGCGGTAATTGTTGTTTGACGTTGTAATAAGTTTTGTTTTCGTTGAAACTGATTTTATTATTTGAATAATTACCGCAGTTATAGTTTTTTTAATGAAAGTGGCTGTTTTAAAACTATGATGTGACTCTTTAATTAAAGTTTACTTCATGCTGAAGTGTAATTTATACTGTTTAGTATTCAAAGCTTGAAAGCCGATTCCTTTTTTTCTGAGTAAGCTTTAAGAGTTGTTACTAAATTTCTAACGTATCATGTAACTTCTTTAAGCTATAAATCATTGGGTAGCTACTGTACAAAAATTTCAGGTAGTCGTAACATACCATATGTGACACAGTTTTACAAATTCCTGTTTAAACATGTTTATGTGATCGGGCAAAAAGTCTTATTTTTGTGAACTATAAGAAATTAATTTTCAATTAAACATTATTGGAAATCAAGGCATTCTTAAGGTGTCCTAATAGCAAGCACCTGATACGTCACATAAATAATTTGTGTTCATCCTTTTACGAAGAAAAATGCATATTTACATCAGGCCTGAAATGCTAGAATAAACCAACTTAAAACTACTTTTACGGAAATTTCTGTTTAGCAGCCAGTTTTACATTCCTTCAGAGGATGAAATTCATCACGAGATACGTAGCAAGTTATATTAAGAATGTCACACAGTTATCAATATAGTGCAAATTGCCTGTTTTAGGAAGAGCATGTTCTAGGTTCAGGGTTTGTAACAAGGTAACAAATCATGTTGAAGAGGTAATATTTAAAACAGCACATGCAAATCCGTACTGAACAAAAACCTCGTGTGTATGAAATTTGTACAATGTCATTTAGTCGAAAAAGCACTTAAAAGATGCATATGCTAATTCAAATTGGAGAGAAAGCTCTTATAGGTGAGGTATGTAGACATTTAGTTAAAAGACTAATTCAGACAATCATCTGCTTATTCTCACAGGAGAAGAACCTCATATATAAGAAGTATTTAAGAAATCATTAAGTCAAAAGTTCAGTTTAAACATGTATGTGCTTACTCACGCAGGAGAGAAACCTCATATATGTGAAATATGTAAGAAGACATTTCGCCAGAAGGGTAATTTAAACAGCCATATGCTTATTCACACAGGAGAGAAGCCTCATGTGTGTGAAGTATGTAAGAAGTACTTTAGTCACAAGTCTACTTTAAGAAGCCATATGCTTATTCATACAGGGAAGAAACCTCATGTGTGTGAAGTATGTAAGAAATCCTTTAGTCAAAAGTCTACTTTAAGAAGCCATATGCTTATTCACACAGGAGAGAAACCTCATGTGTGTGAAGTATGTAAGAAGTCATTTAGTCTGAAGATTAAGTTAAACGCTCATGCAGTTATTCACACAGGAGAAAAACCTCATGTTTGTGAAGTATGTACGAAGTCATTTAGTCAGAAGTCTGCTTTAAACACCCATATGCTTATTCATAAAGGAGAGAAAGCTCACATTTGTGAAGTATGTACGAAGTCATGTAGTCAGAAGTCTGCTTTAAACACCCATATGCTTATTCATACAGGAGAGAAAGCTCATGTGTGTGAAGTATGTGAGAAATCTTTTAATGAGAAGTCTAATTGTAGTAAACACATGCTTATTCACACAGGAGAGAAGCCTCATATGTGTGAAGTATGTAAGAAGTCCTTTAGTTGGAAGTTTGCTTTAAAGAGCCATATGCTTATTCACACAGGAGAGAAACCTCATGTGTGTGAAGTATGTAAGAAATCCTTTAGTCAAAAGTCTACTTTAAGAAGCCATATGCTTATTCACACAGGAGAGAAACCTCATGTGTGTGAAGTATGTAAGAAGTCATTTAGTCTGAAGATTAAGTTAAACGCTCATGCAGTTATTCACACAGGAGAAAAACCTCATGTTTGTGAAGTATGTACGAAGTCATTTAGTCAGAAGTCTGCTTTAAACACCCATATGCTTATTCATAAAGGAGAGAAAGCTCACATTTGTGAAGTATGTACGAAGTCATGTAGTCAGAAGTCTGCTTTAAACACCCATATGCTTATTCATACAGGAGAGAAAGCTCATGTGTGTGAAGTATGTGAGAAATCTTTTAATGAGAAGTCTAATTGTAGTAAACACATGCTTATTCACACAGGAGAGAAGCCTCATATGTGTGAAGTATGTAAGAAGTCCTTTAGTTGGAAGTTTGCTTTAAAGAGCCATATGCTTATTCACACAGGAGAGAAACCTCATGTGTGTGAAGTATGTAAGAAGTCCTTTAGTTGGAAGTTTGCTTTAAAGAGCCATATTTTTATTCACACAGGAGAGAAACCTCGTGTGTGAGGTATGTAAGAAGTCCTTTAGTAGGAAGTTTGCTTTAAAGAGCCATATGCTTATTCACACAGGAGAGAAACCTCATGTTTGTGAAGTATGTACAAAGTCATTTAGTCAGAAGTCTCATTTAAACACCCATATGCTTATTCATACAGGAGAGAAAGCTCATGTGTGTGAAGTATGTGAGAAATCTTTTAGTGATAAGTCTAATTGTAGTAGACACATGCTTATTCACACAGGAGAGAAACCTCATGTGTGTGAAGTATGTAAGAAGTCATTTAAACAGAAAAATTATTTAAAGAAGCATATGCTTAGTCACACCGAAGAGAAACCTCGTGTGTGAAGAATGTAAGAAATCATTTAACCATAAACATTATTTAAAGAAGCATATGCTTAGTCACACCAGAGAGAAACCTCATGTGTATGAAGTATGTAGAAAGTCCTTTAGTCAGAAGTGTACTTTAAGCAGCCATGTGCTTATTCACACAGGAGAGAAACCTCGTGTGTGAAGTATGTAAGAAATCATTTAAACAGAAAGATATTTTAAACAAGCATATGCTTAGTCACACACAAGAGATGCCTCATGTTGTGAAGTATGTAAGAAGTCAGAAGTCAAACAACAAAAATCAGCATTATACCTACAAAATTTTCACAGGACTAGTTTCGATGGTTTTACCGAACCACCATCTTCAGCTGCAAAACCGCAAATGAACAAGATAGGAAATAATGATTAGATAAGAAGAAAGCCTGGACAAGAATAAGCAAGTGGCGCCATCTGTTGGCGAAACCAGAACTAAAACATAATTTCTCTAAAAGCCGAAGGCAAATTTGGATTGGAATTAGGATCGTTAACTAGAACAGAAAGATTTTTTTTGAATGTGAAATGCCTCTAGAAAATCCAGTTCTCCAATGGAAGATGTTTTTTGAATAATTTTGGCAGCAGAAAAATTGAAAGTGTGATTTTCGGACCAACAATGTTGAGCAACAGAAGACTTCTGTGTTTCCTTTTTTCTAACATATGCCTCATGTTCTTTGACGCGAAATTTTAAGGCTTTCTTAGTTTGGCCAATGTAAATTAAACCACACTGGCAAGGAATCCTATAAATACCCCAGGAATTCATATCCGGAATGGGGTCCTTGAGTATAGGAGTTGGAATTTTATTGATGGGAGAATAAACAACCCAAAAGTTAAATTTCTACATGAGGCATATGTTAGAAAAAAGGAAACACAGAAGTCTTCTGTTGCTCAACATTGTTGGTCCGAAAATCACACTTTCAATTTTTCTGCTGCCAAAATTATTCAAAAAACATCTTCCATTGGAGAACTGGATTTTCTAGAGGCATTTCACATTCAAAAAAATCTTTCTGTTCTAGTTAACGATCCTAATTCCAATCCAAATTTGCCTTCGGCTTTTAGAGAAATTATGTTTTAGTTCTGGTTTCGCCAACAGATAGCACCACTTGCTTATTCTTGTCCAGGCTTTCTTATCTTATCTAATCATTATTTCCTATCTTGTTCATTTGCGGTTTTGCAGCTGAAGATGGTGGTTCGGTAAAACCATCAAAACTAGTTCTGTGAAAATTTTGTAGGTATAACGCTGATTTTTGTTGTTTGACTTCTGAATTAGTATTTATTCGGCGTGTTATTGTGTCTTAATGTAAGAAGTCATTTGGTCTGAAGCATAATTTACACCCATGCACTCATGCACATATTCACACACGAGAGAATCCTCATATGTGTGAAGTATGTAAGATGTCATTTAATCAGAAGAGTAGTTTAAACAGTCATACACTTATTCACACAGGAGGCAAGACTTGTGCATAAAGTAAGGATAAGGTCATTTTTAATAAAGGATTATTAAGATATGCATATCGACAGAAGAGAGAAATCTGTCATGTACGTAAGAATTCAAAAAATATTTGTTGATCTAAGCAGAAAAGAAACTTTCTTTTGAGGAGATGTTAAATTAGTATCAAAATTTTATTTATCAGTGTAGTAAAGATTTGTGTACACAGCAAAGAAATCTCATTTTTTGCAGTCAGGTCAGTTTGAATCACAACAGTTGTCAGATTAATTGATGGGAAAATTCTTCGTAATAAGAGCCATTCAGTGGCAGAATTTTAGATTTAAAGGTAAATTGGGTGTTGCTGATGCTGTGGAGAGGTTTTTTTGAATTGTCATTTGATACTAATAAATCATAATCTAATTATTTTTTTTAAAAAGCAAAAAAGTATATTTATGCAAGTTTTTATCTCAATTGCATTTTTAACTAATGCTGAGTTGAAGCTACATTTGCTTATCTATCCTATCTGAAAGAGTCTAAAACAGCTTATACCGACCTTGATTGAAAAAGCTGGAATTGTTGTTTTGTTCAGAATATGCCATGATGTGTTTTGTGTTTCTTCCACCTTTTCAAAAATTTGAATTTTTGACCCTTGATATAACTTTTCACAGATTTTTGTATCGCTCATATTCAGTGCTACATCTGTTAGCTAGCAAAATGCACTGTAGTGAACATACGATTGTTACCAATTTGACATACTTCTGAGATGCAATTCTAGAGCAGGACTAAATGCTTCATCCTATATATGTACTATAACTTGTATCTTTTTTGTGCTGAAAACATTTCAGAGTTTAACAATCAAAACTATTGAATTAATGATAAAATGCCTTTCTTGTACCCGTAATGAAATAATATATCAGGTGATTTCTTTTTTGTGTTAAAATACTAAAGACCTGCAGTCAAATTAGACAGTTCCATTTTTTTACATATTTTTCATCTAATTAAATCTATTATGAGGAAATATTCTCAGTGTGACTATCCAGCTGCATTATCAAATGTCTCGAGTGTATGACATTCTAAAGCAGTATACAGTTATTACATATTATAGTGATAAAGGGAAATGAGGTCTTGTTAGATAAAATTCTTTCAAATCCTGGACATACCAAGTAGAGCAGTTCCATGTGTGTAAAGTACCTAAGAAGACATTTGAAAAAATAAATCAGTATTGTGGTATTTCTATGCAGGTAAGAAACTCAAAATATATATATTCATATATATATATATGTATGTATATGTATATATTTCACATATATTCAGAAACTAGGTAGAAGTTAAAATTGGGTGCCACCCTTTTTTTTTTTTTTTTTTTTGCGATTTCTTTTTGATGCTAAGATCGGTGCCAGGAAGGCACAATTTTAAGATGGTCGCTACATACACAAAACCAAAGTAAGAAGTCGAAGAATTGCACAAACCTGGTGTCCATGTACATATCACTCTATTTTCACTTGAAAGAATATTGGAGAATTGCACAAACTAGGCATTGTGCACTGCCTTAGCTTTGTCTATATACACATTGATCTATTTTCATTTACAAAAATCAGGATGCTAAAGCAAAGTTAAAACAATCATGGTAAACAGAAATTGGGTTTCATCGCCAAAATTGAACAAAATTTATTGCTAATTGGAGGGCACCAAATTCTACACTAGAGACAGAAACTGTTCTATGTTCTTTATGCAGTGTTGAAAGAAACTTGATTTTTAATTTGCAAGAGTTGCACACTTTATAAGCATGAACATGTGTGTACAATTTAAAAAAAAAAAAAAAATCTTCACTTGTAACTGTATCATTCTTCTTGGCAAAAATCATCATTATAAGCATCTCAGGCATAAAAAAGAAAGTGTCTTAAATGGTTCCCATAATGATGCAAGTTTGGAGCGGAATAGAAACTAGCGATATATGGCCCTTTTGCCACCATTTTTATAACTTTTAATTCAAGGAAAACCTTTTTCTGGAAGCTATAAGATGTGCTTGTAAAGCAGGACTCTCACAGAAATTTGCTGTGTTACTTTAAAATTTTATTTCATGGAATTTATTGAAGTATCTTTGCTGTTCTTCAACCTGTTTATTTAATAAACTGTATTTTTTAATAAAATTATAATCATAAATGCATTTTTATAGTTTATTTAGTCTTAAGGGTAAAATGGTAAAAAATACTGAAATTATGAAGATATTAAATTAATTTTTTTTCAATACAAATATATCAAATTTTATATTTAAATGTATTTCCCCCTTGTTGTTAATTAATATATGTGTTTAATGGAAGTATGAGAGGAATTTTGTAAATGCTTCAGTTTCTTTTTTTTTTTTTTTTTTTTTTAATATTTAGCACTTCAAGCATAGATATTTTAATATTTAGTCAGTAACTTCTTAAATTTATGCATGTAAGTTTTTGTTGCACAGACATAAGACATTTTACATGATATGCTCATGAATTGAATGTAAAAAATACCTACACAGCATGCATCTAATTCAGCATTCTGTGCAACTTTGTATGCATAAAATAAGATGCATCTGTTTAGATATAAATATTAGGTATTCATCAGGTATCCGGATGAGATTCAGAAATGTATGCATACATACATAAATTTCTGAATCCTGTACCAGTAACAGAAAAGGGGAACCAAATATTAACTAAAATAGCAGTAGTCTCATTTACGTCGTTAATGCTGAAACATTTCCCTTGCTTTTACTACGGCACACATCTCATTTGTGATATTGCATTTTTTCTTTTCAAGGTCACCAATGGCTAGTCAGCAGGGTTCTAAGCATACTTTCAGCAGAAAGTACATGATCTTGAGCATAAATGTGTCAAATGTTTCTTCTTAAACATGTTATTTGGCAAAAGCAGTGTGGCATAAAGCATATGGATTTTATATTTATGCCAGAAAAGAAAAAAGAACATGATATTAAGCATAATATTAGCAGAAAATAATGATGTTAAACATGTATAAGTCTCATTTAGCTCATTAAACATTCAACTTGGTGCATATGCACTAAAGCTAAGGGGGAAAGAATATTAAGTGTATGTAAATGAAATTTGCCTTGTTAAACATAATATTTAATACAGTTCAGAGTCCGAAATGCGGACTTCAAAATTACCAACAATATTTCCTCATAGGCTTTACGCATGTGCATTTGATTTCCCCCTCCACGCATAATAAAACATCTGGAGAGTCGCAATTCTTATTTTGGCTAATCTTTGGAATATGGTAACAGGTAGTTTGGCGACATTTTCGTAAGGCGATAAAGGTTACTAGCTAGGACTTTAGCAGTGTACATGGATAAAGTCAAGAGTGTGCGCAATGCCATTTTTGTGCAATTCTGTGATTTTTTTTAAGTGAAAATAGGTCGAAGTATACATAGGTACAGTGTATGTGCAATTCTTAAAAACGCGGCAAGCAATGGGTGATTCTGCACTTTCTCCCAATTTCGCACCCAATCTTCTTCATTATTAAGCACTTTTCTTCCATAAAAGTTCTAGCATAAGCGTAATTCGGCTAGCAGATTGTTGGAAAAAAATGATGAGTTAAAAAAAAAAAGCCTTTGTGAAAACAAAATGCCGTTCAAAACAAAACTAGCAGGTTGCTGTAGCAGGGTTGGTCGCCAAATTTTCACCAAAAAATCGTTAGGTTACCTTAATACGAAGATTAACACTTATTTTTACTTTGAACTAAATAAAATACCTTGATATTAAAGAAGCAATAATTTTACCATAAATTTGTATGATGCGCATATCTGCTTGGCCATACATCTCGAACCTAAACATTCCACATAGATACGTCGTTGATCTGATGCCAACCAAAACATTACAACTTGAGTAATGACTCATGTAGTGATGCCTAAACATTTTTTTTTTGTGTTATTAATTGAATAATAAAGAAGTGTGGTAACCTTTTATGCGGACATTATATGTGGCGATTTTTACAGATTAAATTTAATGAGCTAAAAAATGTTGATCGGGTAAAATTTACCGAAAATTCTTTCCATATGCTGAAAATAGATTTTGTTGATCATACTCATAGACCCAAAGATTACATTTAGGACTATTTAAATTAAAAATAATGGATTTGTTATTCACGTTAACCCAGAACCAGTGGCAGGACTTGTATGACCGAAAAGTGTCGCAGAATTTAGGACCCACAGAGACTGCATCACGCGGTAAGATAGCTAGCGCCAGCCCTTAATAAGGTATGTGTATATATGGGAATATGGCCTGTATATGTAGGAATTTATTTATTCAGAACTTTGATAAGCCTTAAGCCATGTGAAAAAGATAGACCTAAGTATAATAAATAACTAATGTAATACAATTCAGGCTTAATTGTCTCGGTGTGCGATAGAACCAAGATAAAATTTAGCGGAATAACTTGTTAGCTGCCAAGCTCATCATGCATAGGCAAATATGTATAATGAAGGATAGATAAATTTGATGATGATAGCCTCTAATTTTAAAGGTTTTTGGATATTGCAAACAAAGTTAAGTTTTCCAATTAGCAAATTTTCTAAAGAAATGTGGAGAAGCAGTAATAAATGAAGATGATAAAAAAGAAGTTTTTCTTTGTGATGACAATGCTTCTCAATAATGAATTAATTAATAAATAGCAAAATCTGTAGTATGGTTCTAGATCCAGAAAATACTGCTACCGAAAGTGAAGAAAGCGACAGAGAAGTACTGAAAATGCGATAATTTCAATTGACAAGTTAGTGAGAATTTATAAAATAGCAGCTACAGGACTTCAACAATGTAACTGAACAGGAGATATGTCTGTCTATAGAATTAAAGAAAATGTATTACCACAAAAAACGAAGCAACTTACATTAAAAAAATGTCTAATAAGGTAAACAAATAAATATTAAGCTTTTTTTTTTTGTAAATTTTGATACCCTTTTCATCATAAATACTTCATTATTTCATAAATCACGATTTTATATTTTTAATTGTATAATTTCTGCATGCCATCTTACCAGATTTAAATTGATGATCTAATATCTGGAAAAATCCCAAATCTGTAATTGCTGAAGTCCCAACGAGACCGGATTTTGGACATTGTAGTGTACATGTAAATTTATGTTACGAAGAAAAGCAAAACAATATGTAATTAAAAATTAACATAAAAATAAATGCTATTTGGGCCGGGGCAAAATACCTTTTTTGCGCCCTCCTTCCTTGAAAAAAGCACAATGATATGATGAAAATCTTGTTTGGAGACCATTTGGTGTCCCTCTGCAAGCGGCTCCCAGGGCATCATGCACCTCTTACCCCCCCTCGCTATGCCACTGACATATGGTATGATTCATCATGGGCTGATCTTCAGTAAAAGTCTTGTGGTACCCACAAATAACATCAAAATTTGGAGTTAGTAAAGCTAGACTTCACCCCTTGATTTCTCGAAACAGTGTACTTTCAATAGATAACAAGTTGCTTATTTATAAAACTATTGCGTTTCATACTATGCATATTCCTGTAAATCATATAGGAAAAGGTTACAGGAGGCACAAAATTGTGCCCTAAGACAGATCACCAACTTGTCCTCGTACGTTCAAAATCAAAAACTTCATGATGAATTAGGCAATTGAATAACTGAAATATTTTTATGCTAACCTCTCAAGTATCAACAACCCCATTATAAGGGTTTACAATTATGATGTGAATGACCCAAATAATTGTAAACGACCTATGGCCATACTTAGTACACATATTATTTAAGTTGACATGCTTTACCTGTGCTGTACATTTGTGACTTATGTTATAATTTAAGTGCACCAGTTGACTCACACTGCCTGTATTTTATGTACATATTATATGCATCTCTAGACTCAGGTTAAAGCCAGCTCGTTTCTCCTTTCTCAGCTTTCGGAGCACTTTCGCACACTATTTCTTCTAGAATTACCAGTTATCTCACTCTCCTTTTGCTAAAAAATTATAGCATAATAGTTTGAAAAAAAATTATGTTAGTTACTCATGACTACATTTGAAACAACCTACATGTTCTACAAGGGGTAGGGTTCTTGACTCAGGCACCCTGTTGCTATGCCACTTCCATGTTAGTGAGATATGATATGGTTCATAAGAGAAATATCTGCATATACGTATAGCAGAAAAAAACTGATGTGTAAGACATGTAAGGGTTCATTTGGATGAAAGGACATTTTAAATATGCATATATTTAATCGCACAGGAAGAAAACCTCACGTGTGTGAGGTATAAAACAAGTCATTTGTTTCAACTATTTATTTAAACAACCATATACTTATTCACAAATGCGAGAAACCTCATATGTGTGAGATATGTAATGAGACATTTACTGAAAAAAGAACTTTAAAAACCCATCTGGTTAGTTACACAGGAGAAAAACCTCATGTATGTGAGATATGTAATAAGTCATTTAAAAACCCATATGCTTATTCACACAGGCAAGAAACCTTATGTGTGTGATATATGTAACAAATCGTTTGCTCGAACTGATCAATTAAAAACCCATATGCTTATTCACACAGGAGAGAAACTTTATGCATGTGAGGAATGTGACACATCATTTACTCTAAAAGGTGATTAAAAAAGACATATACCTATTCACACAAGAAATACCTATTCACACAAGAAAGAAATGTTTTGTGTGTTAGTTACGTAACAAGTCATTTACTTAAAAAGGAAATTTAAAGAGACATATGCTTAATCACATAGAGAGAGACCTCATGTATGTGAGGTATGTAACAAGTCATTTACTTTAAAAGAGAATTTAAACAGATATATGCTAAGTCATACAGGAGAGACACCTTATGAGTGTGAGATATTAACTAAATTATTTGCTGGCAAATGTAGTTTAAACAAACATGTACTTATCCACACCTGGGAAATCCCTTATGTGTATGATATATATAATAACTCACAAACATAGTTTAAACAAAAATGTACTTATCCACACAGGAGAGAAACTTCATGTGTGTGATATATGTAATGAATCATTTACTCACAAACATAGTTTAAACAACCATATACTTATTCACACAGGAGAGAAACTCCATGAATTACATGTGTAGGAAATCACTTAGATGTTAAAAAAATTGAAAGGTAACAATTTCTACAAATAATAGAAGGCTAGTGTCTTTTGTTAAAAAGCTAGATTAATAAGAAAGTTTACTCTTTTGTGCAGGAATGACTTGTCCATGCTATAAAGAAATATCTTTCTTTGAGGCGTATTTAACTTGTCTTTTCATATCAATTCTCAATACATCATTTATTTGTTTCCACAAGATTAAAACCTCATGTTTGCGAGATAAGTAATTTTATCATCATGTTAGTGTGAAATACAACAGACTTATTTTTCATGAAATTTGTTCTTGGATATCTTGCTATTAGTATATTGCACTACATATGTTTTCTGTGCGATTTGTATTAGTATTTGATATTACATATGCAGGCTGATTAAAATTATGCACGCTGTTCATTTAAAGCAATTCCTATTTTTAGCATTTAATTAAAAATGAAAGATTTAAAACATCATGTTCGAACAGTGAAAAGGTAATGACTGCTTATAATGTTTTGAATCAAGAAAGTTTAATGATATCACATTCCTTCCATTCAGGTAATGTCATGAAATGTTTGAAAGCCTGAAATAAGGAACATTTTCATTTGACTGGAAATTTCATTCACATTTTGCACAATAATCCACTTTTCACTGAAATATTTGTAAAAAGTATGGAATGTGAAATTTGTTGTTTTGTGATATTTTTAATACTGCAGGATTTAAGTAGCTCTTTCTTCCTTGTTAACTTTTGGAGCTGCGTTTTTAATGTTGAGAATGCTTAGAATTTAGATTTCTGTAAGCTTATGTGTTCAGTATCTTATATTTAAAATGTTAATTTCAGACTAAATTTTTGATGCTCCAGTCACTATGCAGCTTCTAGTATCTTTGTTCAAAGAACAAACAACAAACTTTGAACAAAGTCAGAATCAACAAACTTTGAACAAAGTCAAAATAACTTTGAACAAAGTCAGAATGTCTTGAGTTTTTTCCCTGTGGCAGTGCATAATCATTCTTCCAGTAACCATGTGTATAATAATCCTTCAGTCAAGCAATTCTGCCATTTTGTGTGTGTTCTTTTTTGTTGTATTTCAGTGTCGAACAGTTTTTGTAAACAAATAGCGGTATTTTTTGCCGTAGTCTTAAGCTATGGCCTTGCAGCATTTGCAAGCAATGGAAAATACTGGTGTAAAATTTCAGCAAGAACTTACCATTTTGCTGAAAATTTTCTAAATAGAACAACGAGAAAATTCTTTTCCTCCATACCCGAGTGTTGCACGAACCCAATTTTGAGCAATTCTACCATTTTTTTATGTAAAAACAGATAGCTTTGTCCTTGAGGAGGAGAAAATTGCAAAAGAATAATGGAAAGATTTGAAGAAGCATGTGTTTTATTTTTTTTATTCATTGCTTATTTAATTCTTCAAATTTGTATTTTCAAGTATCTTTTGTTTTGCTATATTGATAATGTTGTACCAGTTTATAATAAATATTGACAGTTTGGCTATCTTTCTGGAATAAAGGTGCGAAAACCACCAACTTGCTTCCAATAAATAACTTTTCATCTGTAAAAAATCAAAAAATTGTGAGAAGATTATTCTTTTATTATATTACTACCTTTTACCTTTTTTCTTGCTCATGGGTCCATGCAAATGCTTCAGATACGTTTGTAGTAATACGTCTCTGTTTATTGTCTATTATTAAGTATTCAGTTTTGACATCTGATTCCTGTGGAATTTGCTGACTTTCATTTTACCACCTTCAAATTCTTCTTGATCTGAAATTCTGAAGAATGGGTTAATATTTCATTACCCTGTGCATGCTGTAGCTCTTAAGTTCATTTTATTAAACTTGGCCGTTCTTGTGCTAACAAAAAATTTAATTATAGTTCTGAAATTAGATATGAAAATGTTTCTCAGCTTCGATAACAGCTGAGTTAATGATTGAATCAATTTGTGCATATATCAATGCTATAGAAAAATCCCATGTGCAGAAATATGTAAAAAGGCATTTGGAAAATATCTTTTCCATAAATGTAAGAAACATTTATTTACTAAAACGTCTTTAAAGAACCTTTTTTTTTTCCCTTGAAGTGCCAGAAGAAGACACAATTTTTAATTTTCAAGGACACAGACTAGTTTTCGATATGCGTTAACACTTATGTACCAAAGTAAACTGTCGTATTTATCATATAATTCCTGCTTTGTTTGGAAGTGTTTGTACAAATCAACCTTATGAGAAATGGGAGCTTAAATTTGTTTTGAAATTCACTGAGAAAAAATATTTCTGTTATAATGTGACTTAAGAATAGGAAAGCATTTGCCAACTTTCAAACTTTATTCTTTCTTTTGCTATTATAACTCAAGATACATTTTGTATTAGAATTATATTCAGTTGATGTATGTTATTTTAACTCAAGATACATTCTGTATTAGAATTATATTCAACTTATGTTTGCAAACAGGTCTGCTAACAGAAATAAGAACTGTGATCAGGCAAAGTTGTATAGTTTTAAAAGAATGTAACTTTGCCAAGTCCTTTTAATTTTATTTCATGGGATGGATTGCAGTAACATCTGTTTTAGTTGGCTTGTTTTATATAATGAATCTTTTTTTTTTTTTTTTTAATTATAGCTATAATTTTTTTTTTTTTTTTATCAGCCTTTAAAGCTGAAGAAATAAATGTATTGAACTTAAGGAGATATTTAAATGTAAGAATTCTAAAATTTGTATTATGAAAGTTTGAAATTGCATGTTTTAAATACCTTTTACATATCTGAAAAGATTGTTTTGTTTTAAATTAAATATTAAGTAATATGTCTACATATCTATAAAAAGTAGGTTATGGAATAAGTTTTGCCAGTGCCACTTGATAAGTCTTAAAAATTAACTTTTCACGAAAAACTATTAAATCGACTTATTAATTTGCTTAGTGCATACATCAAGCGTAAGTGTAAAAGTAAAGAATTTTGTGAGAAATTCTCTGAAGGGCACAGTCAGGAAATGAGTTTGGTAGATAGCCAGTGTTGCACTATAGTCAATCTCTGATGTTTTTCTATGGCAAAACAGATCACTGTATGCTTAGGTAGAAGAGTAGTGGAAAAAGATTTAAAAAAAAAAAAATGAATGTAAATGTCATATTCTTTTAATGTATCACATAATCCTTATTTAATAATTAAAATTTGTATTTTCATTTCCTGAAGTATATTCTATTTCGTTCATGAATTTAATGAGAAATACTGTTAGTTTGGGAATCTTTTTAAAAATCAAAAGTACAAAAACCATCACCTTCCTGCAAATAAGTGACATTTACACTTTCATCTAATAAAAATCACCAAATTGCACCAAGATGGTTTTGTTTTGTTAATATGTAAGTACCAAAATTTGTTTGAATATTTTGTCTTTTGAATTTCATAAGTAATCAGGGAGTAATAATCATACATTATTCACTGTAAATAATATGTTTTCGTCCACAATAAGCTTTTATGGAGAAATGTACCTGCCTTTAATACTCAAAATAATGCATATAAGTGTTTCTACAAACACATATAATGGAGATTTATTGATACATAAATTTGTATCAGAACACACATGCGAGCATGCTATCTCATTCAGACAAACACAATACAGTACAAAGTTCGTAATCCGTACTCGTCGGGACTTCGGCGATTCCGGATTAAGGGGTTTTTCCGGAGTATAGAACATCAGTTTAAATCTGGTAAGATGGCATGCAGAAATTATACAATTAAAAATATGAAACAGTAATTTATGAAATAAAGAGCAATTATGATCTAAAGGGTATCAATTTTTTTTAAAAAGCTTAATATTTATTTGTTTACTTTATTAAACATTTCTTTCACCGCGCGCATGCGTAATGCCCGTAATATATGCGTGCGCATTCTTTACGCGCATGCGTAAAGCATACAAATAAAAGTCTGTGTCCTTTGAGGTCCGGATAATGGACGTCCGGATTACGGACTATGTACTGTATTTATATTTATGTATGAGTATTTACAACGGTATTTAAGTATTTAGTGTTTTATGCAAGTTAAAACTAACCATACAAATAGAAACATGTTCATTGTTAATTTTTTATATTTTGCAGTTTGTATTAGTAATGTATCAGTTACTAATACTCTGTATCAGTTAAGTACACTCTGTATTAGTACTTAACTGATACAGAGTGTAATACTAAACAGCTGCTTATACTGGGTAATATCTACCAGACAAATTACCTTAGTGTAAATACATAAAATCGACGTATGTACAAAATACTTGTATTAGAATGTTTTATATTTAAAAGAGCAAACTA
This sequence comes from Stegodyphus dumicola, assembly GCF_044657685.1. Taxonomy (NCBI): domain Eukaryota; kingdom Metazoa; phylum Arthropoda; class Arachnida; order Araneae; family Eresidae; genus Stegodyphus; species Stegodyphus dumicola. The sequence goes on along the minus strand of NC_140778.1, from coordinate 62,429,942 downwards.
AGCACAATTATAAATAATTTGATCATTAATTATGAAATTTAATGGTCTTACTCGGAGGTTAAATTGCGCCGGAGCCCTGCTCCGGTACTTCTCAGATTTCAAGATAAATTATAATTTCAGCCGGAGCGCACCGGAGCCCTAGATAAAAGTGCTTCGGCACTTCTTTTATTAAGTCAACCACAATTTTAGCAGATAAATTTTGTTTTAATAGTGAATATGCCTTAAAAATGAATTCTAACTTCTGAATACAAGCCTGTCTTTTCCTCGCACTCAAGCCTTGCACAGAGGTTCAGACTATTGAGGAAAGAAAAGCGAAAGGCTCATATCATCAATCATATGCCAAAGGCTTATTCTCCAAGATGTGCAATAAATTTATAAAAGCGGGCAAATTTTGTATTCCTGAAAGTACTAAAAGTGATACCGTGGTCGTACACGTTAAACGATAGTAACTTCGTATTGCAGAGCTCCTATAGACTTTTTGAATGATGTAACCAAATGGAAGGACCACTGCAGTCACTTCTACAGAAAAGTCTTACGTTTATTCTCACGTTGTTACCGAATCGTATTCAGGGAAAATTTGTGCTCGGCGGATAAAATTACATCGGCATGCTGTTTCTAGAATTCTCATTATTCTCCTTAAGGAAGCTTTAATCTTTTTTCTTTGGTGAGCTGCAAATATGAGTGATACCGGTCATCCCTTGGAATAGTATATTACACGTATAATTAGGGCTTAAAATGAGATGGAGATCGCCTGAGCTCCTTCGTAGCTTCGAAGTTGAATTGTGATTCCAGCCAATGCCTCAAATAAGACAGGGTCCGATATTTTTTTCCTTTCTACTATTTAACTATTTAATTTAATTTAATCATTTATTAGATTTCTCTTTATCTGTTTACATTTCTCTTAATTTAAATTTAATTATTTTATTATTTTAATTTTTACCTATTAAATTTATTTTTTTTTCTTTTGTTTTTATTTTTCCGGCACTTCTAATTTTAGAAATTAAGCCCTGGTGCTACTAGTTATAGGCACTAATTGATTGTAAACAAATAACTATCAGATAAATGTATGTACATACAGAATTATAAATGCATATATCAGAAATATATACAAATAATTAAATTAGCATTTCATTAAGTACTTTTGTTTGCAAGATAAAATACATGATACATCATTTTGACTGTATCCTGTGCTTAGAAAATGCATCTGAAGTAAAAATTTTCTTCTTTTCTCCCCTTTCTTTGCAGCTATACAATATCTTTGATAAAATCCAGTTCCTGAACATACTTTTCTCATTTCCATTTATTGCTTCTAGTTAAAGCATCAAAAAGATTTGAATTATCATCTCAAATGAAAATCAGAAAATTATTTTACTGAAAATGAGAAAATTATTTTACTGAAGATGCATTTCGAGCAATAATATGGATAAACTGTGACTTTGAGATGCTTTTCTAAGGTTAGAACTCGGTAGAAATATAAGAGATACATGCAAGTACTTAAAATTTGCATCTAATAAATATATATTACGTATAAATTAATGAATTGAAATCAAAATTATAATTTATCTAAACATAAATTATTAATGAATTGAAATCAAAATTATAATTTAGAAGATAGAATTAATCACAATATTCTATGTGATTTATTTATGATTCCTCGTAGTTACATTTAAAACTTTTAGAGAATTGTACTAAATACAAATGGTTACTAGCAATAAAAGCAAACTGCACATATGGCTAAAAGAAATACATGTGACGAAGTTATATGTATGTATGCATTCCTACCATTACGTTATTATTTGCATGGCAGTTTGCTTCAATGAATTGACGTGGATAAAATATTAACTTGTTTTTTTATTTCTTACATCATTTAAAAAGTATATGCGAACTGTGTATGAAGTAATATTATTGCATTTTTTTCTGAGAAATAATATTGCAGAGTTCTAAAATTAGCATGTTGTCATAATAAAATGGATATGTTCCAAATAAATTTTAACCTCGGTGACGATGAAGATAAAATTGTTTATTAATGGCAGTTCGAAGTCTAGCAAAGAGTTGGAATGTAGATGTGTTTATGATTTTCTCCATGTGTAACAAATATGAGTCAATTTTCCTTATAAATTCATCCATGAAGGCATCACTTGTATTAGATAGATAATGCTCGTGTACCTTGCTTTAAACATTTAATGGACAGGCAGTAAATTTTGCTTCAGTGAGCAAGTTATGCACCTGCAGCTCAAGTTGTGTATGATTTTCTGACTAGAGTGTGGGAGAGAAACTGCTCCGAAACTAAAATTAAAATAAAAACTATTAAGATAGCTTGCACAAATTCAATGCCTGTTGCTAAATTGTAGGGTTTTTCTTAATTTGCATAAAAAATTGACTTTAAGTTTACCTGTTCTCAACTTCTCAAACTTCCCCTCACATTCTCTCGCCAGGATGTAAATTTTAAGTTAAGTGAAGTGCTATTTAAAAGTGTGATTATCTCAGTTTTATTCAGAGCGTGTTTCGCTAGCCTAGCGCACGTTTCGTTGTTATTTTCGCGGTAACTCGAGTTAGGCCCTTTGGCCGTTTTCAGTTTAATATCACGTCGGTTAGATCTCTGTGAGTGCATCTCTCAGGAGAAATTTTGGAGTGCGTTCTTGCACTCGTTTTATTTTTCAGATTTGATTTTGTATTCTCGTCTACGTTTAAGTTATCGCCGCAAGTGAACGGCGTTTTTGTAATGCACGAAGTCCGTGCTGTCTGTTATTTTAGTTTGAGTTAATAAAGCGTTATTTTCACCCTTCTTCTGTGCTGGTATTTATTATACGCCTGTGCGAGAATACGCCAGGTTCATCGTAAGATCTAAGTTGATGCATGTGGACAGTTAGAGATAGATCTTACAAGTGGCGCCCGAACCTTTCTCAACTCATGGCTAACAACGAAGGTGCAGCTGAATTATCTCCAGCAACATCGCAGACCCCACTGGCTCCTGGAAGTATGATGGAAGGCTTTGGATATCTGGTGGACACTGTGAAGACCTCCATGAAACCCTCGGTGGTATTTTGCGGAAGAACGTCCGTAACTCGCTTCCTAGAAATTTTAGATAATCATTTTTTACTTTATCCTGTCTCTGAGGTACAAAAAATCACCATAGCCACTAGCGCCTTGCGAGGACAAGCATTAAGTTGGTTTAAGGGGATAGGAAAATTTCGATTGGGAGAAATAGGAAGCCCCAGTTATACGTTCGACAACTTTAAAGCCGCGCTAGTAAAAGCTTTTCCAGTGGTAAAAGATAGAGCTACGCTTGAAGCCGAATTGTACGGCAAGTACCAATTTAAAATGGAAGCATTGTCTAATTTCATCTTACGCAAGGTCCAAGTAGCGAATTTGTTATATGGTAAAAAGCCTGACGAAGAAAACTAATCCAAATCATTTTGCCTCGACTGTTGCCGCAAGTTCAGGATTATATTGAAGTAAGAAACTCCAGCATTCTAGAACAATTGTTCGAGCTGACGGTGAAATTCGAGAGTAGGAGGGTAGCAGAAAGTACGCCTACGAGAAGTTTTTCAAATGGACAGTTTTCCAGGCCATATACGGAAAAAGCGAAAACATCTTACAGCGGGAATAGATTTCGAGATAAAAAGAATGGCTATAGCCAAATTAGGACCCAAGATTTAAAAAGGGGGCAGTTAAGAAGGATTTAAACTAGGACGGGTGGCTGCTGAAAAGGGGGTACAGTCAACACCTCCTTATAGAAGGAAGCCGGGACACTGGATTGTGACGTCACGCGTAGTCGTCTATGTCGAAACCCCGAGAGAGCAACGAAACAAAACAGGCTGCGCGCTAGTGCCGTACTTAACGTTGATTTCACTATTTGATATAGATACTTGGGTGGGATTTTATTCAGAGATTCAATTATATATAATGAATAATTTAATTACTTCAAAATTTAACACAATAAAATTTGACATAAATTTAAGAATTTTTTGTTTCTTATTTCTTGACTTTAATGAATTATACTTCCTTGTAGGTTTCACAGCAGCATTTAAAAAGTTAAAAATCAGCCATACTAACTCAAAAAAGGAATTTCTGACTTTTCCCTCATAATTTAATATTGCTTTATATTTTTCTAATATTTATGAAAAAAACCCAAATTATCTGCATACAAACTATTACTTATCATTTCATTTTTCTTCCAATCAGTAATTTGTCTTTAAAAGAAAATGGTATAAAAATGCACTAAATTTTGTCTATAATATGCTATGTGTCTTGCAAGTTTCAAATAAATTAGTATATCAGAGGTTTGCTTAGCAAATAATTCAATGTGCAATTTAAAATTATTGCTTAAATCTGTAGAACCAATAATATTAGTTGTATATGTACTTAACTGTATTGTGTTAGTTATATAGCTGAACTTGAAAATAAAGATTCACAAGTGAAAAATAAAAAAATTTTATTTACAATTTTATGCAAGCAGTCAGCATAACAACACAACACCTAAGTTATAACATACAAATAAGTTAAAACCAGCTGATCTCTTTTTATCAATAAATTATTCAAACTTTCTTGTGAAAATTGAAGCAGAAATCTCATTAAGCATATTACCATACTAAGAAAGCTCATCAATTCTTATTTATTAACAGGTGTGAAAATTTCAAAACTGCTTCTATATTAATTGGGTCTCATCAGGAACAATAAGATGAGACTATGTGACCTTAATATTTAAATTTTGATACTGCAAGTTCAAGTTTCTATTCGTTAAATTTCAACCCATTTTGTCTGGCAATTACAAACACCGTTATTAACTTTTTACAACAGCCAATTAATAGTTTCAAAATGTATTACGATACTGCCATAATATGGATAAATATCGGGCAAACACTTGAGAAGACCGTCCATTACCATTTAAAACACTTCAGGTGCACAAATGATATTAAATTTTATACGATGGCTATTATTATTTATGAAGCATATAAAGATACATTCAACAGCAAATGGATGTCAGCATCACCAGTATATGTAAAAACATTTATTGATGTTGTGTAAAGGAAGTGATTATCAGTTAATGTTTCAAATATAGAAAATAATAAAAATGTTTTACCTATGCACCAGTATCCAATTTGAAAGTATCTGGTCACTACATGCAACACAATTTTGTTGTAATTTTTCCAAGCTAAAATCGTGATCTTCTAAGTTACTCGCTATCAGGCTTGTTTAATTTAAGCAAAGAATATATCAAAATGATTTGTCCAGAAAGCCACCAGTCTTAATTATGGGACACCGGTAATTTCAAAATGCACATGAAAATCACAGGTTTGTGAAATGAGTGCTCCTAATCAGAGACACCCTTTATTCAGCCAATTCCCAGAATAATAGTAGGAGTTATTACAAACCTGTTATTTTGTCGCCATGCTGAAACACATAACTGTTATCTTGATAAAGTAATTTATCATATGGTAACATGAAAATTATACTCAAATGATATAAGTAATGGCCACTTAAAGACACAACATAGACCCTTTCTTACACAACAACAAATTAAAGACAAGGAAATGAATTTTTCAATATTTTTAATTGTAAAACAGTCAGTACATGCCCATATAAAAATATGAATTATAATGACCCATTCTCAGTATAAAAGCAGCAGTTACCATAAACTTGTCATCTTGTAAGCATGCTGAAACACAACTTTTATCATGAGAAAGCATTTTACAGTATGTTAACACCAAATGATAACCACTTACTAAACATTAAGTGGTAGCCATTTAAATACAACCCAGATACCATTTTATGCAGCAAACACTCAACAGCACGAAAATGAATTTTTCAATATTATCATCTTTCAAGTGCTCTGAATATAAAACAGTCAGTGCATGTCCATATGAACAAAATTATAATGACCCATTCCCAGTATAATAGCAGCAGCTATTATAAACATACAATTTTCTAATCATGCTGGAAACATATAACTGTTACCTCGATAAAACATTTTACCATATGTTAACACAAAAATTATATCAAAATGATAAGAGTAGTGGCCACTTAAAACATAACCCACACACATTTTTATGCGATGACAAATTAAAGGCAAGGAAATTCCTTCTTCAATATTTCAAGTCATAGAGTGGATATGTATATAAATATATTTATATACGTTTGGTGTGGCCGATTGCAACCAAAATACGAGGTGCACATATACATGTTATAGCAGTCCTATATACAAAATTTCAACGTTCTGAGGCTACTCGTTTTTGAGTTATGTGAGATATGTACGTACGCACGAACGTACGTACATACGTTCGTACAGAAGCCACGAAAAATTCTCTTCAGAATTAATTTTAGTTTCAGTTTTTTAAGCAGTTTTATAATTTTTTTGAAGGAAAAGAGTATTTTATTCTGTCCTTACGTACAGATATGGTGCAAAAACATCGTTAAATTGCATTCGATAGCGGTCAAAATGGATATTTTCGGTGAAATATGCTGCCTGAAACTTTTCGCGATTACAATACTTCCTTTTTACTTCGTACAAGGAAGTAAAAAGGACATGCCTTCTTCAATATTTCAAGTCATCTAAATATAAAACAGTCAGTATATGTTCATATCAACAGAATTATAATGACCCATTACCAGTATAACAGTGGCAGTTATTATATACATATCATTCGGTAAACATGCTGAAACATAACTTTTATCAGGAGAAAGCATTTTACCATATGTCAACACCAAACTTATACCCAAATGATAAAAGTAGTGGCTGCGCTAAAACACAAACCGAGATACTTTTTTACGCGATGACAAATTAAAAAAAGGACATGCCTTCTTCAATATTTCAAGTCATCTAAATATAAAACAGTCAGTATATGTTCATATCAACAAAATTATAATGACCCATTACCAGTATAACAGTGACAGTTATTATATACATATCATTCGGTAAGCATGCTGAAACATAACTTTTATCAGGAGAAAGGATTTTACCATATGTCAACACCAAACTTATACCCAAATGATAAAAGTAGTGGCTGCGCTAAAACACAAACCGAGACACCTTTTTACGCAATGACAATTTAAAGGCAAGGAAATGCCTTCTTCAATATTTCAAGTCATCTGAATGTTAAACAGTCAGTATCTGTCCATATCAACAAAAGTATAATGACCCATTACCAGTATAACAGTGGCAGTTATTATATACATATCATTTTGTACCCATGCTGAAACATATCACTTTTATCAGGAGAAAGCATTTTACCATATGTCAACACCAAACTTATACCCAAATGATAAAAGTAGTGGCCGCACTAAAACACAAACCGAGATACTTTTTTACGCGATGACAAATTAAAAAAAGGACATGCCTTCTTCAATATTTCAAGTCATCTAAATATAAAACAGTCAGTATATGTTCATATCAACAAAATTATAATGACCCATTACCAGTATAACAGTGGCAGTTATTATATACATATCATTCGGTAAACATGCTGAAACATAACTTTTATCAGGAGAAAGCATTTTACCATATGTCAACACCAAACTTATACCCAAATGATAAAAGTAGTGGCTGCGCTAAAACACAAACCGAGACACCTTTTTACGCAATGACAATTTAAAGGCAAGGAAATGCCTTCTTCAATATTTCAAGTCATCTGAATATTAAACAGTCAGTATCTGTCCATATCAACGAAAGTATAATGACCCATTACCAGTATAACAGTGGCAGTTATTATATACATATCATTTTGTACCCATGCTGAAACATATCACTTTTATCAGGAGAAAGCATTTTACCATATGTTAACACCAAACTTATATCCAAATGATAAAAGTAGTGGCGGCACTAAAACACAAACCGAGACACTTTTTTACGCGATGAGAAATTAAAAAAAGGACATGCCTTCTTCAATATTTCAAGTCATCTGAATGTAAAACAGTCAATATCTGTCCATATCAACAAAAGTATAATGACCCATTACCAGTATAACAGTAGCAGTTATTATATACATAACATTTTGTAAGCATTTTGAAACATATAACTGTTACTTTGATAAAGTATTTTATCATGTTAACACCAAAATTATACCCAAATGATAAAAATAGTGGCCACATAAAAACATAACGCAGACACTTTTTTACACAACAAATTAAGGGCAAGGAAATGAATTTTTCAATATTTCAAGTCAATTATAATGATAAAGAATCTTACCATATGTTAACACTAATTTGATATCCACATTAATAATAAGGACCACTTAAAATACAACCCAGATACTTATTTACATAGATGCATAGAAATGAATTTTTCGTTACTATTACTTTTCAAGTGATCTCAAGGTTAAACAGACAGCATACATGAGTAGAAAAAAAATCATAAGGAATTCACAATAATGTGTAACAGTAACTGTTAGATGCGAAAATATTTTTTCAACAGAAATAAATCTGAACTAACATCACTAGGCTTTGCTCAATTAATTTTTTGTGTCTTGTTACATGCATTAAAGTTATTAAACTTACTAGTCTATGAAATACAGTATCATTTGAATTAAAACCTACATTTTTTAAATGTTTAATTGCTAAACACCCATTATATTTTTATTTATGCTTTAAAGTTTTCAATTTGCGCTCTTTTGCAATGCTTTTCTGGTTTAGTGTATCATTCTTTAATTTGCAATAATTATTTAAAAATGTGTTCGTTGATGACCAAAGAATCTGCTTTAACACTTTCTGTGACTCATGAGCTTTAGGGCAATCATCTAGATTTAAAAAAATGTCATTTTCTATCAGTATGTCTAGAGTTAAGTTACATGCTATATCCCTCTGATTTGCAGAAAATAAAAATTCATTCTCAAATTCTTCAGATACAAGTTTTTGAATAACAACATAATTATATATTACTGAATTTAGTACATCAGGATGAGGATATAGAAGTCCTCTATCAAATCTTTTTATCCAAGACTGTCCTTCATTTTCTACAATTAATTCTTTATCAATAGTTAGATTGCCTTTACAAATATCACAGCTTAATAGTTTCACAACTTTATAACTACAGTAACCAGCTATATACATTAAAATTGGTATGTTATTTTGAACATTTTGTATATCTTCATTTGTAATAGTTATTCTTCCTGAGAAAGTGCATCCAATATTTTCTTGCTCCAGAGATTCAATACACAGGTTTTTACAATTTAGATTAATAGGAATTCCTCCATACTTTGATGATTTAATAACAGTTGGCAGAAGACTTTGTAATCTTAATTTTGCTTCAGTTTCATATACTTGCCTTATAGAAATATTATGTTGTGAACCAGCCAGCTGTCTATATTTTCCGAATCTATTCTCTAGGAGATCTGTCTGAACTTTTCCTGGTAAAAAGTAAGTAAATTTTAGCTCTTCAATGCAATACCTTGCTATTTCGAGCAACGAATAGCTAGTATGTGTTAATGCAAAATGTGTTTCCTTAGTTAGTCCACCACTAGAACAGCCTAAAAGTTTCCACTGATCTAACCACTCAAGTAACTTATTTAAATAAATATATCTAACATCATCATTTTGCACAGTTAACGGCTTTTGATACTCATTCATCTTATGGTGTCCTTTAAAGATACTTTTGACATTGACTATTGACCACCATGTAGATATAATTTTAATAAATTCAGCTGTTGTTTCGTAATTTAAAATACTATTTTCTTTACCAATAACCATTATTGCCTCTGCAAGACGACTGTCAAATATTTGTAATGCTAGCTTGACATTTTGTCTTTCCAAATTGGTTGGATACAGAGCTTTCAGAGTCAAACCATAACTATATTTTACAATTCTGCCTGCCTCTAATGAATGGAGACTTTTTATGCATGCAAATGCCGCTGTTTCGACCTTGGAAAAATTTTCAAAATTTGGATAAAATAAACATTGCCCAGAAGTTTTTTGATTTATCCAGTTGTTCCTGACACACTTCAAGATGTGCACTGAGTCAATAACAAAAAATAGTGGCCGAGATAAGTCTGCTGGGTTTTTATACACAATACTAATTTTTGGAGGCATACAAAATAATGACATGGCTTTTTTATTTATTGAATTATTGTCAGAGACAACTGCCACAATTCTATAACCTATATTTTCTAAACCAATTATAATTTTCTTAAGATATTGATACAAATCCTCAGCATTTAATGATTTAACTGGTAATATATGTGCCACATCCTTGAAAGGTGATAATAAGCTACGTATCATAAAAACATAAGCACTTGTAGCAGCTTTTTCACAGTTGTAGGCCATGCCACACAAATTTCCTCCTTTAAAATCGAAACATGAATTTAAATGCACTTCATCCATCATAATAATTACAGTTTTATCATTTTCTTCTAAATCCTTGCATCTTTGTTTAACATATCCTAAAAAGTCATCATTAAATTGCTCAGTAATAGGATTAAGAGAAAACATTGAACAAATTCTACGAATAGTACGTGGATGGGGAATAGAAATGTAACCTGAATGTCGTAAAAACTTGTATGCATGCGGTGAGATCGAGTTTAACAAACCGCAAAAAATAAGTAAATCTGGAGTATATCGATACTTCTCTTTCTTTACATTTAGTTTATTTACTTGCCCTGAAAGGAAGTTCAGTTCAGTTTCTTTTTCAGGTAACACTCTTTTCAATTCTGAAACATATCATCCACAATTTGTATAGAATTCTTAATATATTCTTCATTTTGTAAGTTATGAGACAGACTTTCAACTTCCTTTAGTACTTCTAGAAACATATTTACATTACTAATTTTTAGAGGGAAAACAAATTTACCAATAGATTTTATAGCGATGTTTTTAATATAAACACATACTGTTAAATCCTCATTTATTACTACCGATTTCTGAATTTCTGGAGCTGGGTTACTTAAAATATCAAGTAACATAGTTGAATTTTCAGTATGTACAGTTGTCCAAAATGTTTCTAAAATCTGATGTTCTAGGCAATTATTGAATTCAATTAAACTTTCAAATGATCGTTCATTATCATACCGTTCTTTCATTTTCAAACTTTCTTCTATCGCTTTCTCCAGGTATTTTTCTTCTAAACGAGCTTTCTTCTTTTCTGGTGACATTCTCGATACAGAATTTGATGACATGTAGGATGGGCCATCAGGGAACTGAGAAGGTATGCATCCTTTTTTCAAACGTGGCCTAGAAATTGGGGCTTTAATTAACTTCGCTGATTTCTCATCATACATTTCGATTTCTCGTATTATTTCATCTGATCGAAAATGTAATTCACATACCTATAAAAGAAAATATTCAAAAATCAACTTGTTGCGAGTACAAAAGTTAGATGCATGTTAATATTTAGTAACAGAAGTCAATAAGCCCTATGATTTAAATAAATAATTTGATACATAAATACGAATTAAAAAACCAGTAATATCATTTCAATTACGTGTATAATTTAAGTAATTTGTAAAATCTGGAATGCTCATCATAATGATTACAGCTTTATTTACATTTAAAGAAAATTATATATTTGAGATAATTGTTTACAACAAACACTGGTTACCAAATACAAATAATTACCTTGAATACATCATACCAAACTTTCATATATCATTACAAAAATTTTAAAATGAAACCTATTATGATTACTTAGTAGTTCCTTGTCATATAAATTATGATAAATTTGGAATAACTACAGAATCTGCCTGCACAGTATACTAGAAAGCATTTACAAATTATTGGCATTTATGTAACTACTAAATTTAGAATTATTCCTGTTATATGGAACTTTATTTCATTCATAAAACTTTGAAGGAAAATATTTTTTTGAAATGATTAAAACAGGCAAGATTAAAATCTTTCAAACATAAAACTTCTTACCCACAGATCAAAATCTAATATCGTAAGCATAAACATCACATACCTATCAATAAAAGTAATAAAAAAATGTAAAGATACAAAACATAAAAAATGCAGTAAAATTGAACTTACTCTGGTATGTTTAGTAGGTTGAAAGCCATCTTTTCTTCGTAGACTCCTTATCCATTTCATCCCGAGTTCAGTCTCATTTGGAAACTTGAATACAGCCACTTTTGGTCCGTTTTTATAATTACCACGACATGTGGCTACAGCACATTTATGAGGCATCGTATGAAATTATAAAAGCACGAGACAATATATAAAAAAAGCACGAGACAATATAAAAACTCTGTCGCTAACGCAAATAACCGCTCCACGTTCGTCGCTCTTGGCTCAACTACGGGGCTTTGATTTTGTTTGAAGGAGCGAGGTGAGTCAGAGACGACTACCTGTGACGTCAGAGCTTCTCCTCGCTTCAGTGTCCCGGCTTCCTTCTATAAGGAGGTGTTGGTACAGTCATCCTATTCGAATAGAAATCCCTCAAAAATTCAATTGAATACGGTGATTATAAAAAATTTATCCTTACCGGTAATTCACATTCGAATAAATAAGGTGCCAACAGAAGCCTCTGTGGATACGGGAGCAGAAGCAAATTTTTTATCAGAACAATTCTTTCGAAGTAATTTGTAAAATTATAGATTATTACAAACGCAAAACACCAAAGTCATTGCAGCGCAGGGCAAACATTGTTGATGTATAGGAAAAGACACTTTTAATGTAGAGATTAAAAATGAAGTTTAGAAGTCTATATATTTTGTAGTGCGAAATTTGCAAGTTTCGGTAATTTGGGGGACAAATATCTTAAAAACAGCGGGAGCCGAAATTAATTTTCAGAATGAAACGATGCAGCTTAACATGGAGCCGAAGGAAGTACCAGCTGTGGAACCTCCGGAACTCAACCTGGAACATGTGAGAGCAGAAGATAGAAGAAAACTACAAGAATTGGTAAGCCAGTTTTCTGATTTATTTTCTGAAACACTTGGCCTCGCTCAGATAGTCCAGCATGAAATTAAGTTAAAAAGTGAGGAGCCCGTGAAGGCCAGGCCATACAGATTTGATCGCGTTAAGGAAAAGATCACTGAGAAGCATATTCAGCACATGCTTGAAAATGAAATAATAAAACCAATAAGCAGCCCTTATGCGAGTCCCGTCGTGCTATGTAGAAAGAAAAATGATCTGCCTCCTTCACATTTTAAAGCCTGGAGGCTAGCTATCGACTACAGGAAGCTTAACAGCTTAACCAAATACCCCGTTTATCCTCTACCTATAATTGAGGAAGTGATCAGGAACATTAGGTCCACCAAATACATGACCACCATAGACCTTACCTACTGGTACTTTCAAATAGCGATGAAACCAGAGGATGTGCCTAAAACAGCGTTTATAACGAAATCAGGAACTGATGCTTTTTTGAGAATGCCTTTTGGCTTATGTGGAGCCCCGACGACTTTTCAACGCACCATGGACATTATATTAAGTCCTGTCCTTGGAAAATCAACGTTTATTTATCTCGACGATATAATTGTTACAAGTGAAAATATTGACGAACACGTAAAAGATTTAAACAAAGTTTTCACGTTATTAAGAGACGCAGGCCTAAAAATAAATGCGAGTAAGTGTAAGTTGGACGCAGAAGAACTAAAATACTTAGGACACAAAATTTCAAAACGCGGAATTGAAACTCATATTCGAAAGTAACTGCGATAAAGAATTATCCACCGCCCAACACTGCCAAAAAGCTCTCTTCTTTCTTAGGCATGTGTAGCTATTATAGAATTTCGCACAAATAGCGGAACCGCTGTTGCAATTGAAAAGAAAAAAGCTAGATTTTTGTGGTCAGCTGAAGCAAACATTGCGTTTGAAAGACTAAAAGATGCGCTAATTCAAGCGCCGGGCCGATGCTTCGAATTTCGCTGTAGGTTTGGCACAGAATAAACAGTCCGTGGCGTATTTTTCAAAAACACTCACGCAAACTCAAAGAAATTATACTGCTACGGAAAGAGAAACTTTGGCCGTACTTTTAGCCGTACAGAAATTCAGACTTTATTTCGGTAAGGCTCCGACAGTCGTGTATTCAGATCACGCTGCCGTGGGACGACTATATTCCGGCAAAAACTTAAGTCCACGACTCATAAGATGGGCATTGAAGTTGCAAGAATTTAAAAAAGGATCCAGAATATAGGCATATTTATGCATACTTGCAAGACCCGGATAATTTCGAACATCCGAATATCGTGACTATAAGGAATAGAGCAGCAAACTATGAAATAATCAATAAACCATTACTTTACACTAAAACAACAAATGAGAATAGTGAAATAAGGCCAGTCATTCCAGCCGAGTTGCGACTCAGTATTTTAAAGGAATTGCATGACACGGAAACAGCCGGACACCAAGGTATTCGTAAAACTGTACAAAGAGTACTCGAGGCGGTTTTTTTCCCGCAACTTCAAAGAGTGGTAACCGAGTATATCAGGTCCTGCGATACATGTCAGTTAGTTAACGATATAAATTATAGCCCGGCCGGGTATCTAAATAGTATAAGAGCTACTTTTCCTAATGCGTTAATTGGAATAGAACTACTGAGCCCATTTCCAAAAAGTGAAAGAAATAAAAATAGATATTTACTAGTAATAGTAGATCATTTCTCAAAATGGTTAGAAATAGTCCCACTTAAAAGAGCCTCAGCGAAAATTGTAGCCGATTCTTTTTTAAATAAATACATTTTAAAATATGGTGCACCACTTCGGGTAATATCAGACAACGTTACGTTCAAATTTTCGAGGAGCTATGTGCAGGGCTTGGCATTTGCCACTTTAAGATGGTCCCATACAGACCGCAGTCAAATATTGCAGAGCGCATAAACAGAAACATAGTAAAAATAATTCGGAGCTATGTGAAAACGTATCACCGACGCTGGGATGACTGTGTAGATCAATTGGCGTATGCTCTCAGAACGTCCAAGCATGATACCACAGGAAAGACCCCTTGTGAACTTTTTTTGGGGAGGAAGATAATTACCCCTTTAGATAAATTATTTTTTGTCCAGAAAAGGGAGGAAGAATTTAAACAAAAAGATATCCAGAAGTTAATTAATGATGCAATCAAAAATTCAGATGTAGCGAGAAAAAAAATCGTTGTATTATAATAAGAAAAGGAGAGATTTTAAATTTAAACCTGGGGATAAAGTACTGAAAAGAAAACATGCATTGTCTAGCGCCCCACTCGAAAAAGTGGCAAAATTTTCCCCAAGATTTGAAGGCCCATATATTATAGAACGTATTTGTGGATCAGTATTATATTTAAAAGGAAGTAAAGAGGACAAGATCACTGCCAATGTGGATCAGGTTAAAAAATACCATGATCGTAATGACATGCCTATTTTTAAGGATCTTTTGCAGGACAAGTCAAATTTAGAAGGGCCTTCAACAGCACAAGTCATTCTCCCAGGAACCAAAAGGAATGAAGACAAAGTCTTGGAGCCGGAAGGAAAGAAGCGGCGATTTCAAGAAGCTAGATGTATGAACAAACGAAAAATAGAAAAGCCCCATACTTACGACGCCAGCCACTAAGGAAGGAAGTCAACAATAAATTAACATTTAAAGTTCCACAGAGGAAACGTCCATTAGACGAGGAGCCGTTGAACAGAAGGAAATACTTAAGAAACGGAGGACCAGTCTAAGCAGGGTCCTCAGCCACAACCGGAAAGCGTCCAAGTTCAAGGAGAACATAGCCGAAAGAAAGCAGCCTGGGAAAGAGGTATCAAAAGAAAACAACCGCCAACAAAGAGCAACGGGAAGCGTATTTATACTTACTCCATAGGAAACGCAACTCGCGACTAAATTTGGCGATTTATCAGGTCTTGGCGAAATTGTGTGGCTAGCGCATGCGCAGAGATGGACGAACTATCGTGATGATATGACGTATATACTAGCGTGATACTTGATCGCCGATATTTCGTAATGGCGGCTCATATGTAATTGTGCGTCTGTGAAACATAATTACTGAAGCAGCAAACTTCATACGTGATTAGTGGGGCTATTAAATACAGAAAAATGGCGGTTCATTTTTCAACAGAGTGTACTTATGGTGCTTTTTTTATGGCTTGTCTATGGGGTCGAGCTATTGGCAGTTACTAGCACTGCATATGGTTAGCGCGGTCGCATTGTAATAAAGATATATATTAAGTATATACGGGGGGAAAATCTCCTTCAGTTGAGCATGAGCTTATATGATATGATAGCAATGTAGGTAGAAGTGCTTTTTTTTGGCTTATCAGCACCTGTTATTACATCTTTCCTGAACATTTTTGGGATTTAGTAAACCATGATATTTAATAATGATTATATTTGGTTGAAAGTGAACAATAAAATAATAATAATTTTTTCTTAATTTAATAATGACTATTCTTAGTTTACCCTATATAGTTCAGTATTAATAACTCTGTAACTATAACATGTATATATTTATCTATTAAATAATTCTGTTAAGATATGTATTGTTTCTTATAAAACATCAAGGGAATGTATAAAAGTTAACAATTTATTCATTTTAACAGTTTTTTTTATTTAACTCATTTCATCTTCCTTTGCTTCTGTTGTCTAGTTTGTAACATATACAAACACTTACTAAATGAGATATATTTTCCTTTATATATATATACAGTGGCTTCGAAAAGTGTTCGTACACTTATGATTTTTATTGAAATAGGGCTCTATCCATTAATTAAAAGTAAACTTTCTGAATGAGATTTTAATAAGATCTATAATCTATTCGTAACAAAATTACATGAAATATTTTTTAAATATAGCGAAACTTTTATTTTTAAAACAAAAGTCTTCGTACGCTGAAATATTTTTAGATAAAATCAAAATTAGAATAATCGTTCGCTGCTTTTTTTTAAATTTTGCATTGTGGTGGCATTTAAAAAATCATTTGCTTTAATTTTTTATTGTTTACTTCATAATATTCTATTTATTATTGAAAAATGGGTCGCAGTCGTAAAGAAATTACAAACAGCATTTGAAAATTGATAATTTTTCACCATAGTAGTCGTAAATCAATTCGAAATATCGCTAAATTTGTTAATTTATCCCATTCTACAGTGCAGTATGTGATAAAATGCTTTAAAGAAGAAAATTGGATTGAAAACAAGGTAAGAAAATGTCGACCGAGAAAGTTAACTAAACGTGATGAGAGATTTAGTATTAGAAAATCCGTGAAAAACCCACGTTTGAGTGCTGTAAAAGTTTCTGCAGAATTTAATGCAAAGTTTCCTACTTCAATTTCACCTGAAACTGTTCGACGAGTTCTCAGAGAACCTGGATTACATGGGCGTTCTGCCCGTAAAAAGTTTTTTGCTAGTGAGAAAAACAGAAAGCTGAGGCTTTCACTCGAAAAATCAATGATAAGTACACCCGAAATGTACTGGAATAATGCCCTATTTGCTGATGAAAGGAAATTTAATATTTTTGGTTCTGATGGTCGAATAACTGTATGGAGAAGAAAAAATGAGGAACTTCATTCTAATAACTTAATTGCATGGCGGTGGAGGTGTTCTTGTGTGTGGGTGCATGACAGCATCAGGACTATCTAATTTGGTATTTCTTGATGGCATAATGAATCATTCTCTTTATTTAAATATTTTAAGAGACAATTTAAAATTATCAGCCCAAAATTTGGGTATTGGAAACAACTTTATTTTTAATCACGATAACGATCCTAAGCTCAACGTTCGCCTGTGGTGTCTGTATAATTGTCCACAGGTTTTGAAAACAGCAACTAAGTCGCCAGATTTAAAGCCCATAGAACAAATTTGGAAAGAATTGGAGCTTAGAGTACAGAAACACGACATCAAAACGAAAAGCGTTTCAAAACAGTCATAATTGGAAGAATAAATTAACATTAATACAGAAGTTACAAAAAAACTAGTAAAATCTATTCCCAGACGTTTAAAAGCTGTTGTGGATGCTAAAGCACATCCTACTAAATATTAATTTAATGAAAAATGAAAATATTTACTATTATGTCAAGATTTTTTCTAAGTGTACGAAGATTTTTGTGAAATAATATGTTTGTCATTTTTTGAATATTAATTACTTAAAAATAAAGTTTCGCTATATTTTTAAAATGTTTCATGTAATTTTGTTACGGATCGATTATAGATCTTATTATTAAAATCTTATTCAGAAAGTTTACTTTTAATTAATTGATAGAGCCTTATTTCAATTAAAATCGCAAGTGTACAAACACTTTTGGGAGCCACTTTATATGGGAACATATCATGAGTGGCATTATATTCAAAATATGTATTTAAGTTTTAAAGAAAAATTCAATCTGAGAAATATTTTATCATGTAAGAAATGTTAATCAGAAGTAACATAGTTAGGTAATATATTTTCAAAGATCATGTTAAGTAATTATTACATTTATAAGTGTTAGGTTTATTTTAGATTTTAACATATACTTGAGTAATTGATTATTACTATCCTATTAATAAAAGATTTAAATAAATTATAAATATATCTTTTCTTACTTTGACATAAGTAATTATCATTTCTGTAACTTTTTCTTCATTAAGAGACTGTTAGTTTTCAAACGTTAAAAAATTCTATAATTTAATAACTTGCCCTAATAAGACATAAAAAGTATATTTTATAACTCATAATGATAGTGTTCCATTTAAAAACTGTTATTAGAAATGTAGGTACTTTTTCTGTTATATGGGCACTGCAAAAAACAGTGTTAAATTATGTGATAACTTGCTGAAGATAGCAACAATGTGATCAGCTAAGTCATCTTCGTTTTATGAGTGAACTGAGCCAAATATTCATGTGTTATTTATTTGTTTATTACACTTTCTTATTCTCATTAAATAAATATAATTTACATGCCGTACAGCATGGGTTGTGCATTTTTCCAATACTAACCATAGTCTTTGTACATTGGCCTGCAATATATAAAGCATTTGTAATGAAATCTAGAAATTGTTCCTTTCGATGTCATTTCCAAACAGAAGATGTATTTTATTTCCCAGTCCTCTATGAAAGCATGCAGAACCTAGTTATCGGGCCCTGTTTGACATTCTCCTTCTGAGCATATGCCACAGAAATTAAAAAAATTATGCACGATGTTCCATCGATTTAATTTAATTTCTGTTGGACTTGTTTTTAGCTGTGCTAAGCAGCATTTCCTAAACAACAAAATATTGTTCAGACCATGAACATCCTTGAAAAAGAAACTGTGACTGCAATTTTTTATATCCTGTGTAGCACGGCTTTATACTGACTGCTGTTAGAGATATAGTACAAAGTCAAAGATCTAGAATATTCATGACATTGGCAATTTCAGATTTGGGATTTTGCTGCATATTAGATCTGAAGTTTATATCCAGTAAGATGTTAATTATAAAATTAAAAATATGAAATGGTGATTTATGAAATAACAAAGTATGTATGACCTAAAAGGAATCAAAATGTACAAAAAAGGAAAAGCTCAATATTTATTTGTTTGCTTTATTAAGCATTTATTTCAATGTAACTTGTTTAATTTTTTGTGAAAACACTTTCTCTTTAATTCTATAGATAGAAATTCTTGTTCAATAGCTAAGTTGCCTGGGATTTCAAAAAAAAAAAAAAAAAAAAAAAAAAAAAAAAAAAAAAGGGGGGGGGAGGATGAAACAGTGAAATTACTACAGAGAAAAGGGATTCCTCATAGCTCAAAATTTTATAAAAATAATCCTGAAATGATGTGTTTTACCAATTACGATACACCAAAATAACGTTTCAATCTTGGATCTTGCTTAGAAAAAAGTCTCAGATGTCTCATGCTTGTTTCTGAAGTCTGTTAATAAATGTTATTTTATCAAATCCTAGTTGATTTCTCATTTAAACTACAACACTGCACAATCCTAAATGTTTTAAATTATTTCATACAAATTTTAATTTTTATGAAAATTGTTAAAAAATATATAGAAGCATTTATCATGCCAGCAAATTGGAGTTAATGGCAATCGTATGGACAGTGAACAGGTTAAGAGAATTCTTAATCGACATAAGATTTACAATATAGAAGCATTTACTGCAAGAGAAAAATTATTTCTAACGTGTCAGCTAAGTAATTTGAAAATTGTGGGGTTTAAATATTAATTACATTGGCAAAATGACAATTTTATGTACTATCTCTCTTGCAAGAAATATATCTCATTTTAAAAGCATGAAAATATTTTAAGACTTGTTTTTAATATTTTTTCCCCTCTTATTATACAGCAAGGATTATATACACCATAAGTTTGGCATATTGTTACTATTTTAGGTTATGTGCTATTAATATGCACTAATTTAAAGTTTAAAAATGATGGCAGTTATTTTAATTAATAGTGTTAAGTTGATATAATTACAGAACAATTTTCAAATTTTAATTAAAATCAGATTTTTTAATACATAATGAAAGCAACCTTTCATTGAACATTTTTATAAACAAATTGGTATAAATCAAAGGACTATTTACCTTTAATTTAAATGGAAAAAGGTTCTCGCATTAGGAAAAAAAAAAAACTTTCAAATTATATTTAAACAAATTAAGATTACTAAAATATAAACTGATGTAATAAATATATAGTCTAATTAATAATATATATATATTATTAATTAGCATTTAAAAGGCCAACAAGTGCATTATAATTACAGGTGGTTGAGTAATGATTATGTTTGGTATCCTAAGTTGTCAAAGAAAATATTTGTTTACATGTGTTTTTTCTTCTGAAAAATTTTGTATTTTACCGGAAAGTAAAATATTATATTGTGAATTCGAATTAATAAGAAAAAGTGTGTTTTAGAATGCCAAGAAAGTGTAGTGTACCTAAATGCCGATCAAATTACGATAGCACAATGAACATGTGTCCACTTTCAAATTTCCTTCGGATCTTGTACTTGCTCAGAAATGGATAAAAAATATTAATCGCAAAGATTTTGTAGCTGGCAAACACAGTAGTGTATGCATTAAGCATTTCAAACAAAAATTTATCGTTCCAGAAGATAAAGCTGTTCGTGATGATGGAACGGTATTAGTAGTTCCTAGAACTATTCCAGCTTTAAAAAAAGATGCTTATCCAACGATTTTTCAAAACCAGCCATCTTATTTATCGAAGAAACTTCCCACAAAAAGAAAAACACCGGAAGAAAGAGAAGCAGAAATTGATATTCGTTGTAATAAACAATTTGAACAGTGGAAAAAGAATGATATTATTAGCGATTTTGAAAACCTAATAAATGGTTTTGCAAGAAAAATAGATCTTCCCTCTTCATGGATATTCATAACCAAAGGTAAGATCTTTTGGCTATCGAAATTAGAATTTTTAAACTGTCCAAAAGTGTTTGTATCTTTAAAAATATTGGAAGATTTAAATGTAAGCGTTTTTTTCAATGAAAATGAAATTCCCATTGAAAAGTTCAAATGGATATTTGGAGAAGAAAAACTATGCGATAAATGGTCTAAACTTGAGACAATGATTAGCCATTTGGATGGCTTTCCTGCTTCTGATATTCATGATGACTGCAATTTAAATTTAGATAAAATATCAAAACTGCTTTTGAAATGTGCAGAAACAGAAAATAATCCACATTCTGAAAAATTTAAGTTTTTGTATGAACAGATTCAATTAATGCAAATGAAACAGCCTTCGTATAGTGCGGAATTCCTTGCCTGGTTTTGTTATATATTTTATTGTAATCCAAACAGCTACAATATTATACGTAACAGTAAGTATTTTATATTGCCTTATCCATCATACTTAAGGTAGTTAAATTTGAAAATTGGCCGAGCAGATTCTGGATTACAAACAAGTCACTGGATGTATTTGAAAAAAGAAAATGTGAAATTTTAAATGATTCTAAAAAAAATTGTCAATTATTATTAGATGACATATATATATAAAACAACAAGTTTCGTATAAAAGTGGTCGTGTTTTAGGTTTTTCGGATAATTCACAGATGGAGGCCACAACTCTGCAAACATTTATGATAAGCTCTATATTATCAAAAAACAGAGATATTGTAGCAATGTTTCCTATAAAAAACTTATCATCACATCAATTATTAATATTTACAAAACAAGTAATTGAGCATGTACAGTCTTGTGGCTATCGAATTATAACTCTAATATCAGACAATAATAGAATTAACAGAAATATGTTCGAAATGCTTTGTGCATTAAAATCCTCATTTATAAACCCTACCATGCATAATCTCCCTATATTTATATTATTTGATACAGTTCATTTATTGAAATCTATACGAAACAACTGGTTCAATCAGAAAGATTCAAATCAAACATTTTTTATACCGTCATTTGAAAACTCAAATATTGTTTACAGTTCCAGTGTTCTACATTTAAAAAATTGCATGAAATAGAAAAAAATGATAATATTAAAATGGCTCCAACTTTATCAAGAAAAGTTTTATTTCCATCTTCTTTAGAGAAGCAGAATGTAGATACTGCTATTAAACTTTTTGATGAAAAGACTTTAGCTGCTCTGCAAATTGAATCGCAGAATAATAGAACTGGGTATGGAAAAGATGTCTTAGGAACTAAATATTTTATTGATATAATTTTAAAGTGGTGGAAAATTGTGAATGTTAAACACTATAAAGGCCTTACAGTTTCGGGGTGTATTTATGCAGGCGATAAGGACACCAGAAGATAAAAGCTTAGAATATTTATCACAGTTTTGTTTGTGGCTTATATCATGGAACGATTTTTGCCCAACAACAAAAAACTGTAAGTCACAAATTAAGAAACTGTCAAAAGAAACCCAAGTTGCTCTTCTCCATACAACAGCAACATTGAATGAACTTTCAAAGTATTTGTTAAAAGAATTTAAATTACCTTTTATTCTTTTAGGAAAATTTCAGACAGATAACCTTGAGGGACGTTTCGGTCAATTTCGACAAATGAGTGGCTGTAATTATAATGCATCCTTACAGCAGATTATAGAGTCGGAAAGAAAACTAAAATTAATTAGTTTGTTTAAAATGCAGTCTTCTGAGAAAGGTTCATTTATTTTACAACATTTTTCTTGTAATGATATTGAAGATTTTAACGATGATCAACTTATTGATAAGGAATTTGTTGATGTTTTGCATCAATCCAATGATGTTAATGTTACAGAAAAAGATACAATGTGTCTAATTTACATTTCTGGATATGTTTGTAGATCTGTATTGAAGTATATAAATTGTAATCTCTGCAGAAAAAAATTAATTCTTGACAAAGAATTGATAGTTGAATATTGTGAAGATTTTGCGTACTTAGCTGCTATTGATCGAGGTGGTTTATTTTGGCCAACAGAATTTGTGCTTTTCATTAATACCTCTGCATTTAAAATATTTTCAATTCTAATATCTGAAATGTATGAGAAATTATATATTTCAACAAAAAATCAACGTTCTATATTAATAAGTCTCATCACAGAGAAAGTTGAAAACAGGATTATTTGGGATGATAGTATTTGTGAGTGTGGCAAATCATTGCATGATTTATTGAAAAGTTGTGCCACATGCATTTCCAATATATTGCTGAATAATTACTGGAAGGTTCAAAATAACAATTTAAAGGAAATCAATGACCAAAAAAGAAAAATGAGTAAATTAAATAATTCTGGAATTTAGGTGAATTTTTTATGTAATTTTAAAGTTAAATAATTAGTATTTGCAAACTGTGCATAACTGAGCCATAGAAACTTGTGGCTGCCTACTAGTGGCAGAGTGGTAAAATAACTGAAAACTGATAGTTTATTCTGGAGTTCCAATCTCGGCGAACGGGCTGGCTGATAATTACCTTATACGGGCAAATAGAATTGATAATTACCTTATATGATCAAATAGAATCTAAAGTGAATTAAGTTTGAAAATATGGAGAAGTGTGATAGAAGCTGATGAACCACCAAAACCAACAAAAAGGAAGTTGTTAATTTTAAAAGTAAAATAGAAAATTGGGAAATATGGGATGATAATAATGCGATAGCAAGAAATCTAATGAATCAAACTATGATAGCTCCATAAGCGTTAAAATATGTGAATGAACAGAATACAAAGAAATGACGGGAGAAAATAAAAAATGAAATGGCGGCAAGAACAGAAGATATTCATATCAAATGTAGAAAGAATTAGCTCAACTGAAAATGAGTCAAAACGAATCTGTAGATGCTTACATGAATACAGCTGTAATTCTGAAAAGTAAAAGCATTCAAGTTGGGAATGAAATAAGAGATAAAAAATTAATTTACTTCATACTAGAAGGACGTTAAAGGATTGTTGTTAAAATTATCAAAAGCAATAAAGAGAGAGATATAGTTTCAATTAGATAAGCTTTAAGATAAACAAATTTATGATTTAAAAGTAATTTTTACCAAAACTAAAGCAGAAGAAAAGACGAGCGAGAACAATGAAAAAAGATTATGTAGTATGATGTATGAAATGATAGAAGAACTAAGTTCAATGGAGGCTCATAAAGTCTGGAAATTAGTTGAAAGATCCATCAATAAGAAAATTACGATGTTTACGAAAACTACAATATAAGATTTTTGATGTAAAAACTGCATATTTAAATGAATAATTGAATAAACCAATTTACATGGAACAACCACCTGGATTTAAATCAGATTCAGACTGTCAAGCATTAATAGATTGGATAAAAAAACCAAAACAATGTAGTAGTTCAAGGCACATTAATCGAAATCCTTTACCATAAGCCAAATCAACTAGCTAAATCATGTTTATTTTTGTAGACCTCAAATCAGGGGCTACAATGATAAGCCTGTTTTGGCATTCATATTTCAAAAATTTGAATGGCAAACTTCTTGTTGATGTGAATTAATGATGTTTAACTTAATAATTGATATCTTATAACATTGTAATGATTTGCTGGATTTTTCATTGCTTAATACTGCATGCATCTTTTACTATTTGTCTATTATTAAATAAATTTACAGTGTATATTTAATCAGATGTTCTTTCATAAGAATTTTTAATAGCATGATATGGTGCTCATTGGGTAGATTGCATAGTTATGATCTCACTTTGTTTTCAGGGAATTTTATAATATATTTTTGGATATGCTACAAGATTTCTCGTATAATGTTCATGCTTTAAAACATCTTTAAAATAAAACTTTTTTTGTCATATATTTCCCAAAATGTTCACTTGTATGTTTATAATTAAAAAGTACCTTAAGATATTGGATTGAATGTTGAAATGTTTTTATGAGAAAGAAAAAAAATGGCTTCTGCTTCAATAGAATTGCATGTAAAATCATAAATGTAAATCAAAATTTTATTTAAATTAATATGTTTATGAATATCACATATCTTTTTAATATTTAAGCAGTAAAAATCAATCTAATTAATTAAAGCAATACAAATTAATGTAGTAGTATGTGGTGTGCAAAGAGTTTAAATATTTTTAAAAGAAAAAAAAAGAAGAATGTCTAAATTAATTGAATACTAAGCATCTGTAAACTATATCCATGTTGGTATATAGAATAATATAGATTATAAAGTCAAAAGTCGTTAATTCGGACACCCATAATCCGGAATGATCTATAATCCGGACCTCAAAGCTAAAAACTTTCTGCGCATGCGCCGCGTTGACACATGCGCATTGGCGTTTACGCATGCGCGTAAGACCTTTACGCGCACGCGCATATGCTTGTGCGCAAGTGCAGAATACGTTTTCGCGTGCGCGTTTAACGTATAACGGACGGTATAAGCTAAAATTATACAATTATCTATTTCAGTTAATGTTGATGCTTGCGTTATTTCTTAATCTTCGAATTGGATGCAGCTTATTATTTTTTGCAGACTGTAAGAGCAATTTTATAAAAGTAAACTTGAACTTTCGATTATGTCAATTTCCGATTCTGGAGCTCCCAAAGGATCTACAAAACGAAAGTATGTCTCGATGTCCGTCAAACAAAAAGTGGAATTGCTGCAAAAAAATGGATAAAGACATGAAGAAGGTGACAGAGAGGTTAGTGAAAACGAAAAACTTTCGATTGACAAGTTAGTCGGTATTCTCGGCACAGCAATTACGGGACTTGAACAGCGGAGCTTTTTAACTGAACAAGAAATTATGTCTGTTTATAGAATTAAAGAGAAAGTATTATCACATAAAACGAAACAACTTACATTGAAAGAAATGTTTAATAAAGTAAACAAATAAATATTAAGCTTCTTTTTTTGTAAATTTTGATACCCTTTAGATCATAATTGTTCTTTATTTCCTAAAATACGGTTTCATATTTATAATTTGTGCATGCTATCTTACGAGATTTAAACTGATGATCTATAATCCGGAAAAATCGATAATCCGAAATCGCCGAAGTCCCGACGAGTCCGGATTAACGACTTTTGACTGTATATTGTAATATCAGTGAGTCGTAGAAATTTATTCAAGTTTATGAAGTTTATTTTTGTGGACCTCACATCATAGTCTACAGTAGTTATATCATAGTCTACAGTATGTTCCATTATTAATATTTAAAAATTTCAAATGACAACTTATTGCAGATGTGAAATGATAATTTCAACTGGCTAATCATTATCTTATACTATCGTAATGACTCGCAGGATTTTTCATTGCTTAATATTGTGTATTTTTAATGAGATGTATTAAGAGTGCATTTTTAATCAGATTTTCTTTCATACGAATATTTTGGAGCATGATATGAAGCTCATTGGGATTGATTGCATATTGAATCTTGAAAAATCTTTATGAGAATAAAGAAAAGAAAGAGTTCATTTTGCTTTAATATCATTGCACCGAAAAACAATTATAAAGCAATATTTTATTATATTATAATTAATGAATTAATATTAATTTTATTATGAAATACTATATATGTTTAGTATTCAAGCGGTATAAATCAGTCTTCATAATTTAAGCAATATAAAATCATCTGAGAGCCTTAACATATTTTTTCTTTTTATTACAAAATGAAAGCATCTCATGTTTAGTTCATTACATATGTTATATTTTCATTGATATTAACATACTGTATAATTTTTATAAATAATTTTGTGTCCATTTTATTTCCGTATAAAAGTTCAAATATGTTTCAGTTTATTTAAATCAGCTCTGCTAAATTTACAATATCACTCGAATCTTATTTTTATTTTCTGTTTGATAAATCGGTAGAACGGTATTTAGTATTTAAATAACATTATGATATAACATAGTACGTTATTATTCCTAAAATTCGAAATATTAGTTGTAAAAATTAATTTAACTAGACTTGTGTTTGAAATAAAACGCTGCGTACTACATAAATGAATGAGTCGGGTGCGTCTACGGGGGAACAATCGTCTTCGATTGTGACGTCACGAATCGGTGGAGCAGGCCTGTAGATATCTAGTTGGCCTTGGACTAGCCCATCTAAGTTCCCGAAGGTCACGTCTCAGCCCCCTTTCCAGCTTTGGCAAGAATAATCTAAAACACCATAACAATGGGTCACTTTCGTCTTTTCTACCCACTCAACCTCCCATTTATGTGGATTTACCTATTATGGAACTTTCCACCAGTTCGACAATTTCCTAGGGGCAAAATTCTTATCGGGTGTGGGGTTTCACGCTTTATAAAAGTTATTGTTTCGCAACCTATTGAAAAAATGTTTTCGACTTGGGGTAGGGTCTTGACCCCAAGCATCCAGGATTCTAAGCCCTTTGACATTTAGCAAACACCTGTCTCCTTTGTGACAAGGTCAAGTAACAATGCCTTTGTTTGATAGTATTGGTTTCCGCTAATGCAATCATCTTCTCTGACTTCCTGAGAAATCGGAGGAAATGCAACCTTCATGAAATATCCAATCCCTCAATGCAAAAGAGCATTTGCTCTGAGCCGTGTTGGAGTTTTGTGTGTTTTGCTGCCCAAACGTGTATAATTTTCTAGTAGAATCCTTCAGGGAGTAGCAGAATCTCTTCACCCGTGGTAAGTATAAAACATTTTTTATTTTAAGTAATCGAATAAGCATTTAATAATCTAGCGGAAATGATTATGCCTACCTTTTTGCGAGGTTATTTATGTAATTTTAGGAATTCCTGCGCGTCTTATCAAATTTTTCAGCCTTTGAGGAATTTCTGCACTATATTTTGTAGTTGAATTTAAATTGTAAGTATAATATACAAATGTTGGATAAAGGCACACATTTTTTTCGAAACCCATTAATACCTACATTTTATCGAGAGAAAAACAAAAAGTGTTAACTATTACAAATAATAGGATATATAAAATTCTCGGCCAAGATGTTATGTATCCGCTGTATGAAATTATCTTTTATTTCGGAAAATTCACTTAAGTTCCTTACTATCAAGTGTTTTATTTGTTGCATGTTAAAAGTTTTAGTTGGCAATTAATTTTACTAATTTAGAACATGACTTTCCTGCAGCACAAATTTAATGGAAGAATAAATTTTATGCATTTTACAATGTGTGGCAAAAGGCCTTCTTTCTTTCCATGTGATTCTAGATATTACAATAAATTGTTACAGCATTGTTATTATTGTTAACTATTATATTATCCTTTAATCACTAGATAGCATGAAATTTATGTGTAGCTACAAAATTTTTGTTTCACGTTCAGAACAAAGTTCAAAGCTATCTGAACGTAATTGATATCTAGTTATTTAAGAGGATACATAGAAATTAAATTTCGTAAGACTTAAGATAATCATAAAATTTATAGAAATGAACTTTCTCTAATTTAAATAGTATAATACAAAAAACGTTCAACCCTCGTAAACTTATTTTATAGAAATTTATGTAATTTTAATTATCTATTGAAAATATTAATTACTATATCCTCGGAAAATTTTAACCGCATAAAGCTATGGTCTTTTTCCCACTTTTTCTTCCCACTAATTAAAGATACAGATCCTTACAAAAATTTGCGTTTAAAAATTTTAAGTGAAACGTTTGGCTAAATTTAAAGCTCACACTTTCCTGTCCATTTGTAGAATTGAATATATCACTAGCAAGAGCGTTAAGAGATGTGCAACCTCTCTTAACACATTTTCTCCAATTTAATTTTTCATAGTTCATAATTTAATGCTTTAAAAGCGTAACGCAAAAGTTCCTAGTTTGAATATTACAGACAAAAATAGCATAGAGTTTTAGCAATGTAAGATATATATTTGCTTTTGTGTCAGAACTAATAGTGCATGATAGAGATGGGATGTTTTGAATACTGCAAATCTTAAAAAGGATTCAAGATTCGAGCCTTTTTACTTCCTTGTACGAAGTAAAAAGGAAGTATTGTAATCTCGAAAAGTTTCAGGCAGCATATTTCAACGAAAATATCCATTTTGACCGCTATCGAATGCAATTTAACGATGTTTTTGCGTGATATCTGTACGTAAGGACAGAATAAAAGACTCGTTTCCTCCATAAAAAATGATAAAACTGCTTTAAATTTAATTCTGAAGAGAATTTTTCGTGGCGTCTGTACGAACGTATGTACGTACGAACGTACGTACGTGCGTACGTACGTATCTCGCATAACTCAAAAACGAGTAGCCTCAGAACGTTGAAATTTTGTATATATGACTGCTATAACATGTAGATGTGCACCTCGTATTTTGGTTGCAATCGGCCGCACCAAACGTATATAAATACTATATTTATATATATATCCACTCTGTTACTCGGCACAGTGATCTCAGTTTCTTTACTCTTACATGTTTGTAAATTGTACATTTTTTGCTTTAAAAATGATTGAATTATGTTGTTCTTATCTTCCGGTTAAGGGTTTTATGCCTTTAGTAAATCTGTATGCAATATTTGTACAATTATCAACAATTTAAAAGCTGTTTAAGTGCGGTTAAGTTTTAAATAACTTGGCGGACATATTTGTTTACATTTGAAACAGCAGAATTGCAGAGATTTGTTGCCAATCTAGAGAGACTAAGCTTCGCAACAACAAAAATATCGCCTTCATTTATTGTTGCGAATTAAATCATGCTTAATCCTTTCTGGAATTTTTTCGAGGAAATAAGTGTTTAAGATTTACTTAATTTTTAATAATTAGTAATTTTTAATACAGATATTTTGAGCTTTTATGTGTTTTTGTCTTGTCGCGAAGTGAAAACTGAATTAATTTAATGAGAAATACTCAACTGTTAAGTGAACCTAGTGCCAGAGTGTCGCTATGTTAAACAAATAGAGTGAATTTTAAAGAATGCCTTTATTCTATTGTGGTTTATGCGCTGTCGGCGAAGTAGATTTAATTAAATCCAATAAGTTTAAAAGAAATGCAAGAAACAAATGCGTATAATTTAATATTCCGTACAAGGAAGTCATGTGGTGTACACATCAGATTTTTTTTTTTTTTTTTTTTTTTCTCCATTGAGATCATTCCAAATCTTAAGTTGAAAAACCATTATATGTTTCAACGCAGAATTTTGAAAAACTGAGTTTTATTATTAAACAAATGAGATTGTTACAATTTCAGTACTACTACATTCATCTCATTAGCGACCATGAACGCTATATTGGTGTCGAACTCCTCTTTAACAAACTTCAAGGTGCCGAGAATTTGGTTCACTCTATCCGATCTCAAGAGTCGAAATTGATTGATAAATTACATAAGAACGTCTGCTTCTTTATAATTAGTATTGTCATATCTCCTAACAAATGTTAATAGTAACTTTAATTAAAAATGCATTAAAAGTCAATTATTATTATGCGAAACAGCTAAATTTCTGGTTCGTTGTTTTTCGGTTTCAACACAGTTTAATAATCTTACACGAAACATTACTTAGCATAAAAACGTGTCTTTCCGATTACACATTTCCATTTAAAACGAGTATTTATAATTATAAATAAACATCGAGCTTGAACAGAGTGCTGTTTGATTACTCAGAGAACTAGAATGGAATTAAAAGCATTTTGTCTCAATGGATCAAAGTTTCTTTGACTTGGTGCGTGACACAATAGGTTTTCCTAAGGTATATTGTGTATTCTTATTTTCCGAGAAGGAGTGTTATATTTTTCTCTCATAGCCTTTCGTTTAGAACACAGCCAAAGGTGAAGTAATCCAAAGGTAGTTTTTCCTATTCTAACCGCAAAGAGAAGAATTTAAGGTATCTGCCTACGTTCGGAGCACTTTTTTTTAAAAACATAGAATTCTGATGAAATATATATTTATTTAGTCAAAATATGATATCAAATCATGAAAATAGGTAAATTTTTAGGAATATTTTTATAAAATTTTGAAATATATGCAATTTTATGCAAATTTTTAGGAGAAATTAACACTTACGTTAAATGCCGTATATTTTTTCCACAGCATATATTTCAATTTTTTTTATACTGTATACTACTACAACACTTATCTGTGTTATGAACTAAAATGTATATGATATTTCTAAAATTTACTAAAATATGTATAATTACATGAAAAAACACAGTTTTTTGTAAAATATTTCTTATCATTTTATATAGAAATATTTATAAAACAATCAAATTAATAAATATTACTTAGATTGTAGCTTAAAACCTAATAAATAATATAGAAAACATTTTAGTGAAATTTAATAGAGATATCTTTAGAACATTTTGAGTAATTACATCTCTTGTATGTAAAAACACTAGAAAAATTAGTTTTTCAGAAAACGCATTTACACTTAAAATTCTCCACATTTGTACATCACACCCTCCATATCTTTATACTTAAGTAATGTTGATTTCCTATTTGATTTTAATTTTTTTCTGGCTATTTTCGAAATGAGCGACGAATGAATTTTCGAGTTCTTTATTCTTTCGTTATCAATTCCATAGTAATTTTTAATCATTTCTTGTTCAATTGATATGCCTAAATGTTCAAACACAGGAAGTAATCCAAGATACCCTGAATTAAAAATTAAAACGGCTATATATGCACCCAGCATAGTCTTTACACCTAATCGCAATGTTGCCAAACCCAGTTAAAAAAACCGCAATGTTGCCAGTCCCAGTTCAAAGAATTAAGGCAAATAATTATTGGCAGAAACAAAAAAAAAAGTACCCAGAATTAAAATGAAATGTTTTAGCACAATTTTACACACAAACAGTTAAAAAAAACACGAATACCTTTAAGTTGTTTACCTTTAAGTTGAGCCTTTTAAATGGCACTTCCGGTCTTTCTGCTTTCACTTCCAGTGCAGTTAATTGGCTATACCTTCTCTTCTAATTATCACAAACGTAAAAATGAATTATTTTCGGAATCCTAGAAAATTGACCTTTCAAATTGGGCAATAAAAAAAAATCGAATTTTTTCGCCGAAATCGTTTTTTTAACGTAGGCAGATACCTTAAGAGTTAATAATTTTCCAGTTGAAAGTTGCAGAAAGACCACAAAAATGTTTTATACAAAATTTTTCAGTCCAAGATTTCCACAAAGTGTGTTATGTGATTTTTGAACAACTGAAACCGTAGATAACCGTATAAAGTAACATTAAGTGTAAAATGTATAGGAAATTGGATGGGACCAGATAGTTTGTTAGATCTGGGGGTTTAGTATAAACTGGGTTCGCTGTACAGAGCCGTTCCCACTGGGGTTTATCTGAGCTAACGGAGTCAGTTCCATGTGTCGACTAGCCAAAGAACGTGTATGTTCAATTCATTAATTGACAATACATATTCTTTGGACTAGCTCCGCTATGCCTGCAGTTCAGATTTTTCAACTTGCTGCCCTATGGGGGGGGGGAAACTGGTTTTGGAGATGCGTCGGCTACATCAACTGTCTCCGTTAACTCAGATAAACCCCAGTGGGAACGGCCCCTTTTACAGTTTGATTGTATACGAGTCTGCAATATTATGAAATGCATGGGAATTTCCAAGCAATCGGTGCGCTGCCATTGCTCGAAACTAAATTTTAAATTTTGACGATAACTCTGGACATCTACCAACAAATAAATTCTGAATGGTTTCAACAACTCACGCTAAGGCATAAGTAGCATAGAAAGTGCTGCATCCCGCACGATTCGTGTTGTTTACCAGGTAAACAACTCAATCACGGCTGTTGAATTTTGAAATGTTCATTAAAATCTGAATTGCTGTTCGAATTCTTTATTAAATTTTATCAACGGAATGAGCCCCGGGGTTCAAAAGATTAAATTATGCGTTTTATTTTTCTAATTTGTGTTTTAAAAAATGCAGAAATATTTTTTAAATCATATTCTTAAATTTATATTTCATTAAATGCAGGTTTTTAAGTTTTTTTTTTTTTTTTTTTTAAATTTTTTATTATTAAGCAACTTTTAGAAATTCAGTGATATTTTTCTTTATTTGTGTTTCTCGAATTCTTATTTGATGGATTCGCGAATTGTTCAGAGCTCAAATTCAAGAAAATTTAGATTTAGGTTACTTATTCAAATAGATTTATATGTTTTTTGCCGAAACAGAATTTGGTAGCACCTGAATTTGGCAGAATTTTAGCTTTAATTATGCATATGGTGGAAGCACATTTTTAAGAGATTATTATATTTTTATGGCAAAGTTTTGTTTCCAAAAACTCATTTAAAGTCTGGCCGACTGTCCGTGTTACGAGTTGCTAACATTCCATGAAACAACATATTTTGAATTTGTTTGCAAATTATAACAGTAATATAGCAATACTTATAACGAACTGAGTGATTTAAAAAGAATATGTTTGCTTCTTTATAATATTATTAACTTTTCGAAAAAATCATATACACAGGACTCCAAATTTTATATATAACTGTTCTCCGATATACATTAAGGATGTTTTTATTTTATTATCATGTAGCATTGGAAATACTGTCTCTAAAGCATATACCATGTACACATTGTACAATATACTAATATAAATTATATTGTATATATAATAATATAAATGCATAGCAGTTGTAAAGTATGTGAAGAAGCGGTGAATGGTGATGTATTATTATTTTCGAAACCTATTTTCTCTCAAGTTAAATTTCAAGAGATTTTTAATTAATTAATATTGTTAATTTGCTGAATCAATCTGAATATTTTTAACATTACATTATTTAACTATAAAACAATTAAAAAAACAATCAGAATAGCAGGAAAGCCGAGTATGGTTTGGTTGTAGGCTTCCAATTACACCACGAAGGCATGCGGAAAGGAGGAAGAAAATACCTTACATCCTCCCTCTTTTAAAGGACGACTGGT
This sequence comes from Stegodyphus dumicola, assembly GCF_044657685.1. Lineage (NCBI taxonomy): Eukaryota > Metazoa > Arthropoda > Arachnida > Araneae > Eresidae > Stegodyphus > Stegodyphus dumicola. The sequence continues at coordinate 62,395,880 of NC_140778.1, read as the reverse complement.
GATTAGGGAAACCAGTTGTCAAATACTGGTGATTGTGAATTATCATCCACCACCTTTTAGGTCTGGTGTGACTTGCAGAATTGTTAAGATCTTTTGATGCTGGAGACGTGAAAAATGTTCAATGCTCCCACCGGATTCGAACTCCGGACTTCCGAATACCGTTGTGTATGCTTCCAGTTGTACTGCGAAAGCATGCCGAAACGAGGGGAGAAAAAAACCAAACTCACCCTGGACTTTTGTGCCGTAGAATGTTGTTAATGCAATAATTAACCTTGGATCATTTTCGAATATCTGATTATTATAAACTATAGATTTCAGTTTGATTTATCTTTTAATATTTTTTTTCCTCCTATCAGTACTACGGCCACAAAATGCGTCAGTGTTATTTTTTACAAATGTGTAATTTATACGTTTCATTAATCCTCGGCTGTAAGATTTATGAACGAAAAATTTTGCGTGAAATAACCGTTTAATTAAGATACAATAACACGCCGAACAAGTATTAACTTAGAAGTCAAACAACAAAAAGCAGCGTTATATTTTCAAATTTCAATCACAAAATCAAAATTATATTATTAAATCTGAACATATAAAGCTCATTTTTGTTGTTTGACTTCTAAATTAACAGTTTAATTATTATTGAAAAAAAAAGTTTAATTTTATAGCTCGGGTACATTGTTAATTAGAATTATAATTTCTTGCGTAATATCAAAAATGACAAAAAAGTAAAATTAATCTTAAATAAGATCTACCCAATAGTCTTCAAGCGTGTGATACTTTTGAAAACGTTCCGGCAGGTGCAAAGGAATCCTCCATTATTTATACTGTCGAGGTGTCTCACTTCTAATTTTATTCTTGTAACATTACGTCCCCTTTTAAAAGGTTTTATTTTCATTTGAGTTGTAGGAATGTGCTCTGAAAATGTCCCCATCTTTTGGCTTTCAGTCAAACTGGGATGCTAGTTTCGTTTCAAAGAATAGGGTAGCTCCCTATTATTATTATCAGTTTCAACAGTAATTTAATCATGTGACGAGTATCGTCATCTGGTTTCATGACATATAGTACAATAACGAGCTACGCTCCTCATATGACTAAAGTTACTCTTGAGTTTCATAATATGGAGGCTCCCATATTCGTCAAATCAAAGTTTCGGAGCAAGAAATTATATAATAATGTAGTAATACTCAGATTTCCAGTTAGCAAGGAAATGATTTTACATTCTAACGTAGCACATAATTCAACTCGAGAAAATATTTTTCTCCCCCTCGGATTTCAAATTTTATTTCTTTTCATTTTGAAATGTGGCGATACTGATGTTTCAAAGAATAAACTGCAGTCGCAATTTTGCAATGTATAATTAGATATACCGGATAATGGAAATTCAAAATACAATAAATATTGCTTAAAACTATAATTGGTTATCCTAATAATATCCCATAGTAATGCAAAAGAGAAAGAATTTTTTAGTTTTATTTCTAAACCAAAGATTGAAATTAGCCCCAGTGTTAATGATAGTACAAATTTTTATTAACAGTATGATATAAATTTTACAAGATACACATATTTACAAAGGAAACTTCCTCATATTCATATTACACATCCTCGACATTACCCATCTCAGCCTCTTTGGCCAGCATGTCTGCCCTCTCGTTATCTAAAACACCAATATGGGCTTTCACCCAGTTCATTTTTACTTCATGTAGTTTCTCAGCTTTTACAAGTTGATCCTTTATATACTAGACCAAAATATTCCCAGAAAGCCTTCCACGAACGCATCCCTCTCATTAGCAGATAACCCTGGAGTTACTTTGTGTCAATCGATTAATATATATACATTTACAAGGCAGCAACTGTTGCCAAATATAAATGTTGGCACAAAATTTGGATTGAAATAATTTTTATTAGCATAAGTGCTAACTGACGTGTACAAAATCTGACCCTGCTGTTAGGATTTGTACTAAAATTGATTACATTAATGCATTTAAAGGATACAGAGTATGAAATATCTTTTCTACATGTTCGAACTATTTGCATTAAAAATTAAAAATTGTTCTTCCAGGTATTAAATACTATTTAAATTTAATACCTTAAATTAAATTTAATACCTTAAATTAAATTTAAATAGTATTTAATACCTTAGTTTTGAAAACATGTCTTTCTATATATTTTTTAAAATCAATTTTGTCACTCTTCTGGTTTCTTAAATTATTTAGTACTATATAAAGTAGCATTTCTTTTTCCAGATATTTCAAGTTAAAAGCCAGAAGTAAATTTACTTCAAAAATTATATTCACCAGCATCTAATTTCTGTTTTTGATGTCAGCAAATTTAAGGGTAGTCCATTTGGTTTAGTCTGGATTGTTAAACAGATCTAGATTGTTTAACAATCCAGACTAAACAAAATGGACAATTTTGACAATTGATTGACAATTTGCAAACCAAACAACAATTTGATTCTTTTTTTCAAAGCCTGAAATCTATAAATACAGTATACTGTTAATTAATCTAACACATTTCAGTAAGATTTGGATTAGTAGATGTAGCAGTAAAAATTGCTGTTAAAGAAAGGTATGGGCATCATGAGGAAATTCTACTTTCTTAATTCTGTTTCTTTAATACATATCTAATTAGTTGCTTAATAATGACCTTTAGAAATGCTTTTGGAGAGGATTTTTTCTAATGCTAAAAAGATTCAAATTTATTTGTTAGAAAATGAAAAACTATGATCAGAATAAAATATTGAACTATAATGGAAGATTAATAAGAATAAAATGAATAAAATATTTAGACTCTCAGAGAATTCCCTTAAATATTCTCAGATATATTATATTTTTAAAACTATTGAGTTACTATTTCCATGCATTTCATTAATCAATTTAGGAATAGATTAAAGATTCTATTAAAAATATACAATAAAAAATTCCATTTAATCTGCACATGGTAATAGGCATATGTGTGAAGTTACACAATGAACGGAACTAAATGGAAAATAAAATTAAAATTTGAACTTGAAATAAACAAAATAGCAAATTAAGTAGGTTAATTTATTTGAATTTAGAAAGCACAAGATGGCTGTCTGCCAAAGGCAAGTTATGCTGTCATGGAAAATTTACAAAGGAAACTTCCCCATATTCATATTACACATCCTCGACATTACCCATCGCAGCCTCTTTGGCCAGCATGTTTGCCCTCTCGTTATCTAAAACACCAATATGGGCTTTCACCCAGTTCATTTTTACTTCATGTAGTTTCTCAACTTTTACAAGTTGATCCTTTATATACTAGACCAAAATATTCCCAGAAAGCCTTCCACGAACGCATCCCTCTCATTAGCAGATAACCCTGGAGTTACTTTGTGTCAATCGATTAATATATATACATTTACAAGGCAGCAGCTGTCGCCAAATATAAATGTTGGCACAAAATTTGGATTGAAATAATTATTAGAATGCTGAAGATACATTCAAGATGCAACGTTGCTCAGAAATATAGTCGTACCTGGATATTAGTTGAAAAAATTACAGAGTTTTGTGAAATGAAAAATTCCATTCAACCAATTTTGTGTTTTTGCAGTCTTTTTTTTTCTTGGCATGATCTTCCATTTCGTACTTGCATTTAGCACTTGAAAATAAAGTAAATTTTTCCTTATCTTGTAAGAAATCAGATACAGAGTCTTTATTATTTTGCAAAGTCAGATCGTAAAATCCATCTTTAGTCATCCTTAAAATTTCGTACGAACCACGTGTATGGATCGAAACGTAATGAGTCATAATGTTTTGGTGGTTAATCGTGTAAGGCTGCTGTAAATAACGTGCTTGCCTATATTTTGGCTGCTGCTCATTTAATGGTTAGGTTATTAGAGCACGGTATAAGGTAGACTGACTGATTAATGTAATTATCAGTCACATGGAGGAAGTCACGAAAACCGACCACACAGCCATCGGTGGATCGCTTCATTAATGGAAAAGTACAAAAATACCAGCTACTGCAGTCTTGCATGCATGTATGTGGTGTCTCCGTAGCTCGGAAATAATCACCCCAGTACTGTAGATTCATATATTTATTTTTAGACAATGACTATAATTAAAGTTAATTGAAGAAATGAACATGAAGAGATTACATACGTCGATGCCGCATAAGAAGTTAAACATCTGCTCGTACCATTAAATTACAGACGGATACGGAACATTATTGAACTACCTGCTATAAATGTCTAGACTTGTCCTACTTTTAAGTGTCAGCATCTTTCTGCCAATCTGCTGTCTCTGTTCCGACAGGAAGCTTTCCAGCACTCCAAGAATACGATAATAAGTCCATCTGCTGACTGAGAAAGGAACGTACGTGATCCCACATGCATTGTTTAAAGGACATGTGATTAATCTTCAGTTAGAAGCATAAGTTTACTGACTTTTGGCAGAATATTTATTCAACGACAACTATAAAAGTGATAACCCATGAATATGGGTTTTGATGGACAGGACATGGGGGGGACGGGTCCGAGGGTCTTCCACCCCTCTCCCCTTCCACCAAACCACACGAGAAGACATTCGGCTCGTCGCATATTTAGAGTTCCGCCATGCCACACCGACACTATATATTTACAAACAACCATACCTTCTCCAGGATTAAAATCAGGGCTCTTCGGCAGGGCAGTCAGCGACGCTAACCACAATACTGGTTGGGCAGCTATGACCTTAAATTCATAGCACATACAGTTCCTTTGAACTAGACCTTTAGCGCTTAAACTAAAGGCCGCATATATTGTTTTATTACGATCCAGTAATAAGCTTTTGGGAATAAATAAGTGCAGAAAAATTCTCAGAAGTTACATTTTATAAAGGATACCATAAATTTAAGTTTAATGATGCTTTTTCCCATAGTCATAAGTTTTTTAAGTGTCTAATGATATTGTGAACGTTGACTGAAATTATTAATTTAATCCGATAAATTTCGCCTTAAATCAGTAATACATTATTTATATTTTTCAGTGTTTGCATTATTTATAATTGGAAAAAAACGGAGTGGTGTTACAAGAAACTTTCGCAATTTGTTCCTTTAACTGTAGCCGTCATGTTTTAAAATTTTATGTATTTCATAATGTGAATTTTCCTGTTTACGAAGTATTGTATTTATACTTATAATTTTAAAAAATTGAATCATTATTTTTTTTTTTTTTTTTTAAAGATTTTAGATGGGGTAAGGTCTAAAAAAAAGGCTTTATTAAATGTTCTTTACCTTAATAAAAACTTTTTCACAGTTGTTTTTATAGGCAAAAAAAAAAAAAAAAAAAAAAAAAAAGAGTGATTTGAATTGCTTTTACGAAATAAAAGGTTGTAAGGTATTTTCTCCCAACCCTTTCCGCTGCCTTTATGACGTAACTGGAAGCACGTCCCACGGATAATCGGGAAGTAAAAAGTTCGAATCCCGTTGATGGCACTGCGGATTTCTTTGTTTTTCATAGTTCACAAAATTCTTAAAAAAACAAAGAGAGAGAGAGACTGTACAAGTAGTCTTAACTACAAGGTGGTGGATGATATTTTTTCACCGCCAGAATTTGGCCTGTGTCTTCATGGTGTAACTGGAAGGACGTCCGATGCGCAATCGAGAGATTAGGAGTTCGAATCACAGCGAGGGCACTGCACACTTTTCCTGTGTCCCGTAGCGACGAAACGAACTCTATGTCTCTACGAGGTAACATACGAATTACATTTTAAGGGTTTATGAGACAGTTTTCTTCCCTTAAAAATTAATAATAGATTTATGTATAATTAGGCTATTTCTTGATTAAAAAGTGTTGCGCTTTAACCCACCGGGCGGCTCGCATTCAAATCTATTTACGTCTCGAAAACTGCAGTAAAAATTAACCATGTTTACAATTTTTTTTTCATTTAGTGTGAACCAAAATTGTCCTGAAAACGGCCTTTGTTAGATTTTCTTGCCCCCTTCTTGTGGGGCGATCAACAAGTCGTTTCACTTAAGTGATGGTTTCCTACTGTCCTTTGATTACCGCCTAGAGGCGAGTAAGCAGATGGGCTGCTTTTGCCCTTACGGAGGAAGGAACACGTTTTGTGTCCATGCTTTGGTTAGACGAAAAAAGATATTTTTTTCTGGAAATCCAAAACAGAAAAGGAAGTTTTATATTGCCTTGTTACTAATTTTGTGCATATTTCTAATCTTAATTGCTTATCAGAGCCGTGCCAAGATAATTTTTCTCCTGAGGCAGAAATTTCAATGCGCGTCCATATAAATATAAAAATAGCTACACTTGTATTAAGCAAAAGTAATTGTATTAAATCAAAATGTCATAACTCTTATATCATAATTATACCATAATTCTTAAAGTATTTTTTAATCGTAGTTTTATAAATTCAGAGAAATAATGTAGCCAATTATTTATAATTTTCAAATGAAAACGTTAAAAAATTCGTTTTTGATAAATAAGAAATAACACTGAAATGCATATTGCATTAATTTCCAGGTTTTCTTGCAATTTTTTTGGTTTGTTTTATTGATTTAAGTTTGACGAAGCCTTTTTCCTCTAATAATTAAAGTAATTTTCGAATTCGTATAGCCAATTTGGCGCCTCTTCTAGTGATTCACATGAGCCCGGCTTTGTTGCTTTTTAAGTATAAATGTTATTCATTTTTATTGCGTCTCGGTATTTTAATGTACGTTTGTAAAATGTTAATTTGTTTTTATATGCATATTTCAGTAATATAATCTTACGACTAGTGAGACAGTGTAGTTTGACTAATTTTCTGCTTTTGATTCATGTTATCGAGCTTTAACGCTAAGAAAAAATTTATAAGAGGCTTAAAATACCTAATTCCTATTGAAAGCTACATGTAATTGATAATTAAATTACTATTAAAATAACAAACACATGCTCAGTGTCAGTCATTTCGACATAATTCATTTTACCACAAATTTATTTCGTTTATCTTGTTTCATATTTATAAAAGGGCAGTTTACCTTTATCGCATTTATTGGTTGATAGAAGTTATGAAATATTGAATATGTTGAAACAAATTTCAGTCATAATAACCTTATTAAAAATTTTCTACATATAGACAAGATGTCACAGATACCTCTCAGTTTCCGAACTAAATTACATGGTACTGAAATTCGGTGCATTTTCATATGATTATTTTTGACAGAAAGAGTTGCCTTACGTAAATCACAAAAGAACATTGTTTTAATTCTTAATTAAATATAGCACTTGTATTAAATTGCTAAAATTCATTGTTAGGAAAATCTCGCTCTAACAAATTAGACACTTTTACCTTTCAAAGTGGAATTTTTGTGGTTTTCTCTGTGCATAATGTGGGCGCGAGTAAGTTTTTCTTAGAATGTCCTCCACGGATGCATTCCTCCCTTTAGGAAGATAGCTCTCGCGTGCTTTGAAGGAAAAATAAAGCAAACCAAAACAAAAGCTTCAAAATTGGTGTTTAACATTTTTTTGGGTTCAAATACGCAAATTACTTAGAGATCTCAATTCACATTATCAAATGTTATTAGTTAAATAAATAAAAGCAAGCTGAGGATTTCCATTTAAATTGTTTGTTTTAAAATAAAAAATAAGAACAGTAAGTTTTGAATAAATCTTGTCAACATCAAGCAGGGACAGGAACATGCCAATGTAAAATTTAATATTAGGCCAAAAAGAAACGCTTTGACGTAGATTTTGTATAAAACTTAATCAAATTCGCAGGTAGTCAGAGACAGGCCTTTCTTCAGTAGAGAGAAAAAAATGTTTCTGAAGTATTTGTGTATTTATTACATAAATGTTTTAATGCTTCCATAGCACTGCTAATCGATAAAATTTATTTGATGAAAAGTAGGAAGTTTGCTTTTCAAATTCCGATTTTTCAACTTTTTCAGTGACATATGTGGCATTGAAAAACACGTCTGGCCAGGAGGCAGATTAATGGCTGAAAAATTCTTAGAATTTAAAGAGGCATCGAACAAGAAAATTTAGGGATGGCGAAATTCTAAGAATTTGGCACTTGACAACGGCAAAAGTTTTAGAATGTAGAGAGCTACAGAATTTAGGCAGGGCAAAATATTTTAAATTTATAGAACATCGGTCAGTAGAATTAAGATCCCACAGCGATTGCACTGAGAAACAAATTGACCTGCTCCTCGATTATGCGGATGGACGCAGATTAACTTCTGAAAGCTCAGCGAAGCAAGAGCTATACATAATGCAGCTATTTACGATTTCTGCTATAATAAACTGAAATTTAATATAATAATTTAACACTATATATCAGTTTACGAAAACATGATGATACTTTTGAGAAATTTTCTTTAATTCCCCAGTACACTAAAAAAAAAGTACAATAGATTATACAATGGTATTACTAACAAAATGATGTCGATGACGCATTTAATTTTAATCTTTTTATTAATCTAAATAAACATGTCATTGAGTTTTCCATAACTTATAGTTTTGCAAATTAAAAATGTTCAATAATATAATATGTGATTATGGTATTATTGGTATGGTGCTATTCAAGGCAAAGCACACGAGGGTTATCTGCCTAAATGGAGAGATGCTTTCGTGGAGGACTTTCTAAGGGAAACTGGCTCGTATACACGTTACACATGGGGAAAAGCACGAAAACGACCATGCAGCCAGCCCGTTCGCGGGATTCGAACCTCGGACCGAACTACCAGTGTTCAGCGTCTTTACCGCTCGGCCGCTGGTGGGTAATATATGATTATGAAAGCTGTGTAAAAGAAGAAAAATTCTTGCACATTCTTCAGGCAGCATACGATGGGCACCTGCTTAAGGAAAAGGATGCGTTTGTAGATGACTTTTTCAGGGAAACTGGTTTGATATATTCAACCTAAAATTCACCAAAATACCAAGCAACGAACGCATTCGCCGGAATTCAAACTTAGGCAAAACTACCAGTGTTCAGTTGCAAAAGAGAGTTAACAACATAAACAGGCAACATGTCTGAAATTAGTATTTATTGCATCCATCAGTGATATGATTTTCTGATATAATTTAATGGAATATAACTGTAAAAAATTTGAATCTTTTTTCTTTTTTTTTCCTTTTGTAAGGAGATTTTTTTCCGCTTTGTTTTCAACATTTGGTTGAAATGCAAATTTGATAAATATTTACAAATGCAGAATTTTGGATAGTTATTGATGATTCCGAGATTCAGTTTCTGAAATCCATTTCATGTGTCATTTCCTTAAAAAGGTGATACTGAAACCAACTTTCGAGGAGTAAAATGATTACTAGAAAAGAGTTTCCGATTTCTTTCATTCTTTTATTCCCATTATAAATTTATCCCGTAGTTCTTAGAACATTCTTCTATCCGTAAGTGATGATTTGCTTTCCGAGAAAATTTTCTGAAAGGTATAAATTACTTAGTCTTCAAACCATGGGAAAATCTTGCCATCGCCGGTACTTAATTCCCTTCATTTACTGAGATAACCTGCTTTGTTATAAGTATGGTACTTGTTTTCTGATTTTTACTGAATTTGCATGCTCAAAGCTATCTAAATAAAGAAACGCTATTGTGAATATCAGGGTATGAGTACATATATGAAAGTGTTATATATTTTTCAGAATTCCCCTATGAGCTGTTTATTCTTAGGGCAGAAAGAGGAAAAAGCTTGCATACATCGCCATTCCCGGAAACTAGACAGTACCGAAAACATTACTAGACAGTCCGGTTTACCAGACAATAGAGTTTATCTGATTCCTAGTTGTAAAAGCTGACAGTTATAAATTGTTATGTTCATGGCGACCTTCAGAAGGCATGAAATTACTTCAAAAGTTCCGCTGCTATAAATTTTCAGATTGCAATTTTGTTCCTTTAAAGTTTCGAAAATACCTATTTTTTAAGTATTTTTCGGTACTTATATTAATATTGATACAAATAATATAGAAAGCACCAAACGTAGCTATGATGTATTTCAATTTGTCCTTAGTATTTTCTCACATATAGTATTAACACTTTGTCTACACGTTTCTAATGTTTTACCATAGTAAGCCTTCTCTTTCCGAATGTATTCAGTTCCTTTTCGCTTTCGTTTTCTGCTTCTTCTTTTTTTTAAATTTTATTTATTTATTTATTTAATGTTACCATATCCTGAGTTTTACTCTAGCTATTAACTAGAGTAGCATTCATTATAGTACATTCATTATATTCATATAGCTACTAGCTAGCATTCATTATAGTACAAAAACTAATATAGCTTGTCAATATCAACACATTTTTATCTTCAATAAAATCCACTAATTCGATTGATGCTGTAAAAATTACAATTTAATACTTTAGCCAATTATTCTGATTATAGTGATTTAAATTCGATTTTAGTCAACATATGCATTCTTTCAGAAAACGCGATATATTGAGCACCGCCGTTACAAGTAAATGCTGTACATTCAACCGTTTCATAATATGTAAATGTAGCATAACTTCTTTTCGAGTGCTTGCACTGAGAGTCTCCTTCAAGTAAACTTTAATGGAACTTTATTTCATGAAAATTTAGAAGTATTATAAAAGCCTCAGAATTATTTCCATTGCAAACATTTATGAATTATGCAGAAAAATATATAAGAAAAACATCAATGAGAAACTATTATCGAATATACATTTCATGACAGTAGTAAAACATTTTTTCAGTACCGACGGTATTAAAAAGCTCAATATTGTGATAAGCTAAATAAAATAAAACGGCATTAAAAGTTTAATATTGTGATAAGTAAAAGTATACTAGTCTATAACACTCATTTGATATTTTTGCCATTAGAACTATAATGTAATTCTAACCGTTAAAGTAACATTGTATTTGTATTAACTAAAATTATAATTGTAATTTCAATTAAATTTATCAGTACTTTCCTGCACCTTGAGGAGACGCATTATTATTATTTTCTTTCTATTATATAAAATACTGTCCTCAGAAAAAAATGTCTCTAGACATGATTCTGCTCCAAAATTAATGGATGAGGTGAACAGAAATAATCTTGGAACAGCCTTTGGGCAAGTGCTGCGAGTATGCGAAATGTAAGACTGTAATTAAACTTCGACCATCCTGGAGACTATACTTTCTTAGAATATTGCCATTCGACAAATTATAAAACCTTCCATTTATCTTTAAAGTTTAAGCTATCTGTTATTGACTGAGAAAAGCTGGTAATTCATTGTAGTTAAAACTACAACTAATGCAGTTATAATTGTAATTGTGCCGCTCAGATGGTATAGTGGTTAGGGAAGCCTGACTGCGATACCGAAGGGCCTGGGTTCGAATCCCGGAGAAGGCATGGCTTTAACTGTTCGTCCTTTCATAGGAGGCGATGGTGGCCCACATATTAGATGCCGCCATAATAAAGTGACTGCAACTTCTGGCCTTGTATAGACTAATGGACTGTGTTGCACTGTAACAGTTCACAATCTGCCATTGGGGGAAAATAATAATAATTGTAATACAATGATTGTTCGAATTACAATATAACTTCAAAAGCAATTAGATTTTTCGCTCAGCAGAGTAATAAGTCGTCTTTTGAATACTACTAGTTCAAATCGGATGCCCATTTTGGCAAACAATCTAAATGTTTAGATAGCTCCGTGGATTTCCTTATGTGTAACATGAATACAAATCATTTTATTTTAGAAAGTTCTCTATGAGTACATCATTCTTTTTAAACGTTTCGTTGCATTCAATTAAATAAAGATCTTTTTCTGCTTTTATTAACGGGTGATGTGAACATGAGCCAGTTTCCCTTAGAAAGTCCTCCACAGTAGCATCTTTGCAGTCTTTACCGTAATCCAAATAATATGACAATCACAGGTGCATAAGAAAATTGTACTTTTATTTGTTCTTACGTGAAACAATGATGGAAAATAGTTCATGCAAGTACTTTCACTTGTAACTGAATAATGCATTTTAACTATTTATGGAAAATGTGTGTTATGTTGAATAAAAGACCAATTCGTAAATTTTTTTTTCCAATGGCAGGTAGTAGCCGTTTATAGACATTGATCACTACTAAGGCCGGTCATGTTATTAAGGAGGGAACTAATACGTGGACCACCGTTGCCACCTATGAAGAGGACGAAGAAATTACATTCATGCCCTATCCGGATTCGAACCCAGGCTCTTCGGTACGGCAACCAGAGTCACGAACCGCTTTACTGTCTGGGCGGTAATTCATAATAAATGGATTTAGTAAAATTTCTAATACACACAGCAATTAAGCATACTGATTGCTGATCAGAATCCTTTTTTACCAGCTAAAGCAATAGTTTGGATAAAATTATGAGGCTTAGTTTAGTCCTTGATGATCTCCTTTCTGAAAAGAGGCCCACCAGCGGCCGAGCGGTAAAGTCGCTGAACACTGGTAGTTCGGTCCGAGGTTCGAATCTCGCGAACGGGTTGGCTGCATGGGTGTTTTCGTGGTTTTCCCCATGTGTAACGTGTATACGAGCCAGTTTCCCTTAGGAAGTCCTCCACGAAGGCATCCCTCCTCATAGGCAGATAGCCCTAGTGTGCTTTGCCATAATTAAATAAGCCAAACCAAACCTTTCTGAAAAGAAAAGGATAAATGTAATTTTTATGATTTATTTCTTGTGTAAACAAGACAAGCGTCCCGTAACAAATCCTTTGCGAAAACATCCCTTTGCACTGGCATAAACTCTTTGCTTGCTTTCCCTTAATCTTGTAATTTAAGTTCACATGTATATCGAAGATCATAAACATACATATTTGCTTACTAACGTTATGTGCATTTCGGTCTATATAAAATATTTCCTTTAAATGAACTCCTATTTATGCTGGTACCACAAACTACAATATATGTAAGATGATTCAGAAGACATGACAGAAAATATTAATATTTTTCTTATAGGTGATTATCCCGTTGTATTATTTAAAAACTCATTATCCAAAATGCAGAAACATTTCGAATATAATATTATTGACTGTAATTTTCAAAAATTATCACGATTTCCTTAGCCTATGTCACTGAAATTATAAGGGGCAGTTGTTTTTCTGATTAAATAGTTACAATCATCTGCTGCGCAATTTTAATTAAGAGGTCATTACAATTGCATTGTAATTTTTATTAGATTATATAATTACAGTTATACTGTTTATTCAATTAGATTTCACAATTAAAATGCAATTATAATTAAAATGCATATGAGTAAATTGTATATGTAACTAAAAATTGTTACATTGTAATTACAAGATAATTGCAGAATATTATTCCAATTACTATGTGTTTTCAATTGCATTCTGCAATTACATTTACAATTAAGATCATGATTTTCCTGGGCTACGTAACTGCTTTTATCAGAAACAATTGCTATCCTAATTACATTATTATAATTACTTACTGGAGTTACAATGACAGTCTAATTGTAATTAGATTATATGATTGCAGTTATGAAATATGAATATGAAATTGAATTTCACAAATATAGAGTAATTGTAATTTAAATGAAATTACGTAAATTGTAATTGTAATTAAAAAATAGCTACTTTTTAACTATAACTACTTAGTAATTGGATAATTTTATTACAATTGCATACTACACTGAGAATTACAATTATGATCATAATTTCACTATGTTAAGTAATTCTAATTATCAGAAACAATTACTTTCCTAATTACGTAGTTATAATTACCTACTGCAATTGCAGTTAAAATTACGATGTAATTAGCTAATATTACCGTAGTTGTGATTAGAGGCAATAAAATTTTTAATAGTAATTAGATTATATAATTATAATGTTTGTGATTATCATTGCATTGTAATTGTAAGACTTAAGAATTAAAATGCAATTACATACATTATTGTTGCATTTAAAACGTACTTACTTTCTAATTGTAATTGCGAAGCTAATTACAATTGCAATATAATTGAAATCGCATATTTCAAAATATTGTTGCAGTTTCTTGCAATTTTAATTTTAATTCCAATTAAATTTTGCCAAACTGCATCTAAAATTTGGAGAATAATTAGGCTGGAAAATGAAAATTCTCTTTACATTTATATATAAACATTTAAGTTTACTATAGCTGGTATAAGCACAGAACAGCTGGAACAGCTGGAAGTTTTGAACGAGCTATTTATTTCGAACTGTTATTCAAAACCTAACGATAAAACCCATTTGCCCCTAGGGAATAGATAGTTTCCTCTCCTCAATTACCTCCCGCAGAGAAAAATTATTACCTGTCAGTTTACATTAAGAGCAGTGAGGGGAGGGCATTCTGAGACAAGCCGTATATATGCTGCTTTACCGTTTCGTGCCAAAATTTAGGTTTACGTATATATGCTGCCTTGCCGCTATGAGAGCCATTATTTTCGAACGCATATATACGGCCTTGCCGCCTGGAGGGTTAAGTCATTACATTAAAAAATTTAACTCTATTCCATGTAGTACTAGGAATGAGTTTTATTATCACAAAAGTCAGATACAATGTAATATTACATGTTCTTTAGACAATAGTGTTTTTAATAACGTTCAAAAATAAGTTCAGAATTGCTGAATTTGTTTCTTTTAGTTTATTTTGTTCAGAGATACTCAAATAAGTATTCTATATTAATAATTATTTTATTTTATTTTTAGGCGAAGAAAATTGTCAAAAAAGTATTGTACGGAGAAAGCTTCTTTAACGACTGTTATCGGACTTTTTTGGGAAAAGAATTTGTTAATAGAAAGTAACAAGAGGAAAAAAAGATAAAAATGATCTTCAACAAAGCGTACGTTGCTGGACTCATGACAGAGGGTTCTTCCAAAACCCCAACATTGTTAAAGGAACAGGCGCTTCAAAAAATTGCTTTGCAAATGTGTCATAACTTTGAACTCAAGAAACATATTTTTTCCATTAAACTGAATTGGGCACATTTTTATTCTGTTCAGCTCGTAACAATGGATTGGGAAGAATCTATTTCGAAGCGCTCTACAGAAGTGTGCAAGGAACTTTTTCTGCCATGCACTGTGCAGAAATGCTTAATTGATAGCATTCGAGCAACTGCACAAGAGCTATTAGTTTGGAGTGGAGAATGGAAGACAATGTTTAACATCCCTTGTGACGTCACTGCACAGTTTTGGACGCCGGCAGACTGGACAAACGGCCATTTAGATGAGAAGAAAATCGCCGAACGCTTGATTCGAGACAACAGAATTTCACATGATCAGCGGTATAGATTATCATGCATATACGGTCTAGAAGAATCTGTTATTCAGTTATGGAATCAAATGTCATCGGAAAAGAAAGATTCACTAGTTGCAGGTATTCATCATAATTTTACAAGATCATCAGTAGTCCATCTGTGGTCTAAATATATGAAAGATCCCGAATCGTTCGTATGCGAGGAATGTTTTTTTCTTAATTTGTTTCAAAAAGCCCTTAATGAGTCAAATCTAGCGGCAGTTTTGTTTTCTTGGCACAAATTAAGTAGCAGAATAAAACGAAAAATACTTACAAGGGAATTACGCATCGACGAAGACGCTGATCTTGACAATGATGATAATAGAATTCATGTTCCTGATAACGATGACAATCAAGATTATGATAAGGAAATGTTCACAAAATATTTTAGTTTTATAGTTGAACATAAGTGGAAAATAAACCATTGTACAGATACCTATCCATTTATGAATTCCTGTAGTATAAGGCTAATTTTGGCACCGAGACGTTTGGATATTTGATGACACTTGTATTAGCACTGGCCCATTATTCCGGATGAAAGAAATCCCGATGAAGGAATACGAATGCATGATAAAGAATTTTCTAGTATGGTATCCCAATAACCCCCGATCTCAGAGTATTCTGTTTCAGCGTATATCTACTAAGTAGCTAGAACAGAGTCACACATTTTATCGTTTTCATCCCTATTTCACTTGTACGAGTTGGTTTTAAAAACGTTATTTTTACAGATGTAAATCATATGATTTGTAAATTTTAAGCTTTTTCAGATGTACTTTTTGATATTGAGAAAAGAGTAAAACTAAACAACTGTAAAAGAAACAGTTTTAATAAATTCTGAATTTTTTAGAAAACTATGAATTTAGTGTTTTTTTCCTTGAATCGATTCATAATATTAATTATCGTATTTAGTGGCGCATTTTTCACCGCCGCATATTCCCCCTTAGAGGCTTCGCATCAGGCTCTGAAATTTTTAAAATTGTTTCCCCAGTTTTCCCATTCCATTCCTCAAGGAGTTCAGTAATCGAGCTCTCCTAAATTTTAGAATGTATTTGACCTCGCAATGAATGTTTCCATTTTACTGATTTGCTCAAGGAATAAAGGTGAATGGTTTTTTTCTGATTAAGAAATCGTGAAGAACTTCAAGAAAATGGAAATACCTAGTATTCTTCATGGTTCTCTATATCTTTACACACACAGACCACACGGACACTACTTCCAATAGCATTAAATAATTCAAAGCTTAGGCATTGACAGTAAACAACAATAAGAGCGAGTGAAATACGGGGAAGTAGAAATGAAAATAGTTTATTAATTTTAATCTTATTATGAGTTCTTATTGAAAAATAGGATTCATTTAAAATAATAATATTCTGATAGTTACAGATAATGTATTCAAGAACTCTTTTCTTTTGCTTTGTTTTTACTGTAAATGCTACCATCGTTTAACCAAGTTATTCGGAAAATTAAATTTTTCTCAAAATGTTTCCCTCTCTATTTTCTTAAAACAAGGGGGTGGATGCATGAGTCAATAGGCTAATTATTCCCATTTTATGCTCTTGAAATCTTTGTAGCACTTTTCGTTTTGCTTGTAACGTAATAAAGTGATTTACAAGAAAGAAAACTTAACATGCATTTATATTAAATTTTCTTTTCATACAAGAAATGTTTCACGAAACAATCATTCATCAGAATACAAACTGTTCTAATATAGAGTATTTATAATTACGTGCTTATAAAAGTAAAGCCACCCCAACGAAAAAATTAATTTGAGAGCTTAACATTGGAAATTCAAATATCTTTTTATACAGCAGACAAGCAATGAATAAATTTATCATTTAAGTAACTTAAAATTCGTCATTGAATGCAATGTCACTGTCACGTGTAGTGGAATACCTGGAGTTCCTGGAATATTTAAAAGAAATCTCTATAAATATTCTAGCTTTAAATTTAAATTTAAGTGACCTTCTCAAATGTAACTATCAATTTTTAAATATTTATGTACTCATAATCATTTATTTATGAAAACAACTTCTGAAAGATATTAGTATTTCTAGAATGTAAATAAACATAAGTACTAATAATTACAAAAATACGCTCTGAGCTATCACTTCCTACATCGGTAGAGACTATTATATATATATATATATATATATATCAAACATATTGCGGTCTTCAATATATATATATATATATATATATATATATATATATATATATTTAACAAACATTCTCTATTCGTGAAAAGCAAATTTAAAGTTCATTTTAGTTTGCAGCAATAATAAATGATTTATTTGTAATTCAATTTCATTTAAAATTTAATTAACTTTAAATTTGCTTTTTACGAACAGAGAATGTTTGTTAAATTCAAATTTCATTCCTTGCAGCAATGACGCAAGATTTAATTTCGCAGTAAAACTAAAATATCCAATACGATAAGAAAATTATAGAGTCATTTTTCCATTCTGAATATAAATGCACAGCTATTTTTAGGCAAGCAACAATTAAACATTTTTAAGCTATTAATTTATCTTTACAATGCGTAGAATAATTAACCATATAAACTCGATTCAGCGATTAGGTTGCAAAATTCTTTTCGTGGGTAAAATCATTCCTAAACATTTTACAACACTGTTCCATTTCGTTTCTGTGCAGCTGTGATGATTCTGTGCATAATATGTTAAAATATCTTGACACGAACCTCTGTTTATGGCTTTGACTTTCCAATTGATTTAGATTACAACTTTAGTAAAGTAAAACTTTGATATCTTCATTAACTGAAGATGCAGAAGTATGTAATCATAAACGAAGTCCCTAAAAATCAATCTTAGATACATTGCCAGAGGCTGTCAGTTATAAAACTTGGAATACCGTTAAGTACCTAATTACCGTAAAATGTTCAATTATTCAAGGTATTTTCTACTTCTCTTTTACACAAAGCGTATGAAAGAAAATATCGTGTTTGGAAACGCTATGCGTTGCTAGAAATAAACCGAAAGTTATACCAAGATTTGCATGGTCCAAGTACATCTCTCCTTCGAGAGTCATTCCTGAAAAGTTAGTGGCTAAACGTGAATGAACTGCAGTTAAAATAATTAGCATGTTAGGAAAAAACACCATAAAGACTTCAAATTGCATTAAAAAAATAAGAAGCCGCTAAATTTAGTAAATAGAAAATGACGGAAATAAGTACTAAACCTGCAAAAGTTTACAGCTTAAAAATATTTACAAAACCATATAAGTGTCTAAAAATGTATAGTTAAAAATTGTTTGAAAATACATAAATTATTCCTAACTGAAATACCAAACTTGACTGAAATAAAATATCTAAGGTGGTACCTAGCGAAAACAAAACACAACGTCTGTTTAATAGATGAAAGGTCCGTTGCTGTTGTTTGTTGTTGTGACTTATCTCATTCGTCTGAGAGTAACATCAGGACAAGCCCACGAAATTCATCGGGGCAAGAAGTGCAAGATTGCGTCTGTCGTTGGCAAGAGCCTTGACCACCATGCAGAGAACAGTAGGACTTTGCTCAGTTTCCACGCAATTTTGATAGACAGCACTCCCGGGGTGACGGGTCGGAGAGTCTCCCACACCTCCTTTCCCTACCATCGTCGTCTCAAGAGGACTTTTGGTTTGCCTATTTAGAGTGCCCCATGCCACATATACACTTTACAAACATCCATGCCTTCTCCGGGATTAGAGACCCGGGCCTTTCGGTACGGCAGCTCCCGGAATGCGATGAAATCTTAACCCAGCATCCTAATATTAGACCGTTAGGTATCTGAATTCTAATTCGCTTAATGTAAACATTCTTGCAATAGGATCCCGGACTATCATCTGTTTAATGTATTCGTACCTTGGCTCGCTTGTCATTCACCCTTCTTTTGCTCCACTAGAATAATTTATTCGCTTACAAAACTAACATCCTCTGTCCTTGTTTTTTTGTATTGTTTCAGAAATGTATTACGTCGTAGATGAATTCCGGTTTGCGTATTCGAGTCCGTAATGTAGTGATGTGGAAAATCTTTGAAGAATGTTTGAAAATAAATTATATGTTTTTCTTTTAAAATAATATAGATCGATAACACTTGGTGGCAACGATTTCAAAAGTGATTCAGTCTTTTACAGTGATCCAACGCAAAATCAAATTTCGAGACTAATAACACTTCTTAGCAAACTCTCCTGTGATCTAATAAAGAAAATAAGGTAAAAAAAAAAAAAAAAAAAAAATCAGAAAGCTTTCAGATTTTATATTACGCCCAAAGGGGCGTTTTCTTAACGTTTTGTGAGTTACCTTATTTATTTCATGTTCTTCGCTCTTAAACCATAAAATTCAATTCAACAGCAATATCACAAAATAATATAATAAAAACAGTCTTTAGAATTTCTGATACACAGTCTCGAGCGCTAAAAATTACTCAACAATTTCAAAGCGAGTCGAGGCAACACTGTACAGAATAAAATATTTTAATCTCCACCTCGTAGGGTAGTCGATTTCAAAACTATGCTGTTTTTAAATATTTTAGCCCGAACGGCGTTAGCCAGAATGCTCTTGAAAGGACTGTCATATAAATTTCAAAAGCACCATAGTTGTACATGTTTGAATTTACGATGTATGTAAACATCGTAAATTCAAACATGTACAACTAAACAAACGAACAGACGAACAGAAAATGACAAGCGAACAGAAAAATGTATTTGCATACATTTTTCTGTTCTTTCAGTCTGTTCTTTCTGTTCTTTTCAGTCTTTTCTCAGTTAATCCTATGAATTCGGTTTCACGAAACTCTTTCTGTCTTTTAATTATTAACGTTCTGTGTATTCACTTTATTTATTAAATATCACGCTCTTAGCGGTCACGCCGCATAAAATTCCATTCAACACTAAAATCACAAACTATTTAAAAACAGCACATCTTTAGGATTTTCGATAAACACACTAGGGAATTGCAGATAAAAATGTTGTATTCCATACAGTGTTGCCACAGCTCGCTTTGAAACCGTTGAGTCTGTAAATGAAAAATTCATTATTAAAGTTTTACACAATATGAAATAGATAATAAAATAAATTGGACATTCAAAGTTTGGGCTTCCAGGTGTCCATGTTCGAATGGAGGCCTACGTTACTCAGAATTGGATGGCTCTAGGAACCGATGTTTTTTCACAATGCGAGAAACTTGCAGATTCTTCGTTAATTAATTTCTTTAAATATAATACTTTAAATAGTATCGGGTGACAATAACTCAGATGAGTGCTGAAAATATTGGCACTGTCAGTTATGCGTCAATTAAATGTAACGTACCTAATTGAATGCATAAAGTAATTAAAATTAATGATATGCCGTCTTTTATGGGACTATTTACTAATTAAAGCTATGATTATTAAAATTCACATTCATTATGTGTGTTTCGAAGTAATTCGACTGGTTTAGATAATGAGAAATTAAGGCCAATAGCCTGTTTTACAATTTGAAAATTGAGCCGACATTTATAGTTAATCGGCGTAAAATGCTGAAACGAAATTATTAGTCCTTCTGGGCAAATTGTCTCTTTGGACTAAAAATAAAATGTCGTCTGCGATTTCCATGGCAACTCAAATCGTTTTCTTTTTGTTGGTAGCGTTGCCACAACAGAAAAGTACAACTAAATATGATAAATTTGTAAAAATATGATGTTCATTTCATTGTTAATGCTTTAAAAACGAATTCGGGTGCAAAAGATTAGGCATTAAAAACTTATTGGCTATATTATTTTAGAATGATTAGTCTATTTATTCGAATTTTTCAGTGGTCAACAATTGCACTGTTTATATTCTTCATTTGAGAAATTTGCTAGAAATATTTCTGACTGAAGAATGTTTCGGAAAACGTGTTAATCATTTGTATCGTAGGAATTGAAAAAAGAAAGACTGTAAAAATAAACAACATTTTTTTTAATTGACTTAATTTAATTCAACATTTATTTCGTTTTATAATTTGGAAACAAATTTTTATGCTATTCTGAATTATTATATTTCGATATGTGTACATTTCACATTTCGTATTAGTAAGAAAATATCCTACGAGTTATTAAGAATGTATGCTAACATTTTAGATGACAAATTTCCTGCTTTTATTTAACTTCTTTGAGTTTCCGTTTTATGATCAAAAGGGGAGCAAATGCTTTTGTTTAGAGAAGAAAGGAGAGAGAGATATTTCTCGTTCAAAATATATTAAAAGTGTGCATTGAATTAAAATCAAGATATCATTGATTTTTGCCGCGCATTAAATTTCAGATTTGCCTGCACTTCAAAGCTGGCTGAATAAATTTCCCTAAAATATATTATCAAAAAAGTAAGCACCATTGTTTGGCAATATTTGACTAATTATCTTCCTTCATAGAACAGAAAGTGCCTTCCTTCATTATTCATAACAATGCCAAACAGAAATTCATTAGTACTCCTTGTACCAAGTAGATTAGACATACACGTTTTAATATATTGTGAGTATGTTCGCTTCATGCAACATCATCTAGGTACGCAACATGTTACAGGCCAAAATTGAAAGAACGCTAGAAAGCATCCAATATTTTGTTTACACCACAAATCGATTTGAATCCACAATTTCAAAAGTGGTTTTAGGCAGCAGAATGATTTAATTTTTGAAGTTACTCTTAAGAATAAATTAAGCGCTTTGTAAGTGATCCAGAGAAACTCGGTACAGGAGACTTTAGTCCAAACTATGAAAAAAATTATTTCTGGAAGCTCATAACAAAATGTCGATTGTTTGTCCAATAGTCACGTACACTTTCCCGAATGTTACATGTTCAATTAAAACATACGGTGCACAAACTCAGTTCTACACTGGTCATGGTCCCTTCCGACATTATCTTAACAGATTCGGCAAACGAGTCTCAGAATAGTGGAACTGTGTTGCGGTAGGTGATGCAGATCACTACCTCTTCAACTGGCCACACAGCGATTACTAGCATTTAAAAATACCAAGAATGAATGCTGGTCGCAATAAGTGATGGACAATACCTGCGGCAACAAGCAGGCGATAACTTAGACATAGGAAGTGATCAGCCAATGCTCAGCAAGGTACTAAGAAATCCTCCTCCCCCTTGAAACTTGCACCTTCGCGAAGTAAATTTAATAGCAAATCAAAGTCGTGGGGAGAAGCCTTACAAAATTGGAGTACATTGAGCTGACAACTCGCAGATGTCGGAACAGAAGATTAGTGTAGTTGTCTCTTGCAGTAATATCCAATTAATTGAACAGTACAAGTAATTGACAGTACTTCCTTGACAGGTACTAAAACTTTACTAGCAGGTGCAACATTTCCAAGCAAATCAGCTGAGGCACCAGAGAACTGAGTCGCGTAACTCCCTACTAACGTTAAGCCAAATAGTACTACAAGAACGGAAGATCAGCATTAGAAAAATAGCTCACCCAACAGAACTGTAAGTGGAAAACCTATTGTAATATAACCTGATTACTATCCATTTCGTATTTACTTGTTAAAAATAATGTTGTAAAGCAGTTGAAAATGACATAGAAAATCCAGTCAATGTGTAACTGAATTACAAGTTTACTTTGAATATCTCAGTAAAAGTATTGTAAATATGAATTCAGTTAATGTTTACATGTGAACATAACTGTCATGATTTTATCTAACTCTCACGTGTAACTTGTATAAGAAAATGTCTGTAATTAACATATCTATGCTTATACACAGGCCTTGTATGCCCATGAAATATTTATATTCTTTTACGGAAGAATCTATCCCTTCTGCCAGGATGACTATTAACACTGTAAGACTTTTACAACAAAATCAGGTCAGTGGTTATCTCAGGCGGCGCTCAGTGATGAATCTGAGAATATATAATAAAGAAATTAATGATGCAACCATTTCTGGGATAAAAGATTTATCAGCGTATGAAAATATTCAGAAGTTACATTTATTCATAGTCCTCTCGAATTATCTTTCTTCGGCAACTATCACCGTCATAGACGACCGAAACAAAAAGTGTGGGTGATACTCCCTTCGGTTACACTTTTGAGATTGCGCTGTTGATTTCTAATTACCTATGACACCGATAAAAGAGACAGATTTGTCCTCTTATCCATGGCTTTAGATTATAAAAAAGATCATTTGGCTTAATTATTAAAATGCTACACACACTTACTTTAAGTTTACATTTTGTAGCTTTAAAACAATACTTTTATCCTATCTTGGTCTGACATATGACGTATTTTTCTGTCAGGGAAAATTTCAACATGCGCTATTATTTGACTCATCTTTTCTAATAAAGAAAATATCTCTACCCTCAATGCTATTGCTCTGTACTTGTGAAGAAAAATCCAGTTGAAGTGATAGTATCGCATGATATTACAGTATTCCTTTCAGCAATGACAGCTGATCTTCGACCAATGACATTCATGTACAAGTTTTAAGTTCAAAATTTGCATTTCATGTTAACGTTTGGTCAGCAGTGTATTATGCAAGTAAACAAATGTATGCTTAATTACATTCAGCTGAAGAAAGTCTCTTGAAATGGATACTTTATTTACAGGGTATGGATTATACACTTTGCCTGCAAATAATAAGGTTATCTTTTCTTTCAACTTAATCTTTGAGATACTTATATCTTATTCTATCAACTTATATCTTTCATCTTATATCAAATATATACTCAGAGGAAAGATAATTTATACAACATAGTAGGTGTATTATGTAGTTACATCAGAGCACGCGTGGGCTGTCTGCCTAAGAAGAATGCCTTCTTGGAAGGATTTTTAAAGGAAACTAGCTAAGATATTCCTTAAACTGAAGACATATCTTGAAAACTCCCATGCAATCAGCCCCTGTGCGTAGAATCGAGCTCAGGTCGAAGTACCAGTGTTCAGCAACATTATGCTCGGTTTTTCATACGTCTATGTAGCTTGATAAGACATAACTCTGTTTTCTCAGAATCTCAAAATAAATTTAAAAGTTTTAGTCCTTTTTAACTAGTTGAATTTTGATAGAAATTCACGTTCACACAAAAATTTTGAAATAGCAATTAAAGGACCGGTTTCATACCTTGACGCAGATGTAATTGTACCGCATATAGCACTAATTCCCTGTAACCTAAAATACTTCCACACTGTGTCTTGTGTTGAGAACTTTCCTAATTAAATACCAAAGAATCGAGGATTATAAATTTCGAAGCACCTACTATCTTAAAGATCGTTTCACTCCATATCAAATATTCAAAATGTAAACAGAAAGGGAAAATATACAACAGCTAAAAACGCGAAAATTCAGTGTGAATATAGCACTTTATTGTTGGTCTGTCGCACTTTACCAGCTCAGATCAAGTGAGAGATAACTGACACTTTGACACATATGCGATTTTACTGGTTTTCTATTGTTTATGTACTACTTACCAGTAACCTTAGATATCCAACTGTGGGCGTTGTGCTGAGAAATCCCTTAGTGAGTTTTCGAGCCGAGTGAAAGTGAATACAGGTAAGGAGGGTTACGCTTAATGTTGTATTGTAATAATTTTGTGGAAACATTTGTGTCGAACAAAATTCATAAAAGTATCAACGAACATTACATTGAGAGAGAAAATATAAATTATTATTAGTGTCTCAAGGTTAGATTAGGTTATTTAATTACGGCAAAGCCTCGAGGGCTATCTGCCAAAGGGGAGGGATGCCTTCGCGGATGACTTTCTAAGGGAAACTGGCTCGTATACACGTTACACATGGGAAAAAACCACGAAAACACGCATGAAGC
The DNA here is from genome assembly GCF_044657685.1 of Stegodyphus dumicola. NCBI lineage: Eukaryota > Metazoa > Arthropoda > Arachnida > Araneae > Eresidae > Stegodyphus > Stegodyphus dumicola. Next base: position 62,370,927 of record NC_140778.1, on the reverse strand, counting down.
CAGCCTGTTCGCGGCATTCAAAACTCGGACCGAACTACCAGTGTTCAGCGACTTTACCGCTCGGCCACTGATGAGCCCCAATCACCAAAAGGAAAATTATCATACACACTTTTAAAGCATATTTCTGAATTACCTTTTCAAAAGCTTTTGCGTTGAAAACCAAACTGAAGAAACAATTTAAGCACAATAACAACCAGTAGATATAAGATAAATATATTTATTCAGAAGCCACCGCTTTGCCTTTAAGAGGCAAAGCAGTTTCATTAAGAAAAAGGAGTTATTGAAAGATCGCCGTTTTTCACTTGTTTTTTTTAAAAATTTTTAAAACATAAAATGCAAGTTTGTATGAGGAAACTAGTGAGTAACAAATTTATTACAATTTTTGTCATAATAATTATAATCTCAAACTCTGAATATAATTTTAAATGTTGATGGTAACATTGAATGGAAACCTGTTTCCTTGTCAGACACATTTCATTAAAAAACTTGAAATATGTTTAAAATTTCAGAACACAGTTTCCGAAGTATTTGTCATCTCAACCTGTATAAGCTCCATTCATTTACTAATTCAAAAGTCAAACAACATTCTGTCTTAACTCCATTCATTTGTTTAAAAGTTAGTAAAGGGTTATCAAAGACTTTTTAAAAAGTTTTCAGAGATAAATGCTGATACTGATTCATGATAAATGAGAATATACATTGTTTTGGAAAGAGAGAAGACGTATTTATGAGATTTTCTGCAAAAAAGTTCTACTAACGTTGAAGCTGATTTGTTAACTAGAAGTCTTACTTGCAACATTTAAGTTTCGATTTAATTTATTATTTTAATATTAATCTCTACAAGTCTGACACCATTGATGTGTCTCAAATAGTTGTGGAAAATTGGCTGACATTGCATAAAGATTGATCTGCATAAAGATTTTCTTACAAAGTTTTTCCCTTAAATTTTATTTTTTAAACAACATGTCTGTAATCAGTGTGCGCACCGATTTAATGCTGGAAAAACACTAAAATTTCAATTATACATCATTACAGAAGCTAAATAAATATAATTGTGAAAAAAAATATTCTAACAACGACTATAAGGATAAGTCATAAAAATACTCAAATCTGTAGCTTCAAGTCTTTAAATAATATTTATAGATCTGATTATAATCTTATTTAAAGATTTGTAATCTTAAAATTTGGTGTAAATTTCCAATCGCTTTACTCATATTCGTTCTTAATAGTAATCAAACTAATGTGAAAGTTAACTGAAAGGAATTTTAAATGCACACCAGAATCTTACATTTGTATATGTTCATATTGTGCGTGTTTTTTTTTTTTTTTTTTTTTTTTTTTTTTTTTTTTCCGAAGAACATGAGTCTAAGTAGAGCGATTACTTTGATTACTTGCGAGATAAATCTGTTACAAGGGGATCTGTTCATTTGTTCAATACAATGTTAGCATTCTTTTTGAAAAGAATGAAAGAAAATACATTGAAAATCTTTTTGAAAAGGATAAATTTTTCTTCGTCAACAATATGCAAATCCCCCTTCCTTAACGCTTTGTTCGCTGTAATCGAAAATCTACTTAGACTCAAGTTCTTCGAGAAAACATATTCCAAACCATTGCTTGACCACCAGCGGCCGAACGGTAAAAGCCTCTGAACACTGGTAGTTCGGTCGAAGGTTCGAATCCCGGCGAACGGGCTGGCTGCATGGGCGTTTTCATGGTTTTTCCCTTGTATGACGTGGATAAAAGCCAGTTTCCCTTGAAAAGACCTCCACGGGGCGCGTAATGGCAGACTGCACATTGAGTTGAACAGTGTTAAACGAATGTCGCATACTGCGCATGCCCAGAAAACAATTTGGCGTAATTACTGTGTCGGCGCGATTTGAAAAGAAGATAAATACGGTATATGGTAGCTGTACCGCCATCTGATTGTAAACAAATCTGGCGTTTAAATCTTCGTAGAGTATAATGTAAATGTAAATTAATTACTGTGTTAAAATACTATTTTTTTTGCTGTACTGCTCAAACAATTAGAAAGCTGAAATTATTGCGAAGTTATGTGAAGCAGTGTTTGCATTCAAAATGTAAAATATAATACCTATGAAATTCTGCACATTCCTTTGGAACTGTACAAATTTTCGTTCAGAAAGAGATTGAAATTTAGGATATATTAGTTGAAAATTTATTCATTACACTTTTAAGCAATAAAAACAATTCAGGATTTACCATACGTTCCATTCGTACATACATAAAGAAACACTGAGAAACAGTGTTTCTTTATGTACTATAAACACTGATTTTATAAACACTGAAGAAATTTTACAATTCCTTAATGCTAGTTATTAAATTCTTTGAAATGAGAAAATAAAAGCGCGAATATACGCTAACAAACTAAGCGAGATACTCCAGTTTACAATTACTGAATTATAACATGTAAACAAATTACATTTAAATAACGAATTATTACGAACATATGTTAGCAAATATTAAATGCACTGTTATTGACAAATTACAATGAAATATATATTAGAAAAATAAGCAATTGCAATCGGTATGGACGTTAAAATAACTAATAAGCAAAGTTCCACAACATTACAGTTGTAAACATCATTCGAACACACTCGACAGCCATGGTGATCACGAATAAGCTAGCGTAGGGTTGCTTAGTTGCCAATATTTCTCCCCGCGCCAAAGGTACACCATCAAGAATGCGCAGTAAGCGAAATTTGCTTAACATTATTCAACTCAATGTGCGGTCTGCCATTACGCCCACGGGGCATCCGTCCCTTTCCGTGTAGTGCCTAATTGCGGAGCACGTAATAATTGAAAAAAACATAGCTTGCCGTAAGTCGTCATTCCTTTACCTCGCATCCTAGATCGCCGCTTCGTAAGGGCTCTAAACCTGGTGACGCCTTTACCACTATATTGCTCTCGTGTTCCTTGAGTTCATAAAAGTGATGAAACAGAAACGTCCTAGAAACGAAGAAATATCTTAAAGTAAATGATGGCATCCATATTTGGATGCGGCTAAAAATCCTTTAGCTACAAACTTTGCTTCACTTGAAGAATGAGCTTTTCTAATGAGCATATTCCTAAAAATACATTCCTAGATAAAAATTTCAGAATTTCTTTGAAATTCCATTAATTTACAACAGTTGCTGAATCATCGTCAATGACGATCGAAGTCAAATTCCAGTATTATATTTTTTAAATCTTACGCGGTGAACAGCTAGCGTAAGAAACACTACACATAACGAACTCACAACAAATAAATAGAACTTAATTTTTACCCATAGCCACCAATCTGCCTAATAGTGACAGCGTGGCTTTATTAAAACAAATAAATCTCGATAAAAAAATTCGAAGGTTTGGGTAACTTTATATGCCGCAGCAGTATGCGTAAAAACTAGTAGGTGACAAATTAGTTTTCTTCATAATGAATGTAGTTTCAGTTTCTAAATTAATTTTAGCCTTTAAATATGCATATATTTCAGAGAAGCGCTCCAAAGATCCAAAATTTTAATTTGCGGTTGAATTTTGTTCATTACATCAACATACTAGTTCAAAAAACATTATTTAGTAATGTTAGCAATTTCCAAAATCTCACGCCAGATGGCGACATAATATGAAAAGATATTCAAAGCATTTGTAATAATAAAAACGAAAGATGGAGAATGTAACCATGGCAACAGGCGATATTAATGACTCATGCACTTTTTTAAAGAGACGAGTAGAATAAAGTATTTTGCTGATGTGGGTTGTAAATTTCTGTATTGATAAATAACGTAAAAACAAAACGATACACATAGTGGATGTAAGAAAAAAATCCTGACGCCAACAGTAGAAAACCAATAAATGCAATAATTAATATATTTTCTACTTAGACATACACATAAGAACGTAGTGGATTACAGACACCTGTTATTGAATTATAGCAAGTTGAGCAAACTTTTAAAGGTAAACACAATGTAAACCAATATTATTACAAAATTATCATTTTGAATATTCAAATTTCACAAATCTTTTACAGTATGATGTATGCCGAAACATGGTACTGCAGACAAGCGCATATTGCACTCTTTGCAAATAAGCTCGTGTCTCATGTTGTATCCTCTTCCCTCTTTCATCGGATTTACGATGGCATGAAATACACTCTCTGGAGTAGATTTTTTTTTTTTTTCCGTTGGTGAAATGTGGGAAAAGTTTCGATATGTTGGCCGGAGCAAATTGTCACAAGGACGTCCTAGTAACTGAACATTTGGTTTACTTTGTTCGATAGTTTGTTCAACATTTCCTTTTCTGTAGTTCCTATTATAAACGCACGTCCTGCTGAATTATACATAAAGAAGGAATTCTACTTGGTCTAGGAGATGGAAAAATATCGTTTGGTAACATTTTCGTGCAACTGTAATAAGTAACTGTATCTGTAACAAGTTGATCAACTTTACAACACCTCTCATAATGTTGCTTGCAGTCATGAACTACTTTTGGCTTCAATTTCGTTTCTTTTTTCTTATATTCTAAGTGAAACATTTCTGCAGCACAGACTGAAGAAATCATGCAAATGTCCTTTTTATCGCCACTTTTCCACGTATAAAGCGCTAACGTTACCCTTTATTTTTTATTTCCTTGTACGCAGTAAAAAGGAAGTACTGTAATCGCGAAAAATTTCAGGCAGCATATTTCAACGAAAATATCCATTTTGACCGCTATCGAATGCAATTTAACAATGTTTTTGCGTGATATCTGTACGTAAAGACAGAATAAAAGACTCGTTTCCTCCAAAAAAAATTATAAAACTGCTTTGACGAACGTATATGTACGTACGACTACGTAATTATCTCGCATAACTCAAAAACGAGTAGCCTCAGAACGTTGACATTTTGTATATAAGACTGCTATAACATGTAGATGTGCACCTCGTATTTTGGTTGCAATCGGCCGCACCAAACGTATATAAATATATATATATATATATGTATCCACTCTGTTACCCGTCTCAGTGATCTCAGTTTCTTTACTCGTATATGTTTGTAAATTGTACACTTTTTGCTTTAAAAATGATTGAATTATGTTGTTTTTACCTTCCGGTTAAGGTTTTTATGTCTTTAGTAAATCTGTATGAAATATTTTTAGAATTATCAACAATTTTAAAGTTGTTTACGTGCCGCTAAGCTTTTTTTTTATAGCGGCCATTGATTGTTTACATTTGAAACAGCAGACTAGTGGATTTGTTGCAGTCTAGAGAAACTTAGCTTCGCAACAACAAAGATAACTCCTTCATTTATTATTACCAATTAAATCATGCTTAATCCTTTTTGGAATTTTTTCGAGGAAAGAAGTGTTTAAGATTACTTCGTAATTTTTAATATAGATATTTTGAGTTTTTATGCATTTTTGCCTTCTCGCGAAGTGAGAACTGAATTAATTGAATGAGAAATACTCAATCGTCTGTGAAAAACTGTTTCTTTTTTGTTTTGTTTGCTTAATTTCTTTTATACATCATTCTAGCTTTATTATAGTATTTGAATAGAACATGTGGCAACGATTAAATAATTCTATTCTTTAAATTATACAAATTTTGTGCATTATGAGTTATAATATGAACGAAATATAATACTGTTGAGTGAATCTAGCGCCAGAGTGTCGCTATGGTAAACAATTACTAGAGTGAATTTTAAAGAATGCATTTATTCTATTGTGGTTTATGCGCTGTCGGCGAAGTAGATTTAATTCAATCCAATAAGTTTAAAGGAAATGCAAGAAAAAATGCGTATAATTTAATATTCCGTACAAGGAAGTCATGTGGTGTACACATCAGATTTAACTACTGTGAGGAATGGTTTTGATGACACGTTTAATGACTTTACCTTTGAAGAGTTCGATCCTATGAAAGAATTTATTATTGATCCTCTACAAATTCTAAAAATTTTAGATCAGGTAAGTTTTCATTCAACTGTTTGTAAATTTCAACCACATCAGATTTTTTTTTAATCAGATGACTGCTCCTTCTTAATTGTGCGTAGTGTGCCGAATAAATCAGTAAAACGTTCTTGCATCAGTGCATCAGCCAGCTATAGAGGAGTATAATAATTGTCCGTGATCAGACAATGCCGTTTGCCTGGCAGTAGTTTTATCAGTGACATAACCACCCGACCAAATATACCAAGATGTTCAAAATCACTAAATATTCATACCGTTTCCTGTGAAAGTAATACTGTAAAAAATATCCAGTCTAACTCCTGCATAACATAAACGTCTTGATTCCAAAGCGAGATCACTTTAGTAGCATGTATTGGATCCATCCCAATTTAGCCTTATAGAGCATGAGACTTTCATTTAGAGTCACATACTTTTTGGAATGTATAGTGAACAAAGTGTTTCATTGAGAAGTTGAAAAATCGATCAAACTTCTACAAGGATGTGCTAGTAGATCCAATTCTTCATTGTTCACAACATGCAACTATTTTTTTGTATTATCCGAATCCTATTATACATGATAACATTTCAGTAAATAGTGTTTCAATACACTCCGTTTTCGGCCAAAAAAAAAATCTCTAGTTTCTTTACAAATCTGTTTAAATATGCAAGAATAAAATATGCAAGACAAGCATAGCGTTGTCAAATAGCGTTTGGCTTTATAAAAAAAATAGCTCATAATACTTATTGAGTTCCTTGTATAAATTTTTTGATGTCAATTGTTATACCTACTTGTGTTGGCCGAAATGGAAACCTTGAAGATGTAGGAGGAAATTTTTCTAAACATAATGGCTTCCATTTTCTGTTGGAAGAAATATCACTATCATCATCACTTTACGTATATTCTTCTGTAGAAATATCAGTATCCGATTCCGAAGAAGCTAAACTATATTCCTCGTCGACGACTGAATCAGCATTTGAAAAAAAAAAAAAAAAAAAATCTTTTTGTTATCAAATTAACTGATAAACAACTGCAACTAAATTTGTGAAAGCGAAATCTCATTCCCAACACGTTTCTGTGTTCATGGACCTCATAAGTTCCTTACACATTTTCCTACAAGGTCCATGTCTGTGTTTAGTGGAGCAAATGAATAAGCCCACGCCTTCTCCCGACAGAAATGAGTGAAGACGTAGAGCAAATAGCGTCATCTATTATACAAATAGCGTCATCTATTATGCAAATAGTGATTTAAACTTTAAATCAATATCCTCAAAGTGAATACTAACTCAATTTGGTCTTCACGAAGTAGAAACATTAATTTTTTTACTGCCTGAACTCGATTAAGGCATCACAAATACTGCACATAGTAGTTGCTAGAGTTGTGCTCCAGAGCAAGGACCAAGGTGTTGTCTTACGAAATACCTTTGCTTAATTAAGCAATTACTTCCACATCGTCGTTAAAAATATGAAATGGGTCAGAGTGAGCGATAGCTAAACGATAATATCATACAATAATTTAGAAGTAAAAACGAATTAATTGTGAGATTTCCTGCATGACCAAGTCTTAATTTTAATATTTTTGTGTTCCTCATGTCTCACATATAATTTAAAAGACCAAAATCGATAAGGAAAATTTATTCTAAGTTTGAAAAAACTGATCTGCATTTTGGAAAAAGATTAGGTTATTCAATTTAATTTTTTTAGTCAACATACCTGTAATCAATGTCCTTTAGACTTCAATCACCATTATGTAAGCTGCAGTAACATTAAAAAATATTTATGAAAATAAAGTATTCTAAAACCGATTGCATTGCCAAGTCAAATGAATAATAAAACGTATCTTCAGATCTTTGAATAAGATTTATGCCACAGTTTTTTTAAATGTGCGTTGAAAGTAAACCTAATGGTAAATTTCGTGTTGCTCTGTTATCGAGACCGAGCTTAGAAATATGTGTATATACGCATGGATCGACGGATGTGTTCATGTATGCATGCATATAAGTATGTACATTAGTGTCAGTGTCTATTGACACACGTATACCCAGATAAAAGCATACATACCCATCTTTCTGAATCCGGTCCTGATAACAGAAGCATACCATAAAAAAGTTGTATTATAAACGTGTATAAATGTCTTCCTTTTAAAAAAATGCATTATTATTATTCGTTTTGTTAACCCTTAGATTATTATTATACGTTTTTGTTATCCCTTAGATTATTATTATTCCTTTTTTGTTAACTTGTAAATTCCCTTTTTTTGAAGTCGAAATTGAAAATTATTTAAAAACATTCGTATTGAAACTATGGGTCTCGACCCCATATGGAATCTCGAAAATTAACAGTTGTGATGTAGCCGTTCCTCAATAGACACTAATGCCGGCTAGCTTTAAAAGGATTTATTAACAGAGCACACAGGAACGGTTACAAACAAAAGAAATATACATAAAAATGAAACATATACCAAATGGAACATCAAACAGTTGAATAACAGAGACATAGTAAACTAACATCATGGCGGCTGGAGTTCGACTGACGTTTTTTCATATCGCCACGAGATGGCGTTTAAATAAAATAGTTCGGTTACAGTTCATGAGTTCATGGCGTGAATAAAATAGTTCAATTACACTTAAATAGGTCTGTTACATCCTCTCCCTCTGACTTCGTAGACGTCTCGGCAAGAAGTCAGGAACTGACATTTGTCTACTTTGTGCAGCGGGCGGAGAATCAGATGGACGGGCTCTAGTTTGACGAGGACTAGATTTTGTGTCACCAGCACCTTGTGCAACAGGTGCAGATTCGGATGGTATTACACGTTTCGGGCGTCCTCTTTTCTTTAAGGGAACCACTGGAATTACACGAGCTGAGTTTTGCTTATTTCGATCTTGATATGGTTTCAAGGCTGAAACATGATACTTGCCGAGAATTTTGTCTGGTTCATGAGGATCGGCAATATCATAAGTGGTTGGAGATCTTGTAGTCACTATCACATAAGGACCATCTCTCTTGGGCATGAATTTAGCAGTTTTCTACAGTGGACCTTTGCTGATTGGGTGGAGGGTGACCCAAACTTTACCTCCAGGAACGAATTTCGGTATTTCTCTTCGTTTTTTGTCAGCATATCGTTTCTGCTTATCTTGATGCATTTCGACTCTTTCTCGTACCTGTTGTACATTTCTTGCAAAACGTTACAAACATGGAGTAATTTCGGGAACAAAATTATCGTTCTCAATTACGCTTTTATATCATGCTTTACATCATCTAAGGTTCGTAACTCTCGTGCAAATTGAAGAAAAGAAGCAGAATGTCCAGTTGAATCACATTTGGCTGTATTCAAAGCAAACCTTATTAATGGCAGTTTATCCTTCCATGACTGATGGTCGTTACCAACAAGTATTGCTAAACGTGGTTTCAGATCTCTATTCTTCCTTTCAACTGGGTTAGATTGTGGGTGATAGACAGGAGTAAGACTTTGATCAATGTTCAAGATATAGCATAGTTGTTGCATAACAGCACTAGTAAACTGGGTACCATTATCACTTATTATTTTCCTGGGTAACCCAAATCGAAGGGCGACTTCCTCCAAAAGAATAGTGGCACATTCTCTGGCCGTGACTTCCTTTAAAGCAAATAGTTCTGTCCACTTCGTAGCACAGTCCTGCACAATAAAAATCCATTTTTCACCAGACGGTGTTTCAGGAAGGGGACCGAAAAGATCAATTGACAAGGTCTCAAAACGATGAGCATAGACTAGAGTTTGAAGTAAACCAGATGGCTTTTGATTAGTGGCTTTATAACGACAGCATTCGAGACAGCTCTTGACATATTCTGCTATATCCTTTCTCATTCCAACCCAGTAGTATCTTTTTGCTATTCGATAAAACGTTCCTTCAGATCCATAGTGATCGGCCGTTGGCGAATCATGATATTCTTTAAATATTTCTGTTTTATGAGGTACAACTAGTTGAGCTTCTTCCTCTTCCGAATCAGGGGAATATCGGTACAAAACTCCTCTGTTCATAACGTAGCCTCTTCCAGTCCAAGTTGCACAGTCTGCTTCTTTCTCTGGACTCTCAAAAGTTTCGATGATCTTTCGAAGATCATCATCTTCTAGCTGTGATTGTCTTAATTCTGCAGGGCTAATAGTAGGGATTTCGACAGAGACAGCACAGACTTGACAAGAATCTGTACTTGAGTGTTCACAAATAGGACGAGACAATAGATCCGCAATAAAGTTCAATCGTCCAGGAATGTAATTGATAGTCAGATTGTAGGATTGGATTTGTAAGGCCCATCTTGCGAGCCTACCAGTTGGGGACTTTAAAGACATCAGCCACTTCAATGGTTGGTGGTCAGAGGTGATTGTGATAGACTGGCTTTCAACATATTCTCTAAATTTGTTGAGGGCCCATACTACTGCTAAGGCTTCTTTTTCTATGGTGGAATAGTTTCGTTCTGATGCAGTCAGCAAGCGGCTGGCATATACTATAGGGTGTTCTTCATTTTTCTCCCCTTGTAGCAACACTGCTCCAATGGCTACATTGCTAGCGGCGGGCTAATTAATTTGGATTTCAGCTCTTGGAAAGCATTTTCTTGTTGTGCTTCCCACTTCCACAGCGCTTTCTTCTTTGTTAAATCCGTTAACGGTTTGGCTATTTGAGAAAAATTTGGAATGTATCGACGATACCAGGAACACGTTTGTACGAACGATTGCACTTTTAACAGTTTTCGGCGATGGCATGTCTGCAATGGCAACAGTCTTGTGTGGATCAACAGCTATACCATGCTTAGTAATGTAATGCCCTAAATATTTCACTTTTTCACAACAGAAGTGGCACTTCTCACGATTAGCATTGAGCTTGAATAACGATAGACGTTGGAAAACTTGTTCTAAGTCAGAAAGGTGCTTTTCGAAGCTAGATGACAGCACGATGATATCATCTATATATGTCAAAGCAAACACATTATTAAGTCCAGAACGGAACCTATCTAACAATCTAGAAAAAGTGGCAGGAGCGTTTCTCAATCCGAAGAGCATTCGGGTAAATTTATATGTACCAAAAGGGCAAACAAAAGCAGTCTTATTTTGATCTTCTTCAGCTACTCTCACCTGATGATAACCAGATCTCAAATCAATAGTTAACATATAAGGTGTCGGTTTTGCTTCACTCAACAAATCATCTATACGTGGCAAAGGATAAGTGTCTGGAACGGTTTGAGCATTTAGGTTACGATAATCAATGCATAACCGTACTTTTCCATTTGCCTTGGGAATCAGAACCACAGGAGAGACATAGGGGCTTTCACATTCTTTTATGATACCTTGTTTTAGAAGGGAATCAAGTTCTTTTTCAACAGTTCTTTCTTACTTGGGCTCATCCGATATCCGATATGGAGGGACTGAAACAGGGGGGCTGTTTGTTGTGTTAATATGGTGTTCAATGAATGGAGTGGCTTCTCAACCTACTTTGAAGACAGTGTAATATTTGTTAAGCAATGCATCAGTTGCAAGCCGTTGGGCTGTAGTTAATTGTTGTCCTTCATTTTCTCGTAGTTGGCAGTTGTTTACAACAACTGGGGTTTCTTCCAGTACTTGGGATTGATGAGGTTTCACGAAGCTATATTTTCTTCGAGGTTCATCAGAAAAGTTCCACCTATTTTCAGCAAGATTTAAAACAATTTTAGCTTTTTGAAGAAAGTCAATTCCTAACAGAGTCGAGTTATTTTTGGCATCAGGCAACACAAGGAGCGGAGTTTTGAACTCTCTGCCTTTGAGAAGAATAATTTGTTCGGTGCGAAGTACCTCTTTTTCAGATACCAAACCATCAGCGAAAGACACCTCTAGTGTTGTCTTTTCAAATACTGCATCTTGTTTCTGCAGAATATGATAGAGGGATTCACTTGCGATTGAGTGACTAGCACCACTGTCGGCGAAAGCTGTACCGGAAACACCACCAATACTAATTCGAAATACATCAGTCCGAGGGGAAGATAAACAGGATCGGATTTGGATAGTGCCAAAATTTGATGAATTTGAAGTCTTTTGGGGGTTACAGTCTGGACATTTAGACTTGATAAAACCAGTTTTTCCGCACCCATAGCATGTTAAAGGAGGTCGCGTTCCTTCTGTTTGTTGCTGACCACGATTTAAAAAGGTTTTATGAGTTCCCTGTATGTCACTTGTTCGATTTTCTACTTTGTGTTTGAATGGATTAGTCGGTTTGTAAGCATAGTTCCGCCTGCCAGGAAGTTGAGTTTTATAGTTCGTATTTTTAACACGTACAGCTTCATAATCATCCAATTTCTGTACTAATTCAGATGAACTCTTTATTTTTCCCCAAGTATCAATAAAATGCTCCTTAACATCACTACTGACTCTTCTTTTAAGCTGATCCGTCAGGGCCAAGTCTTTGAGTGATCAAAGTCTGTAACATCGAGACTATGAAGCCACTCTTCGAGATAATTGTTTAATTCGTAAGCAAAATCTTTCCATAAGGACCCAAGGTGTTTTTGGTGTGTAGTAAGTTTAATTCGAAATGATTCAGCATTTAATTTGAATCTTTGTAGTAGAATCTTCTTGATGTAAGAATAATCTTCTAATTTGTCTTTTGGTTCTCTTAAAATAATTTGCGAAATGTCTATAGGCAGAAGAGGTAGGAGATGAGTGATGTAATCTATTTGTTTTATATTAACTTTCTCACATTGTCTTTCAAAAATTTGCATGTAGGTTGCAATGTCAGAAGTTCCTGTAAATTTAGGGATTAGGTGTTGAATATTTGTTCCAATAGCTGCATTTGAAGCAAAGGCGGCATAGTTAGGGTTTGAGCTAGCAGCTGCCAGGTTTAATTTTAAACGTTCCAATTCTAATAAAAGTTCTTGTTCTTTTCTTTGACGTGTCTCCAGATCGTTGCTTTCACGTTGTTTTTGTTGTCTAGTTTCGATTAAAGTTTCCAGAAGATTCCTGGTAAAAGCCTCATCATAAGTGTCAGAATTGACAATAAGATCTTTAAGATCTATTACTCGCATAGTGTCGTTTACAGTGAAACCCAGTTCTGCAGCGAGAGTTTTTAAATCCTCTTTTCGTGCTTTGGCAAGGTAAGCCATAATTATATGAGAGGTCGGGGGGAGGGAAAAGATGAAGTTGAATTTGTTGTTATTTCGATTTTATTCACAATACAGTATTTTAGAATTAATAATTATAACTTTAAGTAAAATGTATATACCCCTATTAAACAGCATGTATTAATGTAAACAATGTTACTCGTACATTTATATACCACTATTAAACAGTATTTATAAATGTAAACAATAATACTCACAAAGTTTATTATTTCGGAGTCGTAAAAATATCATAAAATGCCCTCATAAATTAAACTTGTATCAAGAAAATAACATATAATAAATTGCTCAAAAATTGTTTACTACTTAGCAAAACATACAAAACATACATAAATGTCTTACCATAAGCTTTTATATTTAAGCTGAATTCTTAATCTTGACAATCTTAATCTTGACAAAATATTAAGCTGATTAAGCAACACACGCTTAGTAACTCTTTTACTTTATTTAAATAGTCATTCGATTTTATTCATAATTATTTTCTTTCGCTTCAAGAAATATTTTCAAGACATGCATTCATTAAAGGAAAACAATCGTATTTTCTTAAAAGTATTATACTATAATCATTTTCTCAAAATGTTCGTCGAAAGATAAATGAACAAGTACAATATTTTATTTTATGTAGAATAAAACATTTAATAAGGAACAACAGCACTCAAAGGAAATAAAAATAATAAAAGATTTGACGTAAACACATCATAAATCATCGCTAGTCTAAACATTTCCGCGGGGGGAAAACATCTGCTGCTGTATGTCAGAATCGAAACTAATAAATTCTAATGAACAACGTCCATGAAGATATTCAAACTTTAACATCAAAACATGTATTCAGTGAAACAATATTATTCACAAATTAATTTACTATGCGCATTAACATTTTAAAATAACAAATTACAATTCAAGAAATAACGTTTGGTTAACAGAAAGCCGTTTGCTTTCGTTTAATACTCTTATGTAGTATCAATAAATGAGATTTCAGTAAAGAATTTACATTTGCTTTAAGAAACAGCTTATAATAAATAATCAGTTTAAAAGAACTTTAAACTAAGATTAAACGATAACGTAAACGAAACTTATCTTTTCCGTTGAAATTGTCCAGTTGATGATTCGATGTGCTAGCAGCACGGTATGACAATTTTAATTCCAGAATTGGTTTCCAGAATATTTGACCAGTAGTCCACACCTGAAAAGAAACTGATCCGATCTCCAGCAACTAAAAGTTAAATTTGGGAGTAAGAGCTTGTAGAAGCCAAACAGAAATTCTAAACATTTTGTTGCGCCATTTTGGATTCAAATTTAGTTGGGCGCCAATGTGATGTAGCCGTTCCTCAATAGACACTAATGCCGGCTAGCTTTAAGATGATTTATTAACAGAGCACACAGGAACGGTTACAAACAAAAGAAATATACATAAAAATGAAACATATACCAAATGGAACATCAAACAGTTGAATAACAGAGACATAGTAAACTATACACAAACAAACAGAGACATAGTAACATGGCGGCTGGAGTTCGACTGACGTTTTTTCATATCGCCACGAGATGGCGTTTAAATAAAATAGTTCGGTTACAGTTCATGAGTTCATGGCGTGAATAAAATAGTTCAATTACACTTAAATAGGTCTGTTACACAGTGAAGTGCCGAGGTGAATAAAAGCCCTAAAAAGTCCTAATTGAAAGTATATAACTAAGACTCGAGTCTCTGATTGTGGTCGCAAAATTGTCTTTTGGATTCCTTTGCATTTTTATGGGGTGGCATTGAGATGAAGTTTGAATACCACTGATTTAAAATGTTTTTGTACGTAATAAACAGCAGTGAAATGACCGGGGTTTGTATTTTAACTTCAAACCTTCATTTCCCACATTTAAGAATAGTGTACACAGTGGAAAGGTCAAATTAACGCATCCAAATCACAACTGTAGATTATTCGGAACGAAAAAAGAACGCCCGTTTGAAAACAAATTTCGTTTTTCAATGAACCTGTTCCTGTCGTCTCTCAAGCAAAATACATTGGAATATTGTTTAACGATCGCCTCACATGGACTCAGCATGTTAATAACATACGAGATAGGGCTTTAAAAATCATTAAATGGCTTTATCCCATCCTTGTAAAATATTCTTCACTACATTTGGCTAAGAAGAGACTCATTTATCTCTCTGTTATCAGGCCAATAATGACCTATGCTTCACGGGTGTAAATGACTGTGGCGACACACTGCCTTTCTGTGGCAACCCTAAAGAATTCGTCGTCAAGAGGATCACGTGCCCAGATGATGCATCATTACGTCTACGCCTGCTTTTCTGTTTGATAGTTAGTTGCACATAAGATTTTGGAGAATTAGAAATGTCGTGAAAATAAATGTTGGTGTTTTTAAAAAGTGTCGGCTCAGATTTTCGAACCTATGATTTACTTGTTAAGCAACAAATTTGGCGAGCCTGCCAGGATGAATGTCACAGGGTGACATTATCGATTTCGACACTTGATAATTTACGAAAATAAGTGAAGTTCCTAGGTGCAAACATGGATGATTTAGAAACACTAAAACAGAAGCGGAAAGCAATTAGGAGTGTATTTACGAAAACAGCTAATGAGTTAGATGAACTGATACGATCAGATTCTCCGGATTTGGACGATTTAGAAATTTATTTAGATCAAATTTCAGAGAAGTATAAAACTTTACGAAATACGGATGACTCTTTTCTGGAACTTCTACAGAAAAAAGGCTGTACTGAAGAAGAATACGAAAGAGAATTTAGTGCAGCTCAAGAATATTACGATAAATTATCTACGTTGAAAGTAAAAGCCAACAGGAAAAAGGATAAGTGTTCACAGCCTTCTACTGGGTCAACGAATAGCGGTTCTTCATCAGGAATAGTTACAGCCGCGAAACAGAAATTGCCGGAGATCGAACTGGTGAAGTTCGATGGAGACTCCCGAAAGTGGTTGACATTTTGGACAAGGTTTAGTAAAATACATGAAGATACTCGCATCGACAAGAGAGACAAGTTTCATTATCTACTACAATCTACGAAACCTGAGACTGCGCCTAGAGCAAAAGTGGAGAGTTTTCCTGCTACGGAAGAAAATTACGAAAAAGCCGTGGAGTATCTCAAAGAACGATTTGGAAACGAAAATGTTTTAATTCAAATTTATGTTAGAGAGCTATTAAAACTGGTAATCAATGACAAACAAAAGATAGACTTATTAACTCTTTATGACAAGTTGCAAACTCAACTATGCGCATTGGAATCACTCGGTTTAACTAAAGATAAATTTGCAGTTGTTTTATTTCCTTTAGTGGAATCAGCACTTCCTGCTGATTTAATACAAATTTGGGAAAGACAACGAGGTATGTCTCCTGAAACAACAGGTAAGAGTGATTTAGAGTCATTAATTGATTTTCTAAAAAGAGAAGTAGAAACTGAATTTAGAGTTAAACTTACCCGTGATGTTTTGGGTTCTGATAAAGTAAGTAATAACAAAAATAAGTTTTTTGACATAAAACCTGTTGTTCCAACTGCATGTGAACTAATTAATGCAAATAGTAGTAAGTGTAATGATAATTTTCAAAAGTATAAAAAGTCTGATACTTGTATTTTTTGTGAAAAATCCCATTTGTCTGAAAGTTGTAAAGATGCATCTTTAATGAGTTTAGAATGTAAGAAAGATATTATTAAGAAAAAGAATGTTTGTTTTGTGTGCCTTAAGAAAAACCATAGAGCAAATCAGTGCACAGCTAAACATAGGTGTACCTTATGTAAAAATCGACATTTTGTGATTATGTGCCCTGATTTGCCTTCTAACAAAACAAAAAGTGTCACAAAGTTAGGGAATGAAGAAAACAAAACAGGCATTCTTAATAATTATGTTAAAGTATCAGATGTATATCTTCAACCTTTAATTGTAAAAATTCAGAATGGTTCTAAAGAAATGTTTGTACGAGCAATTTATGATAGTCGTTCTATGAAATCATATTTATGTAATGATGTTGCTCA
This sequence comes from Stegodyphus dumicola, assembly GCF_044657685.1. Classification (NCBI taxonomy): domain Eukaryota; kingdom Metazoa; phylum Arthropoda; class Arachnida; order Araneae; family Eresidae; genus Stegodyphus; species Stegodyphus dumicola. The sequence goes on along the minus strand of NC_140778.1, from coordinate 62,353,897 downwards.
AAGGTTAAATTGTAAGTGTATTGGTGAATCAAAAATTAAGCAATTTCTTTTTGGTGGAGTTGAGACTTCAGAAAATGTATATAAAAACTATGTTATTGAAGTAAGAAATATATATAGTAAATATAAGTGTAAATTAGAGGTACTTGGTCAAAACAAAATTTGTTCTGAAATTAAGCAACTCCCATCTTGTTCGTGGTTACGCGAAATTAAGTCATATGGTATCAAATTAAGTGATTTAGAAAATGGTACATGTAAGGTAGATAAAGAGATAAAATTACTAATTGGATTTTGCTGGTAAGTTGCTAACTGGAAAAATTGTTCCCCTTATGTGCGGCGTCAGCGCGGTGCATACGCAGTTAGGCTGGACTGTTATGGGTAAATTTACTGGCACTGAGACAACTACGATAAATTATGCATCCCTCCTAATTTCTTCTCTGTTAGTGAAGGGTCAATGTATTAGTGATCTCTGGAAGTTAGATGTTTTGGGTATTGGTGAACCTTCCGTAAGTAAATCCAAAACTCATTTACAGGAGGATACGCAAAAATATTTTGAAGAGACTCTTACGGTAAATTCAGAGGGAAGGTACGAAGTAGCATTACTGTGGGTGTTGGATAGCTCGCTTTTACCCGAAAACAAAGTGATAGCAGAAAAATGTCTTGTAAGTACTAAAAGGAAATTAATGACTACGGGAAATTTTGACGCTTACGGAGACATTTTCCAGAACTGGTTAGCACTCAGGATAATTGAAAAAGTACCGGATAAGAATAAATATAAGGGTGTACATTATTTACCTCATAGAGCAGTTGTTAAAGAAAATAGTAGCACGAGTATAAGACCGGTGTTTAATGCAAGTTCTCATTCGCCTGGTTACCCAACATTGAACGATTGTTTATCTACTGGACCAAATTTAATAGAAATTATACCTTCGATTCTTAATCGGTTTCGCAAGAATTACGTTGGTGTCACTTCAGATATAGAAAAAGCGTTCTTGCAAATATCTATAAGGGAAAAAGATCGAGACTTTTTGAGATTTATGTGGTTCAGTAGGGATAATCAAGAACAAGTTGAACTGTATCGGCATGGAAGGGTAGTTTTTGGTATTACGTGTAGTCCGTATTTATTGGCCGCTACAATACAATATCATTTGAGTGTAGTTCCCGAAAGCTTAAGTCATACAGCGGAGATTTTGAAAACATCCTTTTACGTAGATAACTGTGTGGCTAGTATGGATTCAGAAATAGAAATGAGAAAGTTTGTAAATGAATCACAAATAATTATGGCTTCGGGTCATTTTAATTTAAGATTCTGGAAATCCAATATAAGAAGTGTTGTGCCAGAGGAAGATTCCTCCACGGAAGGAGATGTGTCTGTTTTGGGCCTTGTATGGCATACAGTTACAGATACCTTATCTTGCAAAATAAGTCAAGATATAAAATTGGATGACCTAGTTACTAAAAGACTAGTTTTAGCAGTAGCTCATCAGGTGTTTGACGTTATAGGGTATACGGCTCCTGTAATGTTGATTCCAAAACTAATTTTACAGGAAACTTGGAATTTAAGGCTTAAATGGGACGATGTTCTTCCCGATGAATTAACCAAAAAGTTTAAGTTTTGGCTTAAAAAGTTGTACTTGCTATCCAGTATCCAAATACCTAGATGGGTAGGTCTCAAATCTATTAATGAAGCTGTGAGTATACATCTGTTTTGTGACAGTAGTAAAAGTGCGTATGGTGCATGCGTCTTTTTAAGAGTACAGACTGGCAAACAGGTGAAGGTTAGTTTGATACACGCAAGATCGAGAGTAGCTCCTTTAAAACCTATTACGATTCCTCGATTAGAACTTCTTGCTTGTAATATTGGTTCTAGGTTATTGTCTTCAGTTGTTAATGATATTGGCCTACATGAAGTTCGTATTCATTGTTGGACTGACTCCTCGACGGCTTTAAGTTGGATACGACGAAATCAACGTTGGGGAGCATTCGTTTTTAATCGTGTACAGGAAATCAGGTCGTTGACCTCCCTAACTGTATGGCGACATGTCCCTGATAGTCTCAATCCTGCTGACCTACTTTCTAGAGGTTGTTATGCAGATCAATTAATAGAACGAAAATGGTGGGAGGGACCTGATTGGTTACGGGAAGATGAGGCAAATTGGCCTAAATCTAATGATGAACCAGATGAGGATTTGGTTAATTCAGAAATACGTAAGACAGTTATTGTTACGTTGGCAAAGAGTGATAATTGTATTGGATGGTACTATAAGTATTTCTCATCATTTAAGAAAATTGTAAGAATGTTATCATGGATATTCAGATTTTATAATAATGTACGTAAGAATAATAATAACAACCATTCTAAGGATTTGACTGTATCTGAAATAGAAAAGGGAGAAATAGCTTTAATGTTATTAATACAAAAAGAGTCGTTTAATGGTGAAACAGATGATAAGCTAAGACGACTCAGACCATTTGTCGATAGCCAGGGTCTAATAAGAGCTAAGTCTAATGTTGCTTATCGTAACGACTCTAGCAGCTTTAAGTTCCCCTTCATATTACCTTCTGAGCATCCAGTAGTCAAATTATTGATATTAAGTGCACACAAAGATTTGTTGCATGCAGGTACTACATTATTGATGTCGCATTTAAGAGAAAGAAACTGGATCTTAAAATCACGTAAAACTATAAGGAACTGTATAAGAAAATGTGTAACATGTCAGAGATTTAAGGCTAAAAGAGGTGAGACAGTCCCAGGCGTTTTACCAAATGATAGGGTTCGTGATTCAGACATTTTTGAAATCGTAGGGTGTGATCTTGCCAGACCCTTGCATTTAAAGACGAAAATCGTACATTGTGCTCTTCACCTGTGCGGTTTATCGTGCTATCCATATGGAACTGGTTACCTCATTAACAACTGAATCATTTTTTCAAGCTTTAAGATGTTTTATAGCACGTCGTGGACGCCCTACCACCATATATTCCGATAATGGGAAAAATTTTGTGGGTGCAGAGAGAGTTCTGCAAACCATTGACTGGGACAGCCTCTGCTCTAAGGCTGCTGAAAAGAGAATACAATGGAAATTTAATCCTCCATCCGCCGCTTGGTGGGGTGGATGGTGGGAGCGTTTAATACAAATTGTAAAACAAATATTAAGAAAAATTTTAGGTTGTGCTTCTCTTGGTTATGAAGAGTTACTCACTGTCTTGTGTGATTGTGAAAGAATTGTCAACTCAAGACCACTTACGTACGTGTCTGACGATATTGAAGATCCCTTGCCTTTAACTCCAGAAAAATTTCTGCATGAAACTCCACAGTCGGGTGTACCTGATATTGACAATGTGGACAAAGAAAAATTGAGTAGAAGAGCGAAGTATCTCCAGAGAATGAGAGAATTGTTAAGAGTGAGATTTCGCTCTGAGTATCTAGGGCAGTTAAGACAGCAGTCTACCAGAAATTACAAAAATAAACCTCTCTCTGTAGGAGAAATTGTTTTGCTGGAGGATCAAAATAAAAACCGTGCATATTGGAATTTAGCACGCGTTATTCGAGTGATCCCTGGTCGAGATGGCAACATAAGAGTTGCTCTTGTAAAAAGTAATAATTCAGAGTTCTTGAGACCAATACAGAGATTGTTTAGATTGGAACTGGATAATATATTAGATAATACTCAAAATGAGCAAGTTCCTTTCACCACCAGTAGTGGTAGAGTTGTAAAATCACGAATAATGTAATTTATGTCTTTGAGTTATTATGATTAATTTTTGTGCTATTATTGTTGTATTATTACTCAGTATTAATTTTGTTTTCAAATAATATGATTTAAGTATTAAGTAATTTTCTTTGTTATATAACCATCATTTATATTGATGTAAGTTTTATGTTTTGAGTGTATAGCCATCCACTCAAAAGGTGGGAGAATTGTGGCGACACACTGCCTTTCTGTGGCAACCCTAAAGAATTCGTCGTCACGAGGATCACGTGCCCAGATGATGCATCATTACGTCTACGCCTGCTTTTCTGTTTGATAGTTAGTTGCACTTAAGATTTTGGAGAATTAGAAATGTCGTGAAAATAAATGTTGGTGCTTTTAAAAAGTGTCGGCTCAGATTTTCGAACCTATGATTTACTTGTTAAGCAACAATGACAATTACTGACCAGGAACTTAAAAAATTACAAATGGTGCAGGATAGATACCTGCGGTATCATCACAGACGCCCACGTTTTTGAAAGAAGTAAATGTCTTCATGATGACCTTAAAGTAGAACCCCTTGCTAATTTCTTACACAAGATTAGTAAGCAGTTCCATCAGAGCCCACAAGATTGTAACATTATGAATCATTTCAATCTCTTCAACTATAAAATTCTGCAAGAAGATCGCCACTTGCGCTCTTACGGAGCTTTTGTATTAAACGAAAAGCAAACTTTCTCTGCATAGGATTTAAATTTCTTATTACAATTCCATATTGTAAATCCATAATAAGCAATCCAAATCTTTTTCCTATTTCTCACAGATCTTTCTGCTATTTTAGCATGACATATAAATTATATGTAAATAGTGGTCTATTCCCTGGAGAAATATGTATTTTATGTTTTATGTACTGTTTGATTCTGTAAAATGTGTTTTTCACATCCTTCACGTGGCAAAGGCGTCAAGAACGTTCATCCTGTTCTCTGGACCCACTATTTGTATTTGCATCGCTCCTTGAAGCACCTATGTTACGATAGCCGGTATACAACTTGCATTCTTAAGCAAGTTGGACGCGGCGACAACGGCAACTGGAATTGGAACTGTGGTTTTGATTCTGAATTTGTTTCTAATTTTAACTTTTATTTCGTGAATTACTTAATTGTTTTTACCAACGTTTAGTTGATCAGTAGCAAACGTTAAATTCTGCAAATTTTTCATTTCATTTTGCGGGATATTGACTATAATTGAATTTAATAGACTAATGTAGTCTGTGACTGCCCTTTGCATCAGAACTAAAATATCATACAGCGATCACTCCGAATTCAGGACAGTTTTTGATTATTATTACATTTTTTAACAGTCACACCAGTTTTCTGGTTCAACAGCTCCGTTACACCTCTTACTCTCATCTAAGTTCATTATTTTGCTATTTTATTCTTTAAAAAGTTATTATTTTGGATTTAGCTTATGATTCTAGTATTGATTAGGAAAGTACAACTCTATTCGATTAGGGGTAAGGTCTCGCACCTAGGTACTCTGGTGTGTACACCGTTCCACGGAAGAGGAGTATTTGAAGTATAGGAGATATTCCTTTTTGAAACCGGCAAGGTTACAGACATTCTATTCTGAAAATACCATTTGCTTCAGTTTTCAGACATGCATATATAAAGTTATCAAACAATTTTGAGATTTGTCGAAGTTTTGTTATTAAGTTGTTAATATAAAGTATTGATTTCAAGGTGCACGGAGAGATTCCCATTTTACATCCAAATTAACAACCATTTTACAACAAGGGCACCCAATGCGTGGCCGAAAGCAAGAATCATTTAGACACAACAAGTTATCGCAATGCGTCATAGAAATATTAAGACTCCGCTTGGATGATACATTTTTGGGCTATGTAACTATCAACTGCCTGAACTGATGTGACTGGCTTACTCTGTGGATAACTGCAAAAATAATACAGACACACATCATTAGGTGTGTAACTGATAAGAACATGAAGTTATGACGTATTGAAGAAGACATAGGTTTAAAAACTGGTTAATATATAAGTTCCACTCTCCACAATATAGATCCTATCCATGACAATGTAATTATTAATTGATCGTATATTTATTTTTCATATGGATTATTATGTAACATTTATTGTATAGATGGCATTGTCAATTTAGCATTGTAATATTACTATCATTGATTCAGTGAATGCCGCTGGCGGTGGATGGTAGATTCTTTTCCGTCGCATGGACATATAACTTTGATTGGTGTAGAATCTTAGGTCGGAGGTCCATGCGACTGCGTATCAGTTACGATCGGCTGGCTTTCAACATAACCGGAAGGGCTTTTCGACGTTCCGAACTGGATTGAAATGAAATGCTTTCTGAACTGTCAGATAAAGCAAGCCTAAATAAATGCATGCAGTTAATTATATTTCAACACTCTAGGTCTAGACAAACGTAGCACTAAAAATGGGAAAAAATAAGCAGCTTTACTTTTTGATTTGATAAAAACTATGAAAATAGTTGTTAGAGATATTGCCAATACATTTTCAAACACAATACACAGAGTTGCTTTCTGAGATTCAGCTCAAGGAAAAATCGATGACGTCTCTTTGTTCGAGTTTTATAAATCATGCCTACCGAGATATAAATACGTCTCACTATCAAGTCATACGTTATTCACTGTCATCATCATTTGACAGTACGTATATTTGCGAACGCATATTTTCAATACTGAAGCATATTAAGAGTAAAATTAGAACCAGAACATCGGAGTTATTTTTTGAAAACTCCCTGAGAGCTGCAACCATTTCAGATAAACCAGATAATAAAGCATTACTTTCTCAAATTTAAAGTCGAATATTATATTAATTGTACGATTTCGTATAATTACCACCAAATTTTACAATGAAATATTATGTATAATGTGTGAAATATAATGTTCAAATAAATTCATGTTGTGGTGATAACATTAAAGAAACATAAATTTAAAAAAAATCTGAATTACTTAAACATATTTTTAAGTTATTTTTTTTCGCAGTGTCGACCAGTGGCAGCGAGCAATAAATCGAGCAAGTCATTGACTCACATTTTCTGTATTCTTGTATAAGAATACACAGAGCAAATTAGAAATAACGCAGTCAAAGCCGTGCACATCTCTCCTAGAGATGAAATTAAAAATTTCTTTCAGCAGTCATACTTGAAAAAATCGGAGAATTTTCAATGAAGCGTACGTAATTATGTGATTTGCTTGTTTGTGGTCTCACGAGTTGCCACAGGTATTAAAATTCCTTTCTGTAGCCCACAATATCTCATCTTCTTCCAGACTGCCTTAGCCCACGTGACCAGGCTCATGCGTTGCTTTCAAAACATCGAGTCTTCCCTCGGGACTTTATTGTGTCTGGACTTACTACCGTCATGTGCCATTTTGGCGTATTTTCATTGAATAGGACACATCCAAGGCCAACTAGATATCTACAGGGCTGCTCCACCGATTTGTGACGTCACAATCGAAGGCGATCGTTCCCACGGTAGACGCAGCCGACTGTTTCATTTATGTAGTACGCAGCGTTTTATTTCCAACACAAAAGTCAAGTTAAATTAATTTTTACAACTAATGTTTCCAATTTTAGGAATAATAACGTACTATGTTATATCGTAATGATATTTAAATACTAAATACCGATTTATTAAACAGAAAATAAAAATAAGATTTGAGTGATATTGTAAATTTAGCAGAGCTGATTTAAATTAAACTGAAACATATCTGAACTTTTATACGGAAATAAAATGGACACAAAAATTATTTATAAAAATTATACGGTATGATGATAATATCAATGAAAATATAACATATGTAATGAACTAAACAGGAGATGTTTTCATTTTGTAATAAAAAGAAAAAATATGTTAAGGCTCTCAGATGATTTTATATTGCTTAAATTATGAATAATGATTTATACTGCTTGAATACTAAACAAACACATATAGTATTTCATAATAAAATTAATATCAATTCATTAATTCTAATATAATATTGCTTTATAATTGTTTTTGGTGCAATGATATTGAAGCAAAATGAACTCTTTCTTTTTTTTATTCCCATAAAGATTTTTCAAGATTCAATCAGAGATCCTAAGATGCTTTTTAATAATAAATACACATGTGGACATTAAGTGAAATACATAAATCTTATTAATACATTAATATATTAAAAGTATATCTGAAGTTTAGTCTACATATTGAAAAAAGATTCATTCTAAAGATGTTTTATAGCAAAAACATTACACAGAATATTCAAAAATATATTTCAAGTTCTCTTAAAAAAAGCAAGATCATAACTATGCAATCAATCCCAATGAGCATCATATCATGCTCCAAAAAATTCTTATGAAAGAAAATCTTATTAAAAATACACTCTTAATACATCTCATTAAAAATACACAATATTAAGCAATGAAAAATCCTGCGAGTCATTACGATAGTATAAGATACTGATTAGCCAGTTGAAATTATCATTTCACATCTGCAATAAGTTGTCATTTGAATTTTTTAAATATTAATAATGGAACACTATTATTGCAAACTCTGATGCGAGGTCCACAAAAATAAACTTCATGAACTTGAATAAGTTTCTAGGACTCACTGATATTACAATATATCATCTATATCATTCTATATACCAAAATGGATATAGTTTACAGATGCTTAGTATTCAATTAATTTAGACATTCTTTTTTTTTCTTTTAAAAATATTTAAACTCTTTATACACCACATACTACTACATTAATTTGTATTGCTTAAACTAATTAGATTGATTTATACTGCTTAAATATTAAAAAGATATGTGATATTTCATAACAAAATTCATAAACATATTAATTTAAATAAAATTTTGATTTACATTTATGATTTTACATGCAATTCTATTGAAGCAAAAGCCATTTTTTTTTCTTTCTCATAAAAACATTTCAACATTTAATCCAATATCTTAAGGTACTTTTTAATTATAAACATACAAGTGAACATTTTGGGAAATATATGACAAAAAAAGTTTTATTTTAAAGATGTTTTAAAGCATGAACATTATACGAGAAATCTTGTAGCATATCCAAAAATATATTATAAAATTCCCTGAAAACAAAGTGAGATCATAACTATGCAATCTACCCCAATGAGCACCATATCATGCTATAAAAATTCTTATGAAAGAACATCTGATTAAATATACACTGTAAATTTATTTAATAATAGACAAATAGTAAAAGATGCATGCAGTATTAAGCAATGAAAAATCCAGCATATCATTACAATGTTATAAGATATTAATTATTAAGTTAAACATCATTAATTCACATCAACAAATATTTGCCATTCAAATTTTTGAAATATGAATGCCAAAACAGGCTTATCATTGTAGCCTCTGATTTGAGATCTACAAAAATAAACATGATTTAGCTAGTTGATTTGGCTTACGGCAAAGGATTTCGATTAATGTGCCTTGAACTACTACTTTGTTTTGTTTTTTTTATCCAATCTATTAATGCTTGACAGTCTGAATCTGATTTAAATCCAGGTGGTTGTTCCATATAAATTGGTTTATTCAAGTATCCATTTAAATATGCAGTTTTTACATCAAAAATCTTATTTTGTAGTTTTCGTAAACATCGTAATTTTCTTATTGATAGATCTTTCAACTAATTTCCAGACTTCATGAGCCTCCATTGAACTTAGTTTTTCTATCATTTCATACATCATACTACATAATCTTTTTTCATTGTTCTCGCTCATCTTTTCTTCTGCTTTAGTTTTGGTAAAAATTGCTTTTAAATCATGATCTACAATGTTTATCTTAAAGCTTGTATAATTGAAGCTATATCTTTCTCTTTATTACTTTTGATAATTTTAACAACAATCAACTTTAACGTCCTTCTAGTATGAAGTAAATTAATTTTGTATCTCTTATTTCATCCCAACTTGAATGCTTTTACTTTTCAGAATTACAGCTGTATTTATGTAAGCATCTACAGATTCGTTTCGAATCATTTTCAGTTGAGCTAATTCTTTCTACATTTGATATGAATATCTTCTGTTCTTGCCGCCATTTCATTTTTTATTTTCTCCCATCATTTCTTTGTATTGTGTTCATTCACATATTTTAACGCTTATGGAGCTGTCACAGTCTAATTCATTAGATTTCTTGCTATCGCATTATCATCCCATATTTCTCAAGTTTTTATTTCACTTTTAAAATTAACATTTTCCTTTTTGTTGGTTCATCAGCTTCTATCACACTTGTCAATATTTTCAAACTTAATTAACTTTTGATTCTATTTGATCATATAAGGTAATTATCAATTCTATTTGCTCGTATAAGGTAATTATCAGCCAGCCCGTTCACCGAGATTGGAACTCCAGACCAAACTATCAGTTTTCAGCTATTTTACCACTCAGCCACTAGTAGGCAGCAGCAAGTTTCTATGGCTCAGTTATGCACAGTTTGCAAATACTAATTATTTAACTTTAAAATTACATAAAAAATTCACCTAAATTCCAGAATTATTTAATTTACCCATTTTTCTTTTTTGGTCATTGGTTTCCTTTAAATTGTTATTTTTAACCTTACAGTAAATATTCTGCAATATATTGGAAATGCATGTGACATGCAATGATTTGCCATATTCACAAATACTATCATTCCAAATAACCCTGTTTTCAATTTTCTCTGTGACGAGACTTATTAATATAGAAATGTTGATTTTTTTGATGAAATATATAATTTCTCATACATTTCAGATATTAGGATTGAAAATATTTTAAATGCAGAGGTATTAATGAAAAGCACGAATTCTGTTGGCCAAAATAAACCACCTCGATCAATAGCAGCTAAGTACGCAAAATCTTCACAATATTCAACTATCATTTCTTTGTCAAGAATTAATTTTTTTTCTGCAGAGATTACAATTTATATGCTTCAATACAGATCTACAAACATATCCAGAAATGTAAATTAGACATATTGTATCTTTTTCTGTAACATTAACATCATTGGATTGATGCAAAACATCACCAAATTCCTTATCAATAAGTTGATCATCATTAAAATCTTCAATATGATGACAAGAAAAATGTTATAAAATAAATGAACCTTTCTCAGAAATTGCATTTTAAGCAAACTAATTAATTTTAGTTTTCTTTTCGACTCTATAGTCTGCTGTAAGGATACATTATAATTACAGCCACTCATTTGTTGTAATTGACCAAAACGTCCCTCAAGGTTATCTGTCTGAAATTTTCCTGAAGGAATAAAAGGTAATTTAAATTCTTTTAACAAATACTTTGAAAGTTCATTCAATGTTGCTGTTGTATGGAGAAGAGCAACTTGGGCTTCTTTTGACAGTTTCCCCAATTTGTGACTTACAGTTTTTTGTTGTTAGGCAAAAATCGTTCCATGATATAAGCCACGAACAAAACTGTGATAAACATTCTAAGCTTTTATCTTCTGTTGTCCTTATAAGCTGCATAAATACATCTCGAAACTGTAAGGCCTCTTTAGAGTGTTTAACATTCACAATTTTCCACCACTTTAAAATTACATCAATAAAATGTTTAGTTCTTAAGACATCTTTTCCATACCAAGTTCTATTATTCTGCGATTCAATTTGCAGAGCAGCTAAAGTCTTTTCATCAAAAAGTTTAATAGCAGTACTTACATTCTGTTCCTCTATAGAAGACGGAAATAAAACTTTCCTTGATAAAGTTGGAGCCATTTTAATATTATCGTTTTTTTCTATTTTATACAATCTTTTTAAATGTAGAACACTGGAATTGTAAACAATATTTGAGTTTTCAAATGACGGTATAAAAAATGTTTGGTTTCAATCGTTCTGATTGAACCAGTTGTTTCATATAGATTTCGATAAATGAACTGGCTTTAGAGTAGAATTGGGTGTCCCTTCGATTGGCGACATTTTTTAAAAAATTTTGCCGATGAAACCTCACTTCTGGTTACCACAATAGTTTTCAATTTGTTTTAGCTTCCTGATTTTATTTAAATGAAAATAGATTGATGTGTACATGGACATATTTAAGGCGCAATGCCTAGTTTGTGCAATTCTAGGATGTTTTTTTAAGTAAAAACAGATCGATGTGTACGTGGACACAGATCTTATGTAATTCTTCGACTTCCTATTTTGGTTTTGTGTAGCGGCCATCTTGAAATTGTGACTTCCTGGCGCCGATCTTGGCATCAAGAAAGAATCGCCAATAAACGAGGGGCACCCAATGTAATCTTTTACCAATGAACTGTATCAAATAATGTAAATATAGGAAGATTATGCATGGTAGGGTTTATAAATGAGGATTTTAATGCACCACCACAAAGCATTTTGAACATATTTCTGTTAATTCTATTATTGTCTTATATTAGAGTTATGATTCGATAGCCACAAGACTGTACATGGTCAATTACTTGTTTTGTAAATATTAATAATTGATGTGATGATAAGTTTTTTACGGGAAACATTGCTACAATATCTCTGTTTTTTGCTAATATAGCTTATCATAAATGTTTGCAGAGTTGTGGCCTCCATCTGCGAATTATCCGAAAAACCTAAAACACGACCACTTTTATACGAAACTTGTGGTTTTATATATATCTCATCTAATAATAAATTGACAATTTTTTCAGAATCATTTAAAATTTCACATTTTTTTTTTTTTTTTTTTTTCAAATACATCCAGTGACTTCTTTGTAATGCAGAATCTGCTCGGCCAATTTTCAGAGATAACTTCCTTACGTATGACGGATGAGGCAATATAAAATACTTACTGTTACGTATAATATTGTAGCTGTTTGGATTACAATAAAATATATAACAAGACCAGGCAAAGAATTCTGCACTATACGAATGCTGTTTCATTTGCATTAATTGAATCTGTTCATACAAAAACTTAAATTTCTCAGAATGTGGATTATTTTCTGTTTCTGCACATTTCAACAGTAGTTCTGATATTTTATCTAAATTTAAATTGCAGTCATCATGAATATCAGAAGCAGAAAAACCATCCAAATGGCTAATCACTGTCTCAAGTTTAAGCCATTTATCACATAGCTTTTCTTCTCCAAATATCCATTTGAACTTTTCAATGGGAATTTCATTTTCATTGCAAAAAACTCTTACATTTAAATCGTCCAATATTTTTAAAGATACAAGCAGTTTTGAACAGTTTAAAAATTCTAATTTCGATAGCCAAAAGATCTTACCTTTGGTTATGAATATCCATGAAGAGGGAAGATCTATTTTTCTTGCAAAACCATTACTAATACCGTTCCATCATTACGAACAGGTTTATCTTCTCGAACGACAAATTTTTTCTTCAAAATGCTTAATGCATACAATACTGTGTTTGCCAGCTACAAAATCTTTGCGATTAATATTTTTTATCCATTTCTGAGAGAGTACAGGATACGAAGGAAATTTGAAAGTCGACACATGTTCATTACTGCTATCGTAATTTGATCGGCATTTAGATACACTACACTTTCTTGGCATTCTAAAACACACTTTTTCTTATAAATTCGAATTCACAATATAATATTTTACTTTCCGGTAAAATACAAAATTTTTCAGAAGAAAAAACACGTGTAAACAATTATTTCACTAGCACTAGTCCTACGGCGAAGCAATGTCAACTTACAAAATTGAAGGACTAAGATTATCACGTCAGATCATGTGATCATCAGATTGGAGCAGGCCTGTAGATATCTAGTTGGCCTTGACACATCGCGCTTAAATCGATGTTCCTACCATACTCATAATGATTAACTAATTGGCAAAGGGCTTCTTGTTTCACCTTTTCAATTCTACCTCGTGTAGAGAACTCTCATCTTTTGATTTCATTATATGTCAGGCCAAGTCGGGATTGTCTGAGGATAGTGGAAAGAGTAGGAACGAATTATTCTGCTGAATGCCAGAAAAAACATCAAAGCATTATCAGTCTGGTTTTCGGAAGCTAAAATGTTGGACTCATCTTCACTACAGCGTCAAACGTAAAGAGCTTCTATTCTGGTAGTTGCTGAATGCCTGTACTCAACTGAGTGTCCTAGTATGAGACGTTTGTTTCTTTGATTATTTTTCATGATTAATATACAGCTTCTTGTATTATTGGAGTAAGTGGAAAATTAAATATTAGAGATATTTCGCTATAGTACCAGAGGTAAAAGCCTAGGAGTAAACTTGCTGAACACTGGTATTTTGAGCCAGGCCGAATCACATTACAAATAGGTTAAAGAAGTTAAAAAAATGTAGAAAATGTGCTGTCAAAACTATATTAATACTTATCACGCTAGAAGTACATTACGTTTTAACAAATTTAGCAGAAAGACTTTACAAGTAATCAAATACTGTAACTAATAAAAAGTTCCTGTGGGGCTTTAGAAAAGCGCTCCTGAATGTAACATAATTCAGTTTTTTTTTTTAATTTTAAATATTTTTTTAAATTGTAATATCTTTAAACTGCTAATATTCTTTCACTTGAAGAAAGGGCATTTGCTCATATTCTTGAGAAAGCGTTCCAGATAAGGACTTCAGAATTCCGTCACTTTTACAACAAGCATTAAATCATGTTCGTGCACGGCCTAAAATGAAAGTGCTGTATTACTTTTGTGGAAATTTTGGCAGCAAATAGCAGACAGGGAGCGCCAACATGGCGGATTGTGGTGGTGACGAGATCTATGCAGCTCTGGACAATGAGCTTCAAAAGGTGGAATCAGCCATCGTATCGAAATGCAATATGAATCCGCAGATTCGTGATGATGCGAAGAAGGCTTTGGGTGAGATTAAAAGTTTGATTACTAGGTATGTTGAGCATGTTAAATCTGTAAATTTTCGTGAAGCTTGTAAAGAAAGCTTATTGAATTCAGTCATGCAAACGAAATCGTATGCTAATGCTGTGGCGCCATCTGTTGGGACAAATCAGACTGATTCAGATTGCTGTGTTTTTGTGAGTGCCCAAAACTGTACATCTGATGAAGTTAAAAAGCTCCTTAAAGCTGAAATCCTGAAATCAACCCTCGGAAACATAAAATTGGAATTAGCAATATTCGAACAGTTCATAACAATAAAGTAATGGTGAAATGTGCTTCGGAATATGATAAAGAAAAACTGTTTACTGCTTTGCTAGAAGACTCATCTATTTTGAATCCGTCTATTCCAAGACGAAAATATCCTAAAGTTTTACTTAAAAATGTGCCAAACAGCATTAGTAATGATGAAATGTTAAAAATTATTGAAGAACAAAATCCTGAAATTACCGTGAGTGAAGAGACTTGGAAAGACGTTAAAGTTCGCTTTACTTTAAAAAAGTTTCAACGTGAGAGAAGCGTGGTTATTGAGGTGCATCCTGCTGTGCGCAAGCGTATTTTAAATTTTGGGCGTATTAAAGTGATGTGGAATATGTGTAAAGCTGAAGATTTTGTCGTTTTAAATAGATTTTTTAAATGTTTAGGGTACCACAGAAGTCTTGATTGCAGAAATCTCTTGGCTTGTTATTGCTACTCTGGTGAGCATAAGAGTTCAGAATGTGATAAAAAAGAAGTGTGTATTAATTGCATAAGATTTAATTAAAAGACGAAAAATGCAACTAAGAAAGTTCATGTAAATCATAAGCCATGTTCTGGAACTTGCCCCAGCCATACATTTATGATGAATCTTGCAGCTTCAAAAATTTATTATGGGTAAGTCCGACAATTTGTCTGTTTCTTTTGTACAAATAAATTTTCACAAATCAAAACTTCCTACTCAGCAACTTATTTTATATATGGAGGCAAATGACACTGATGTCGCACTGATTCAGGAGCCGCACTTTTATAAAGGTGTTCTTCCTGGCTTTCCAATAAAATATAAAGTTTACTGTGATTCCGAAGCAGAAGTTGTCAAGTCTGCTGTTATTGTTCGCAACCAGAATCTTTCTCCTTTTCTGAACTAAAATAATACAGTTTATAATACTGTTGTTTTAGATATAAAAATCAATGGATCTGACTTGACTGTTTGTTCCGCTTATTTCGAGCCCCAAACTAATATTGACATAGAACTATTAAAAATTTCACAAAGTTTAACGATGAAGAAACCATGCAATTTTTTATATGGTATGGATTCGAATAGCAAATCAGCGATTTGGCATAGTCCTATTACTGATGCTAGAGGAACGAAACTTAGTGATTTTATTAGTGCGAATCATTTGTTTCTACTTAATGAAAATCGCGGACCTACTTTCTGTTCCACGCAAGACTCGAGTTATATTGACCTTACGCTTTGTAGCTTAAGACTGTTGCCATACGTTAAAGGTTGGGATATCTCTGAGGAAGATTCTCTTTCTGACCATAAAATGATTATCTTTGAACTTGTTTTATGCCGTCCGATTATATCTTCTAATTTGTGTACTTTTAATTTAAAAAGAGCGAACTGGTTTTTATTTACTGAACTTTGTGTAACTTGAATATCCTTCTTAACAGTTGCTCTGATTGTATTGCATTAGAAAATGTTGTAAACAGACTTTCTACCGTTGTTTTTAATTGTGCTTTACTTTCAATTCCGATGAAGAAAAGTAAGAAGAATGGGGTCCCTTGGTGGTTTAAGGAAATTGATTGTTATAGAAAGCATGTAAAATGCTGCTAGGCGTAGATTCCAGAGAGAAAGAAACCGTCTTCTTAAAAATATTTATAAAATTAAATATTTCGAATTGCGGCATAAGTACAAGGCTAAATTAGCTAATGCTAAGCTTGAGTCGTGGAAAAATTTTCTCTCAACTATTACTGTTCACAATGTCTGAAAATCTATATATAAGTATGGGGTTAAGACCAATTTTGCGAAAAGGATTGAGATTTCGGGAATTAAACTCCCGGATGGCAGTGTTACTTCGAGTTTGAGTGATACAATTGTTGCTATAATGACAAAGAATTTCCCAAGAGATAATGCGCGTGATGATAGAAATTCTCATAGAACTATGCGCACTGAGTCTGATGGACCTTATATTTCTTTTATGGACTGTCCGTTCTCTACTTCAGAAGTTAACAGTGTTATTAAAAATCTCAAGAAGAACAAATCACCTGGGCTTGACTCTCTTTCTAATGAAATTGTACAGCACTTTCATGCGGTGGATAGCACATTTCTACACAGACTTTTCAAGCTTTGTTTACAAATAGCAGTTTTTCCAGCACAATGGAAGAGAGCTCGGGTTGTCTTGATTCCTAAAACTTTAGATACAAGAACCCCTTATCTTGATAATATTAGATGCATTAGTCTTTTGCTTACTTTGGGAAAATGTCTTGAAACTCTCTTCATTAACAGAATAAATTGGTATTTGAGACAAAAATGCTTTTATAATGATTCTCAGTTCGGATTTACTCCTCGGAAGTCCGCTGAAGACGCCATTATTCGCCTTTGTAATATCTTGCAGTGTGCAAAGAAAATGAAGTATACTACACTTCTTATTTTCCTGGATTTCAAAGGAGCTTTTGATAATGCTTGGTGGCCATCTATCTTAAAAATTTTAAAAGATGCTGGTATACCACATAATATCTATAACCTTCTTAAAAGCTTCTTGAATGAGAGTACTGCTGAGCTTCAGCTTGGGAACGAAGCTAAGGTTTATTCTCTAGAAAAAGGCTGTCATTAAGGCTCTGTATCCGGACCTACTCTTTGGAACATAATCATAAATGATCTGCTTCATAAATGACAACCGTCATAAATCATAAATGACAACCGTCGAGATGACTTCGACGGTTGTTTAAAAATTGCGTTTGCAGACGACTTACTATTAATTTTCCAAGGAAGGATTTTGAATAACATTCTTTTGAGAGCACAAGAAGTTCTAGATTTTGTCTCCAGTTGGGCGATTTCTCATAAACTCACTTTCAATCCTTCAAAAAGTAAAGCTATGCTTGTTCCCAGTACGTTTGATGAACAAAATATTGCTTCTTTGATGCTTGATATTTCTCCGTTGGAATTTGTAGAAAATGTTAAATATCTTGGTATCATTCTTGACCAAAAATTAACATGGAAAA
Organism: Stegodyphus dumicola; assembly: GCF_044657685.1. Classification (NCBI taxonomy): domain Eukaryota; kingdom Metazoa; phylum Arthropoda; class Arachnida; order Araneae; family Eresidae; genus Stegodyphus; species Stegodyphus dumicola. Next base: position 62,336,146 of record NC_140778.1, on the reverse strand, counting down.
AGCACATTGAATTCCTTTCTGCTAAATGTGAAAAAATTATTAATGGCTTTCACCGAATTGCCAAAAATACTTTTGGAGTAAGCTATGATGTTAAGAAACTCATGTATAAGCAGTGTATTGTACCTTTCATTTTGCACGGCTGTCGTGCTTGGGGACATGTTCTTGCCAAGGAGGTTATAACGTTGCGCGCCTCTAACTAGCACGCAACCAAGAGGTGACTGTGAAAGCTTGTATAAACCACAGAGTCTTATAAAGGGTTTAAGTCCCTTTTTATTCAACGTACTAATTTACAATTGCGTTCTCTTGACGCTTACAAACGGTGCCAACTCGGCAGTCAAAATAAAAATAAAAACCTGAAAAGAAATTAAAGACAATATTCTAACTACGAGGTTCTCCCAAATAACTAACTCACCGCGTTTTACAATACGGCTGCTAATTCAGCAGACTTGAAGCTCACTGGAACAATTGCAACTACTTCCCGCCAAGCACATAGGCCGCAACGCGGGGTTTTTCAAATCTCTATAACTACCTCCGCGCTCGCTAAGTAAGAATAACTCTCTCTCACCGAACTTGTTTCCTTCTATTTAAATCATACTACTTCCGCTGATAATTTGAATGCTTGCGCGTTCTACTCAAATTTACATATTCTGGCATTGGCAGTTCCAGGGGAAAGTAAGGATTGACAGGAAAGATAGTTTAAACTTAAAATAAATGTTAGTTAAAATAAGCCCTACATTTGCCGCTGCCAGAATTTGGAAATCTTGGAAGCAGGTCCTACAATCGACCTGTTGTAAGTTTATCTAATTCTGAACTAACTGGCGAAAGCCTCGTTTACACAAAAATAATCTTATGTAACAATTAAAATTCTGTTACTCTTTACAAAGGTTTCTTCTTACAGCAACTTTTCCTGGACTTCATCAATCAATCTTGGTCTTTCCTTCCAGCATCTGGAAGGAATAAGTATCAGTATCTTTCTACATACATTATAATTTACACTTTCTTGACACAATAAATTTTTGTTTTTAACGTTTCGTTTTTCTTAGTTATTGTTTACTTCACATTCATTCAATTTTTCAAGCATTAATTTAACTTTACCCTGGCTCTCCACCGTGTGTGGTGTCAAACGGGAATATTCGTGTTTTAGTCTTACAACACTTCCCCTAACCACCATGATTTGTTAGAATTCAACAACCAAATAGACACACCTTACTCGACATTCTACAACTCAATGAGCTACTTTAATATTCTTAAAAATTCAAATGTAGGTGGAGAACCCTACAAAACACATTCATTCTAACTTCCCCCTCATTCATCTTTTAAACATGCAGGCTTTCGCTCTAAAGCATGACTTTACAGTTTAATACTTAAATTTTGACTTCATTGCTTTTAAGCATTCACTTTTAGCATCTACAATTTTATGCTTCTAGACTAAATTCTACTTTTACATAACATGCAAGTATTTACATACATTTACAAAAGTTTAATACATATGCTTTTTACAATTTACCATAAAATGAATAAGAGAAAATAAATTTTTACTTTACTCATCCTTCGCCAAGCTGGCGGCACTGAAACTAAAATTCTTATTAGTACATACAAGAATACGAAGTTATTTTTATCTCCGGCCAAATTTTGGCTTTAACATAACAGAATTAGTCTTTCGACCAACAGAAAATGCTTGTTTTTAGCTTTTACACTTAAAGAAAATAATACTTTTGCCTTAGCTAAATAAAGTAAAACAAAACTAAGTCTCAACCGAGACATATTGACTTTCGTCAAAACATAGAACTTCGTACTTATGCATAACATTTCGGAACAAAAGAGAAAAATATTTATAGAAGGTTTTAACTTATCTTTGAGTTTTCGATGCTTGAAACTCCGTCATCCGTTTTTGACAAAATTGATCCCAAGTTAGAGGTGTCATGGATGTCAATCTTCTCCTTGTTGATCTCCAATTGTCGTCCCCGTTGATCTTTCTTTTGCGTCCTCTACATGCTGGCCTCTTGACGGAGTAATCGTCTGGTTGTTGGCTTTTGCGTTTCTGCCTGGGACGGCTGGTCTTGACGTCCTCCGGTCTGGAGTCCTTGAATTTCTTCTGTTCCTCGTACTTCTGTGCTTCCTGTTGGCGTTTCAGTTTCCGGAACGGCGGCCTTGCTGGCACCTGACTCTGTGGCCGTGTGCGCGTTCTTCTTGATGTGTAATTCCTCCTGCCATCCTTTGTAGGTGGTGTTTTTCTTTTTACCACGGTTTCTTTACCCGGTTCATCTGTACTTTTGTTTTTCTTAAACGCCGGAGTTTGATAATCATTTTTTCTTTTTGATACCGACGTCCGGGTTGTAGAAGTGCTAGGTCTCTCTTCAGTTCTCCGGTTCTTGGGTGGTGGAATAGTTGTTGCAGTCTCTGGCCCTTCTATTTCGTTTAGACTTGAGTCCTGCAAGAAACTTTTAAGGATTTCAAAATCATTGGGATTATAGTATTTTTTCACCTGGTCGGGACTTGCTTTACAGATTTCCCCTCTCTCGCTTTTAAGATATAAAACTACTCCTTTGATTTCCTGAATTACATAGGGGCCTTCAAACTTTGGAGCTAGCTTTGCCATAAAATTGTCTGGGGCACTTGATAAAGAAAATTTCCGTTTCAATACTTTATCACCAACTTTAAAATCTGCTTCACGGCGTTTTTTATCGTAATAAATTTTCTGCCTATTTCTTGCCGTATCCGAGGTTTTAAGCGCCTGATCAATTAGTTTTTGCACGTCCTTTTGTTTGAATTCCTGCTCTCTTTGTTGCACAAAGAATAATTTATCTAAAGGCGTAATTAACTTTCTGCCTAAAAATAATTCTGCTGGAGTTTTTCCCGTAGTATCATGATGTGCCGTTCTTAAAGCATAAGCTAATTCATTTATGTAGCCATCCCAGCGCTTGTGATGTGTGCTAACTTCGAATTATTTTTACAATGTTTTTATTAACTCTTTCTGCTATGTTAGCCTGTGGTCTATACGGAACCATTTTGATATGGCGTATATCAAGTCCATTGCATATGTTTTCAAATATTTGACTAATGAATTGTTTTCCGTTATCGCTAATGACTTTTATCGGTGCACCGTATTTTAAAATGTATCTGTGTAAGAATGCATCTGCGACTGTTTTGGCTGACGCGCGTTTAAGTGGAACAATTTCTATCCATTTTGAAAAATGATCTACTATTACTAAAAGAAAACGATTTTTATTTAACTCGCTCTGGGGGAAGGGACCAAGGAGATCTATGCCTAAAATTTCATTCGGAAATGTAGCGCGAGTGCTATTTAAGTACCCGGCCGGGCTGTAATTAATATCATTTATTAACTGACATTGATTGCAGGACCTGACATACGCCGTTACTATTTTGTATAATTGCTGGAAATATACCGCCTCGCGTACCCTTTTTAAAGTCTTTCTGACCCCGAGGTGGCCCGCTGTTTTTTTTTTCGTGCAACTCCCTCAAAATGCTTAATCGAAGCGAGGCTGGGATGACTGGCTTATACTCAAGATTTTCGTTCGTTGTTTTCGTATAGAATAATAAATTATCTATTATTTCATAGTTTTTTGCTCTATTTCTTATCGCATCGATATCTGTATGCTCAAAGCCTTCGGGGTCTTTCAAATAAGCATAGATATTTCCAAATTCAGGATCAGCTTTCAGTTCAGTAATAACCGTATCTCTAGAATCTAAAATTTTTGAAGTCAACACAGCGCATTTAAGTTCATTACCTTCCTCGTCCAGTTTTATACGAGAAAGTGCGTCAGCTACATTGTTTTCCTTACCCGGTTTATATTTTATTGTGATATTATATTCTTGGAGTTTTAAAGCCCATCTTATTAACCTGGGCGTTAGGTTTTTTCCCGAGTAAAGTCTACCAACAGCCGCATGATCCGAAAAGACAGTTACTGGCGATTTGCCGAAATAAACTCGAAATTTGTGTACAGCCATTAATACGGCTAATGTTTCTCTTTCTGTAGCTGTATAATTCCTTTGTGTTTGATTCAATGTTTTACTAAAAAATGCCAGCGGATGGTTATTTTGCATAAGAACCGCACCCACCGCATAGTCTGATGCATCTGCCGCAATTTCCAGGTTTTCGTCGCCCTCAGGGAATTTTAAAACAGGGGCATTAATAAGCGCTTCTTTTAATCTTTCAAAAGCCGTGTTAGCTTCCGCTGTCCACGTAAATTTACTCTTTTTTCTTTTGATTACTAAGAGTGGTTCAACAATATTAGCGAAATGTTTTATGAAAGATCGATAGTAAGAACATAGTCCAAGGAAAGACAAAAGTTTCTTGGCGGTGTTGGGCGGTGGGAAATTCTTAATAGCTTTTATTTTTGAATCTTGCGTTTCTATACCCTTTTGCGAAATTTTATAACCCAGATATTTAAGTTCTTTAGTTGCGAACTTGCATTTTGAGGCGTTAATTGTAAGACCGGCCTCTTTTAATAATTTAAAAACTTGTTCGAGATCACTAATGTGTTGTTCCAACGTACTACTCGTTATAATTATATCATCTAGATAAATTAAAGTTGATTTTCCTAGGACAGGCTTTAGAACAATGTCCATAGCTCTCTGGAATGTTGACGGGGCCCCACACAACCCAAAAGGCATGCGTAAAAATGCATAAGTGCCCGATTTTGTTATAAACGCAGTTTTATGTATATCTTCGGGTCTCATAGCTATTTGATAGTAGCCAGACGTTAAGTCCAAAGTAGACATATATCTCGTCGATTTGATCTGTCTAATGATCTCGTCTATAACCGGCAAAGGGTAAACTGGGAATTTAGTTATGCTATTTAGTTTTCTATATTCGATAGCAAACCTCCAAGCCCTTTTATCCGAAGGAGGAAACTCGTTCTTTTTCCTACATAGTACGACTGGACTCGCGTATTCACTATTTATGGGCGTTATTATTTTATTCTTTAACATCTCCTGAATATGTTCTTCGATGATTACGTCTTTTTGTTTCTCATAGCGGTAAGGTTTAGTCCTACAAGGTTTTTCGGCATTTAATTGAATCTTGTGAGTTACAATCTGACAGTTTCCCGGCTTTTCTGAAAACAAATGAGAAAAATTACTCACCACTTGCTGTATTGCTTTACTTTCCTGGTCATTCAAATGGCTAAGGTCCAATTCAGGTGTCTCCACCGGTTCCACCACCCTCTGGTCCATCTCCAGCACCACGGAACTATCTTGAAAATTTAATTTGGCCCTCGCGGCCCTTAAAAAGTCCATACCTAAAATAAGAGAGTGTTGGAGGTGTTTCACCACAAAAATTAATACTTTGAGATTTTCCTCTTTTACCTGTACGTTTAATGCTACTTTCCCGATGCAGTGACATGTTTTTCCTTGCGCCGCTATAATTTCCGTATTTCTGGTTTTAAAGAGTCGTATCCTATAAAAATTCTTTTTGAAGAACTTTTCACTCATGAAATTGCCTTCTGCCCCTGTATCGATGAGGGCTTCTACTGGTACATCGCCAACCAGGACTTGTATAATTGGTAGCTGTGAGTTTTTTACGATGACTGTATTTAGATGTCTATTTGAGGGTTTTTCTAAAACTTCCGGGGTCTGGACCCTCCCTTTCACAGGCCCCTCTAGTCGTTTAAAGCTTTCCTTTCAATCTGTGTCTTCTGGGTACGCGGATGCTTATTTTCAAATTTTCTTTTTGGGCCTTGCCCTTCAAGTTTCGATGCGTTAGCTTGATAGTTCTTTCCCCCATATGAGCGATTTCCATTTCTTGTTTCCTCCTTCCTTCTGGTACTTTGAGAATATGTTTCCCCTCTCGCTCTTTCCGCGATTCTGCGATTTTGAAACTTCACCGCCAATTCGAAAAGTTCCTGCAATGTGGTTGGGTTTCTAATTTCAAAGTAGTCTTGGACAGCGGGTAACAATCTTGGTAATATTATTTCAATAATCTCCGCATCGGGTTTTTTCCCATACAACATATCCGTTAGCTTGATTTTTCGTAAAATAAAGTCCGTCAATTGTGCTGTATCCCGTTGATAGAAACTATATAGCTCGGCTTCCAGCCGTGCGCGATCTTTCACTATGGGGAAGGCCTTTACTAACGATTTTTTGAAATTTTCAAAAGTATACGTCGGGCTTCCAAATTCACCTAGAAGAAATTTGCCTATATTTTTCCACCATAGCGCGGCCTGTCCTCTTAGTGCTGATGTGGCGATAGCAACTTTTTGTCTTTCGGGCACAGGATAGAGCTGAAAGTGGTTTCTATACCTTCTAAAAATACGGACACCGAATTTTTTCCGTCGAAATAGACGTTTGGCTTGATTGATGCTCTCAAAGTCTGGACCAGGTATCCAAATCCTTCTAACTGCGTTGTCATTTCTTGGTGTTGTCCAGCGGCTTCCATCCAGTTTTCGGCCATTTCAGTTCGATAAGTGTTCGGGCGCCAATATAACGTTGCGCGCCTCTAACTAGCACGCAACCAAGAGGTGACTGTGAAAGCTTGTATAAACCACAGAGTCTTATAAAGGGTTTAAGTCCCTTTTTATTCAACGTACTAATTTACAATTGCGTTCTCTTGACGCTTACAAACGGTGCCAACTCGGCAGTCAAAATAAAAATAAAAACCTGAAAAGAAATTAAAGACAATATTCTAACTACGAGGCTCTCTCAAATAACTAACTCACCGCGTTTTACAATACGGCTGCTAATTCAGCAGACTTGAAGCTCACTGGAACAATTGCAACTACTTCCCGCCAAGCACATAGGCCGCAACGCGGGGTTTTTCAAATCTCTATAACTACCTCCGCGCTCGCTAAGTAAGAATAACTCTCTCTCACCGAACTTGTTTCCTTCTATTTAAATCATACTACTTCCGCTGATAATTTGAATGCTTGCGCGTTCTACTCAAATTTACATATTCTGGCATTGGCAGTTCCAGGGGAAAGTAAGGATTGACAGGAAAGATAGTTTAAACTTAAAATAAATGTTAGTTAAAATAAATATAAACCCTACAAGGTTAACAAAAAAAATTTAAGAAAGATTCAACGGAGAATTCTTCTTCGTATTATTAGTGGTTATAAAACCTTAAGCTATGAGGCTACTTTTGTTCTTGCAGGAGTTCTGCCTATTGATTTTGAAATTGCATATAAGAATAATATTTTTGAGTCATTGGCAACTCATGCTTCGGAAGACTGTATTAATGGAATTGTCTCCTTCACTGATCTTCCTCATCCCGCTTCTTTAGAACCCATAAATTTCTGAGATTATAAAGAGACTGCCGAAATAAGTTTTCATATGGTTTTCTTTACAGATCGCAGCAAGATGAACAACAAGGTTGGCCTTGCATTTGTTCTTTTTGAAGGCCATTCCGAGATTTGTTTTCTTAGACATCGTATACGGAATGAATGTATAGTTTTTCAAGCAGAACTTCTGTGCATTTATCTTGCCGTCAAATGGATCCAGGATCATGGGACAACATCCTGAAAGTACCTTATTTGTTCTGATTCTCTTTCTTTTCTTCAACTTTTGAACAGTATCACCAGCTGCAATAAATTAGTTATCGAAGCCCTAGTAACTGTTAGTTCACTTAGAATTAGAGGTATTGATATGTGCTTTGCTTATGTGCGTGCTCATCATGGTTTCTACGGAAATGAAAGAGCTGATTTCTTAGCTAAAGATGCCTTAAATTTACCCATTGATATCATCATTAGCATTTCAAAGAGTTATTGGAAGTCCTTTCATTATAAAAAGCTTTTAGCTATGTGGAATGAGGAATACATTTCATCTTATAATGCTGAAGTCACCAAAAAGTTCCTTCCTTCTATTTACCATAGACTGAATTCCGAGTCTTTCCTCTCGTTAAACTTTAAAGTGTCTCAGTTTTTATCTGGTCACGGTATATTTGCAAGTTATCTGTTTCGTTTTAATCTACGATCAAACAATTTATGTGTATGTTCAAAAAGAGTTCCTCAGGATGTGGAACATTTGATTTTCTCATGCCCTACATTTGATGGCCCTAGATTATGCTTACAGAACGATTTGAAAATGTTCGGAGTGACTTGGCCAGTGAACTTATCTGTTTTCGTGAAGTCCAGACTGCTGTTCTCTGCTTTTGTTCGCTTTATTTATGCATGTAATTTTTAATGTTTATTTATACATGTAACCTTTAATGTTCTAGTTAACTTACTTCTGTAAGCCCCGTGTTGTACATATTTGGTGCACGGGGAGTCTGTATGTTCTCAAAGGGGGAAAAAATAGCAGACAGTAGAAATAACAGAACTACAATTTATTCTAAACCCCTCGCTCTGCCTGAACTACGCAATGTTAGAACCAGTTTAAACGAAAACAAACTTTATTATCACGAAAAAAACAATGACGCTCCTCGCGTCGTTACATCGTTCTCCAACTTGAATATCTCCTACTGTTGCCATACACAAGTAGCTAAATTATACTAACAAAATAAGTAAGGCATTATTAACAGAATAAAGAAAAGAAACAGTTCATTTTGCTTCAATACCATTGCACCGAAAAACAATTATAATGCAATATTTTATTATATTAAATTTAATGAGTTGATATTAATTTTATTATGAAATACTATATATGTCTGTTTAGTATTCAAGCAATATAAGTCTGCATAATTTAAGCAATATAAAATCATCTAAGAGCTTTAACATATTTTTTTCTTTGTATTACGAAATGAAAACATTTTATGTTGAGTTCATTACATATGCTATCTTTTCATTATTAACATACCGTATAATTTTTATAAATAATTTTGTGTCCATTTCATTTCCGTATAAAAGTTAATATATGTTTCAGTTTATTTAAATTAGCTCTGCTAAATTTACAATATCACTGGAATCTTATTTTTATTTTCTGTTTGATAAATCGGTAGAACAGTATTGAATATTTAAATATCATTACGATATAACATAGTACGTTATTTAACCTAAAATTCAAAATATTAGTTGTAAAAATTAATTTCACTTGACTTTCGTGTCTGAAATAAAAAGCTGCGTACGAAATAAATGAAACAGTCGCCTGCGTCTATCGTAGGAACGATCGCCTTCGATTGTGACGTCACAAATCGGGGGAGCAGACCTGTAGATATCTAGTTGGCCTTGGACGGGCTCGTTAATGAGTTAAAGCGTGATTTGCGTTATCAGACTTAACAGCTAAAGCTGTGTCGTCTGCATAATATCCTAAAAACTTATTTCTATGTAATGTGGGCGCGCGGGAAGCCTCCAACATATATTAAATATAAAATTGGTCCTAAAATGCTGCCTGTGCAACATATAATAAATATAAAATTGGTCCTAAAATGCCCCAGCATTATTTTTTCTAGTGTCGCAGACGTCTTTACCGATGGAGACAGAAATGTTTATATTTGAGATTGAAATAATGAGCTCAATCATTCCCCTTTCGAAGCTGAAATTAATTAGCTTGTAAATCAGCCCCTCATGCCAGAGGCGGTCGAAAGCTTTCTCTACGTCCAGCATGGGGATGGCAACATTTTTGTCTGTGGTGTAGGGTATCTCCGCAAAATTCCACAAGCCTTAACAGCTGCTTTTAAGTACATAATTTTGCGCGAAATCCGAACTGTTCGGGCGGAAGTACATCTAAGATAGGCTTGAGCCGATTTAGGATAACACGTTCATAAACATTTCCTAGCCCCGCGAGTGAGCTAATGGGCCTGTAGCCCTCTGCCCGGGTAGTATCCTTTCTTGGTTTTGGCAATGATATAATTTTTGCGTGCGTCCAGCAATTGGGGACGTAGCTGATGTTGAGGCAGGCGTTTACGATACTTGTGTACTTTGTGATCCGTTCATGGGCAGTCTCTTGATGGCAATATTACATGCCCAGGTGCTTTGCGGGCCTTAAGTTTCCTAATTAAATCTTTAATTTCCGGTGGGAGGCGTATTTTACTTGTTTTCTGACGGTAGGAGCGTTCAGCCAATCTTTAACTTTGTAGCAAATGTCGTAAACGAAATCAATGTCACGTAGAGTTCTGTTTGGCATGAGCTTCAGCTCTAAATAATCTGCGAGAACTGTCCTTGTTCGTAACAGCAATGTCGCTGTCAGTGAAAATGGACCTAGAGCTGCTAGTATCTCATTTGAGACTTTTAATAGAAGCGCAAAATGAGCCGTCCATAGAATTGAGACTTAAAATCTTCTCCTCCCAGATTTCATCCCTGTGCAAGTCAATTAGTTTCTTAATTTTCTTATTGATTCGGTTAAGTTCAGATTGAACCTGGGGACCCCAGGTAAGATACCATCTTTTACGAAGGCGGTTGCGTTTCATAATTAAATTCCTGATGCTCCTAGGAAGTCTGCTTGCGTAATTTTCTTTTTTAATGACACGCGAGGCATTATTGATGGCACTTGAATGCCATCTAGGAATTTATTAAGTGCACTGTCTATGTCATTTCTGCTCAACGATTGCAATCGTCAACACGAGCGAATATATACGCGATGTACAAAGAAACAAAAACGCTGATTGGTTAAAAGGAGATAGATATTGTTAGCGAGAACCTGATTGGTTGGTAAGATTGTATTCGTTAGCTGTCGTGGATGCGTAGTGTTGTGAAGCGGTTTTTCATGTCAAAGGAGGTTCGCGCATGCGCAATCCTTCCTAGTGACATCATGGTGCTCAATGTGAAATGCACAAAGAGGGTAGACAAATAACAAGTTCGTTAAAATGAAGGGGTAGTTTAGAGGAAACGCTCTTTTCTTCCATGCAAGAGATGGCGGGTTCGAATCCCGCTTGTGGAGTTACGTTTAAACATGGTGCAATTATGTAAAAGTTATAATATTACTATACTAAAATAATAGTGGTTTAAATAATTAATGACGTACTAAATAATTAAAAATAATATTTACTAATTAAAAAGATAAAACAATTAAAATTAATCACGTGTGAAATAATTAAAAAGCGTTAAGTAATTTAAAATAAATATATCATTCCAAATACATGGTTTAAGAGCTCGTTGCCATAAACATAAACAAATACTGTCGTTGCCACAAAAAAATAAAAGCTTTGAAAAATAGGGTCGTTACCACAGAATAACAACGAAACTTTGATCACGTCATTCTGCCTACGTCATTCAATCCACCTGCGTCACTTCCCGTTGTCATGTGATCCAAAATGGCGGAAACCAACGCCGCTCTGTGACTTCACTTCGGGTGGCTGAGGGCCGTGGCTTACTACTAACACTATCGCAAGTTTGATCGATGGAAAAATCCTTGAATGGAACCTGAACTTCTCTATCTCTCTAGCACAAGTTCTCAAGATGGTTTCTCTGGAGCTGCATTGATTGAATATGGTGCACACACAAATATATATATATAGAGAGAATGTTTCAATAGAACAATTACATTAACTAAATAGAAACTAAGATTAGGTCTGAATATAAAGCACTAATGCATGGAAAAAGAAAGAGGGAGATCGGCCACGTAAAATCAGCATAAAATGGAACCCAAAGTCGAACCTTGGAGTATATCAGCATTATTCCGTTTACTCTCATAGGAGTCTTTTCCAATGTTCTCATAAAATCTTTTTCCCTTTAAAATGAGTTGATGAGAAGAATGAGATCTTTGCTAAAGTTGAAGCTGATGAGACTGAATATTAATCCTTCATGCCAGACGCGGTCGAAAGCTTTCGCAAAGATCTAGCATAAGTAAGGCAACGTTCTGTCTGTTGTGCAAGGCACTACCTATAAATTCGTTCAATTTTACTAGTTTCTTCGTGGTAGAAAGAGCGAAAACAAAATTGCTCTAGTGATAACTTATCTGTGACGCTGCAGTTTGTTTAGTATTATCCTTTCATGCACACCGGTGAAATAAATTAAGAGAATTTGCATATTTTATCGAATTGCATGAAAATAACTGAATTGAAGGAAAAACCACTGCTTCTAGATAAAAATGCAAATCTTAATTTGGCAAATACGTAAGCGTACACGTGCGTGTACGTGGAGCCAGCAAGCAAAAAGCAGGCTTTATAAGCGCGTGGAGGGTAAGACGAATTGCGTTCGCTAGCACACCTCCGCGAATTTCTTGGTGTTACCTTGCAGCATTAGGTTAACCCTCTGACTGCTCAATTTGTGGACCGAAACCGTTTCAAAAACTGCGTTTTTTTTTTTTTTTTTTTTTTTTTTTTTTTTTTTTTTTTTTTTTTTTTCATATTTTGAATCTATATATATTGGAGAATTGAAAAATGCATTTTTACTTTCCAGAAAATATTTTATACATAGATTTTTATCATGAGAAACTAATTTGCCAGAAAAATTAATTTCAGATGTTATCAACAAAAAAAAAAAAATCTTTTTTTAAATAAATTTCAGTCGAATTACAATTAATTTCTATTTATTGCATAATATAAAAAAGTAAAATGTATAACATTTAAGAAAATATAAAGCGCTGAGGGAAAAATACCTTAGAAATGCAGTTTAATCTTATAGGGTTCAAAACAGGGTTGAAGACAAAGTCCAACTTCACAGTTTTTGCACCAGATTCAATAAATCTAATTAATAATCAATCTAATAATTCAATAATTTAATTAAGTAATCAAGATAATCGCTGAACGTTTTCTAGCAGCCATTTCTGTAAAAAAGAAAAAGCGGCAAAAAGTGAAGTTTGAGCGCTTATACCACGTGCCTTCAAATGCCGCAATTTAGTGGACAACTAACGATATCTGTTGGCCAAAACGTAAACTAAACGCCTAATACTGCATATAATTTATTTCAATGGTTTAACGGGGGGAAAACGGGGTGCGGTCCTCAATAAAGGTAAAAAACATATTCGCCTCGGAAATCGCGGGATAAGCAAATTTTGCTACATTTGAGTTTCCGTGGAAATCGCGGGATGATCAGCCAGAGGGTTAAATTCACATCGGAATAGTAAGAATGAGTAACCACCAATGTTTAGATGATGGAATGAGGTGGCAAACTGTGGGTAACGCCCAGTGTCGTGTGTAACCTATGAAAACAGTTCCAAGATACTGAATCCATCCAGAGAAAACCTGAGCAAGGTCGTCCGAGAGCAATGATGGCCACAGAGGATCGCTATTTGTCCATTTTAGCGAGAAGTAACAGAGGCCTACAGCTTCTCAGCTCCCTTGGGACCAGCATGCAGCCACAGGAACCCGTGTAACAAGGGCGACTGTTTCTAAAAGATTGAATGAGAGAGGATTGTTTGCCAGAAGACCGGCTGTTTGCATCCCGGACAGAAGAGTCAGATTAGAATGGTTAGGGCAGCATGGTGATTTGGAGTACGGAGCAATGGGTGACCGTTCTGTTCACCGAAGAGTCCCGTTTTAGCCTAAACTCCGATTCTCGACGATCTTTCATATGGAGAAAGCCAGGAACCCGCTACTACCCTCCAATGTCCGCGAAATCAACAATTATGGCGGTGGCGGTGTCATGGTCTGGGTAGGCATAATTTTGGATGGCCGCACACCTCTCCACGTCTTTAACAGAGGCTCTGTGACTGGTGTGAGGTATAGGGATGAGGTCTTGAAGCCCTATGTTCGCCTTTTCCTGGGTGCAGTGGGCCCCGAGTTCATCTTACAGGATGATAACGCCAAGCCACAAAGAGCTCTCCCTGGTCGACGAATTTCTCGAGAATGAGGATATTCGCCGGATGGATTGACCAGCCAGGTATACAAAAATCAACTGTATAGAGCATGTCTGGGACGCTATAGGGAGGGCGATTGCAATTCGCCTCCGAGAACCATCCAGGAACTGAAAACAGCGTTTGTAGACAAATTCAAAATCGCACGGGCTACTGTTAGGCATGAATTGCTTGTCAAAGTGTTCTGCCAAAACTGTAGCTTTTTCATGATTAGTTATGCAACCTTACTATCGACACAGATCTGCTTGTTTACAGTTGATTTTTTCTTGAATCTTTTAACAAACGACCAAAAAGTATTGCTAGGCTCATTGAACCCTGTAATTTTCTCATCCCAGAGTTCTTTATGATGTCAAGAGATCATTTTCTTAATGGTCTTACTGAGTCTATTTAAGTGCTTTTTCGTGTTGGGATCCCAGTTTAAATGAAACCTCTTTCTAAGCCTATTCCGTTGTTTAATTTGTTTTTGATGTGAGGCGGCAGTTTGTCAGGGAAGTGAAGACTGAATCTTACGAGCGGCTTTATTGCAAGCTGTATGAAATCCTGAGTCGTCTTGAGGCTATTAATATCTGGTGGATTTTTGCAGAGCAAGCCATTAAAATGTTTTCAGGTAGTGGCCTTAAGATAGTCTGTCTCTATAGTTTTAGTAGTGACTGAGGTGGCGATTATAGGATAGTGATCTGAATTTAACTCTTGCAATACTTCCAGATAAACTGAGAGAGAAGTAGTGGAAATACCTATGGCTAAGATATCTCCTCTTCCTGGATTATATGGGAGGAAGGTGTACTCAGTTTGTGCGTTGAAATAAACAAGGTGTATATTAATAAATTCGAATGACTTTTCACCATTACATTTAGTTTTTCTGCAAAAATTACTCAGTGTTATTTTGCATTGAAATCACCTGCAAGTATTACCTGCTTTTCCTATCCAAAATATTTGCAATAATGCGCTCTTCCAAGGGATTCTGCACTACGGTAAAATAATATCATAGTATGGTAATAGCACACAAACAATGACCAGTTCTTGTCCGTTATTCCTATTTTCATTAATCGTGCAGGACTGCAGCGAATTTTTAACATAAATGGCGACCGCTGCCACCTCTGTGACTTAGTCTATCGCAACGATAACACTTAAAAGTTAGAAATATTCATTCCAGTGCTTGGGTTAGAATGCGTAGTAAACATAAGACTGATATATGAGTCTTATGTTTAATTAAAAAAGTAGTAAATTCATTAAGTTTGTATTGGACGCTGCACGCGTTCCACGTCACTAATTTAATAGTGTTCCTGATGAGTCTGATTCTTCCCATAACCTGTGTTTAGGAGATTGTATTTCTGTTGATTGGTTTGTGCTATTATCAGGATATTAAAAATATGTGAATTCAATAACCACTTGGAAATATGCCATGTGATCAATGACACATAAACAAAAGCCTTTAAAGTGCGAGAAAAATTTTCTGAGTTTCTAGTTGAATTCATAAAACGATTATTGTACGTACTACTTTTAAAAAGGAAGTGTTTAAAAATGTGATTTGCGGTCCTTATCTTTAGAGTTTGTCTAGAACTAATATATGTACTGTAGTGAATAGTGTGTGAAAACTAATGTATGTGTAATAAGGAACATGCGACTACAGTTGGTAAATAACAGGGAACAGCTTCTGAATTCCCACCATATTTTTATTGATCTATTTTTCCCTTCATCATTGCTTTAATTTCACCTTTTAGGTACTCAATATATCAGGCCTATGATTACAAAAAATTATCATATCACACGCTATTCATGGCTACATCAGTTAAACACGTATTAATTTAAATATCCTTTTTTTACATATTTCAGTGGAGTCAGTGTCATGTGTCAACTAACTCTGCTGTGCCTGCAGTTCAGATTTTTCTACTTGCTGCCCTATGGGAAAAAACTGGTTTTGGAGATGGGTCGGCTATGTCAGCTCTCTCCGTTAGCTCAGATAAACCCCTGTGGGATCAGGTCTTATAGCTGCGTTCAGACGGAGGCGTAAAGGACATAAGTGGTTTAAGCCGAGCTCGTTGCCAAGGCAACCAGTCTGTGCTACGTGACAAAATCTGGTTTCAGGCTCGTGGCATAGGATTCAAGTATTTATAACCTTCATATTAACCTAATATGAATGCAGTATTTATAACCTTCATATTAACCTAATATGAAGGTTATAAATACTGCATTCATATTTTTATACAATGAAATTCTATTGTCTCATGAACTTTCACATGTAAAGAAATCTCTTAGATAACTGTAAATCAATAATAAAAATTCTTTCATGCAGATGTATTATTACTCAATAACTATTTAACACAAATTAAACAATAATTGAAATTATTAATTCATTATGTCAACTTTGTCTAAAAATATCCTAATGATCATTCCCAAGTTTTTGAATGCTTTATACTTTTCCTGTTATTTGCATAACTTAGCATGCAGGCGAATGCCCACATCCAAAACGAACATTCATTGGTTTTCGATACTTTACTGGTGACCAGATAATGTTCCAATTTGTCTTCACATACCTTTTCAAAAGACAGGCATCATTAGAAGTTGCTTTATATTTTCAAATAATCAAAAACAATATTCTTTTTCAGAATTTCAGTTATTAATGTAAATGTTAACACTATTGCATTTTATAATTTCAGAAAATATAGGCATACCAATGAAATGCTAAAACATTAACCCCTTCTTCTGAAAAAATTTAAAAAAGAATGCAAAAACAATTTTGTTTTATTATAAAGTAAATAAAAAACATCTCTTCATCTCAAGCTTCCGCTCTCCAAAATCTGAATAAAATCTCCTATGTTATTTCACTATTTCTGATATTTTATACGAAACATTGGGCAGTATTCTGAAGTCCATTTATAAATATTTAAGTTCTGGTAATGAAATTTCCTGTGTATCATTATGTATTTTGTTTCAACGAAATTTCTCTTCAATACTTTACGTGTTTAAGAAACATTCTCTATTCGTAAAAAGCATATTTAACTTTACTGTATTTTTTTTAAATACTTCATGAGTTTATGTCTGAAGAGCTCCGTGTTCTATATTCCTCGATAGCTATAACTTTTAATGGTTTATTATTAATTTGGAATTGAATATGCATACACAGCTTATTTCGTTTTATCCAACAATGAATAAATTAACTTCAACATGTTCCACAATATGTTTTGATCTCGCATGCAATTGTTTTGTCACGTGACCAAAAAAGTTACGTTATTACATATCAGTCACTCAGCATTTTCTCTTATATCTGATTTTACAAATTGCGTTTTTGTCACTGTAACTTTACATTAATAAATGTATGCTGCTGGGAGTTTATATTCTTTACAAACTCGTATGTCATGTTTTATGCTTTCACAGTATCTCAACATAAAACTCATGATTGCTTTACCTTGCACTCCGTCTGCGGCGCGTCTTCTTGTTTGGCCTAATTCCTAGGCTTGCGGCATCTTGCTCACCCCACTTCTGCCATCACCTCATTCCCACAACTTTACCACGTCAGACTTACTACTGTCATGTGCCTTCAGGCATCTCTTTAAAAGAGCTGGAAACAGCGTGCTACCCCAGCAATAATTGTTCGGATCGGATCGGATCGCATTTTCTCCACAGGGTTACTGCGAGTACATGTTAGGAACATGCATATCAGATTACACGGAACTATCCTTGCTTATCTATCATCTTTACCAGACTTCAAGAATTGATAAATACTAATGCTATCATTTCTCCTACCCAATTTGAATTCTAAAAACATTCCACTACTCATCAAATTCTTCGCATTATTGAACACATCAGTATAAGTTTTAATAATAAAGAATGTGTTATTGGTTGCTTCCTCAACATTGAAAAAGGCCTTTGAAAAAGTATGGCATCCTGGAATTATCCACAAAATGATAAATTATAATTTTCTTACTTACGTCATAAAATTCATCAATAGTTCGTCTAAAGTAGAAAATTCACGAGTAAAATCAGGAACTATCTCTCTTTTTAAGTCAGTTGAAGCTAGTGTTCCACAAGACTATGTTCTTTCAACTATTCTCTGTAATATTTTTATTAATGATATGTCTAATCCTCATCGTACTCTTTCCCAAATCTGTAGATTACACAACTCCGTTAGCAGGTCATGCAGGCCAGACACTGCTTTTCAAATTCTTGAGAATGCACATAATGAGGTCTATAACTGGTGCATTAAAATCAACCCTTCTAAATCTGTTGCAATTCTTTTCAACAACAACAACAACAAAAAAAAAAAAAAAAAAAAAAAAAAAAAAACCAGCTACAATTTACAAATTAAAATTATCAAAGTGCAGCTCAACAAATCAGTAAAATATCTCGGAGTGTATCTGGACAATAAATTAAAATTCGAGGAGCATGTAAATAACATTTGAATCAAAGCACAGAAAGCTTTCACGGCAGTTTATCCCTTATTAAAAATAAACTCTCACCTAAGCATTGAAAATAAAAGAGTTATTTCTCTATGTACCATGGACCCTGTCATTCTATATGCAGCCCCAGAAAGGGTTGGGGCTCCAAACCAAAACCAAAAGAAGTTACAATATAGTACGTTTCTCCACATCATCTCCAATGCCCCATGGTTTTTACGAAACAGTATCATCCATGCTGACCTTCCTTTTATTTACACAAAATAATTTCTATCTGTGCATACACTTTACATTGTTACCATCAGTCAGAAGTCTTTAAATCATATTCTAAAAAAAAAAATTAAAAAAAAAACTGGGGAGTAGGGAAGAATATATAAGTTGTGGCGACACGCTGCCTTTCTGTGGCAATCCTAAAGAATTCGTCTGTCACGAGGATCACGTGCCCACATGATGCATCGTTACGTCTACGTCTACTTTTCTGTTTGATAATTAGTTGCACTTAAGATTTTGTAGAATTAGAAATGTCGTGAAAATAAATGTTGGTGTTTTTAAAAAGTGTCGGCTCAGATTTTCGAACCTATGATTTACTTGTTAAGCAACAAATTTGGCGAGGCAGCCAGGATGAATGTCACAGGGTGACATTATCGATTTCGACACTTGATAATTTACGAAAATAAGTGAAGTTCCTAGGTGCAAACATGGATGATTTAGAAACACTAAAACAGAAGCGGAAAGCAATTAGGAGTGTATTTACGAAAACAGCTAATAAGTTGGATGAACTGATACGATCAGATTCTCCGGATTTGGACGATTTAGAAATTTATTTAGATCAAATTTCAGAGAAGTATAAAACTTTACGAAATACGGATGACTCTTTTTTGGAACTTCTACAGAAAAAAGGCTGTACTGAAGGAGAATACGAAAGAGAATTTAGTGCAGCTCAAGAATATTACGATAAATTATCTACGTTGAAAGTAAAAGCCAACAGGAAAAAGGATAACTATTCACAGCCTTCTACTGGTCCACCGAGTAGCGGTTCTTCATCAGGAATAGTTACAGCCGCAAAACAGAAATTGCCAGAGATCGAATTGGTGAAGTTCGATGGAGACTCCCGAAAGTGGTTGACATTTTGGACGAGGTTTAGTAAAATACATGAAGATACTCGCATCGACAAGAGAGACAAGTTACATTATCTACTACAATCTACGAAACCTGAGACTGCGCCTAGAGCAATAGTGGAGTTTTCCTGCTACGGAAGAAAATTACGAAAAAGCCGTGGAGTATCTCAAAGAACGATTTGGAAATGAAAATGTTTTAATTCAAATTTATGTTAGAGAGCTATTAAAACTGGTAATCAATGACAAACAAAAGATAGACTTATTAACTCTTTATGACAAGTTGCAAACTCAACTACGCGCATTGGAAACACTCGGTTTAACCAAAGAAAAATTTGCAGTTGTTTTATTTCCTTTAGTGTTCCTTTATTAAATCAGCACTTCCTGCTGATTTAATACAAATCTGGTAAAGACAACGAGGTATGTCACCTGAAACAACAGGTAAGAGTGATTTGGAGTCATTGATTGATTTTCTAAAAAGGGAAGTAGAAACCGAATTTAGAGTTAAACTTACCCGTGATGTTTCGGGTTCTGATAAAGTAAGTAATAAGAAAAATAAGTTTTTTGACACAAAATCTGTTGTTCCAACTGCATGTGAACTAATTAATGCAAATAGTAGTAAGTGTAATGATAATTTTCAAAAGTATAAAAAGTGTGATACTTGTATTTTTTGTGAAAAATCCCATTTCTCTGAAAGTTGTAAAGATGCATCTTTAATTAGTTTAGGATGTAAGAAGGATATTATTAAGAAAACGAATGTTTGTTTTGTGTGCCTTAAGAAAAACCATAGAGCAAATCAGTTCACAGCTAAACATAGGTGTACCTTATGTAAAAATCGACATTTTGTGATTACGTGCCCTGACTTGCCTTCTAACAAAACAAAAAGTGTCACAAAGTTAGGGAATGACGAAAACAAAACAGGCATTCTTAATAACTATGTTAAGGTATCAGATGTATATCTTCAAACTTTAATTGTAAAAATTCAGAATGGTTCTAAAGAAATGTTTGTACGAGCAATTTATGATAGTGATTCTATGAAATCATATTTATGTAATGATGTTGCTCAAAGGTTAAATTGTAAGTGTATTGGTGAATCAAAAAATAAGCAATTTCTTTTTGGTGGAGTTGAGACTTCAGAAAATGTATATAAAAACTATGTTATTGAAGTAAGAAATATATATAGTAAATATAAGTGTAAATTAGAGGTACTTGGTCAAAACAAAATTTGTTCTGAAATTAAGCAACTCCCATCTTGTTCGTGGTTACGCGAAATTAAGTCATACGGTATCAAATTAAGTGATTTAGAAAATGGTACGTGTAAGGTAGATAAAGAGATAAAATTACTAATTGGATTTTGCTGGTAAGTTGCTAACTGGAAAAATTGTTCCCCTTATGTGCGGCGTCAGCGCGGTGCATACGCAGTTAAGCTGGACTGTTATGGGTAAATTTACTGGCACTGAGACAACTATGATAAATTATGCATCCCTCCTAATTTCTTCTCTGTTAGTGAAGGGTCAATGTATTAGTGATCTCTGGAAGTTAGATGTTTTGGGTATTAGAGAACCTTCCGTAAGTAAAACCAAAACTCAGTTACAGGAGGATACGCAAAAATATTTTGAAGAGACTCTTACGGTAAATTCAGAGGGAAGGTACGAAGTAGCATTACTGTGGGTGTTGGATAGCTCGCTTTTACCCGAAAACAAAGTGATAGCAGAAAAATGTCTTGTAAGTACTAAAAGGAAATTAATGACTACGGGAAATTTTGACGCTTACGGAGACGTTTTCCAGAACTGGTTAGCACTCGGGATAATTGAAAAAGTACCGGATAAGAATAAATATAAGGGTGTACATTATTTACCTCATAGAGCAGTTGTTAAAGAAAATAGTAGCACGAGTATAAGACCGGTGTTTAATGCAAGTTCTCATTCGCCTGGTTACCCAACATTGAACGATTGTTTATCTACTGGACCAAATTTAATAGAAATTATACCTTCGATTCTTAATCGGTTTCGCAAGAATTACGTTGGTGTCACTTCAGATATAGAAAAAGCGTTCTTGCAAATATCTATAAGGGAAAAAGATCGAGACTTTTTGAGATTTATGTGGTTCAGTAGGGATAATCAAGAACAAGTTGAACTGTATCGGCATGGAAGGGTAGTTTTTGGTATTACGTGTAGTCCGTATTTATTGGCCGCTACAATACAATATCATTTGAGTGTAGTTCCCGAAAGCTTAAGTCATACAGCGGAGATTTTGAAAACATCCTTTTACGTAGATAACTGTGTGGCTAGTATGGATTCAGAAATAGAAATGAGAAAGTTTGTAAATGAATCACAAATAATTATGGCTTCGGGTCATTTTAATTTAAGATTCTGGAAATCCAATATAAGAAGTGTTGTGCCAGAGGAAGATTCCTCCACGGAAGGAGATGTGTCTGTTTTGGGCCTTGTATGGCATACAGTTACAGATACCTTATCTTGCAAAATAAGTCAAGATATAAAATTGGATGACCTAGTTACTAAAAGACTAGTTTTAGCAGTAGCTCATCAGGTGTTTGACGTTATAGGGTATACGGCTCCTGTAATGTTGATTCCAAAACTAATTTTACAGGAAACTTGGAATTTAAGGCTTAAATGGGACGATGTTCTTCCCGATGAATTAACCAAAAAGTTTAAGTTTTGGCTTAAAAAGTTGT
The DNA here is from genome assembly GCF_044657685.1 of Stegodyphus dumicola. Lineage (NCBI taxonomy): Eukaryota > Metazoa > Arthropoda > Arachnida > Araneae > Eresidae > Stegodyphus > Stegodyphus dumicola. The sequence goes on along the minus strand of NC_140778.1, from coordinate 62,314,319 downwards.
ACTTGCTATCCAGTATCCAAATACCTAGATGGGTAGGTCTCAAATCTATTAATGAAGCTGTGAGTATACATCTGTTTTGTGACAGTAGTAAAAGTGCGTATGGTGCATGCGTCTTTTTAAGAGTACAGACTGGCAAACAGGTGAAGGTTAGTTTGATACACGCAAGATCGAGAGTAGCTCCTTTAAAACCTATTACGATTCCTCGATTAGAACTTCTTGCTTGTAATATTGGTTCTAGGTTATTGTCTTCAGTTGTTAATGATATTGGCCTACATGAAGTTCGTATTCATTGTTGGACTGACTCCTCGACGGCTTTAAGTTGGATACGACGAAATCAACGTTGGGGAGCATTCGTTTTTAATCGTGTACAGGAAATCAGGTCGTTGACCTCCCTAACTGTATGGCGACATGTCCCTGATAGTCTCAATCCTGCTGACCTACTTTCTAGAGGTTGTTATGCAGATCAATTAATAGAACGAAAATGGTGGGAGGGACCTGATTGGTTACGGGAAGATGAGGCAAATTGGCCTAAATCTAATGATGAACCAGATGAGGATTTGGTTAATTCAGAAATACGTAAGACAGTTATTGTTACGTTGGCAAAGAGTGATAATTGTATTGGATGGTACTATAAGTATTTCTCATCATTTAAGAAAATTGTAAGAATGTTATCATGGATATTCAGATTTTATAATAATGTACGTAAGAATAATAATAACAACCATTCTAAGGATTTGACTGTATCTGAAATAGAAAAGGGAGAAATAGCTTTAATGTTATTAATACAAAAAGAGTCGTTTAATGGTGAAACAGATGATAAGCTAAGACGACTCAAACCATATGTCGATAGTCAGGGTCTAATAAGAGCTAAGTCTAATGTTGCTTATCGTGACGACTCTAGCAGCTTTAAGTTCCCCATCATATTACCTTCTGAGCATCCAGTAGTCAAATTATTGATATTAAGTGCACACAGAGATTTGTTGCATGCAGGTACATTATTGATGTCGCATTTAAGAGAAAAATACTGTACCTTAAAATCACGTAAAACTATAAGGAACTGTATAAGAAAATGTGTAACATGTCAGAGATTTAAGGCTAAAAGAGTAGAGACAGTCCCAGGCTTTTACCAAATGATAGGGTTCGTGATTCAGACATTTTTGAAATCGTAGGGTGTGATCTTGCCAGACCCTTGCATTTAAAGACGAAAATCGTACATTGTGCTCTTCACCTGTGCGGTTTATCGTGCTATCCATATGGAACTGGTTACCTCATTAACAACTGTATCATTTTTTCAAGCTTTAAGATGTTTTATAGCACGTCGTGGACGCCCTACCACCATATATTCCGATAATGGGAAAAATTTTGTGGGTGCAGAGAGAGTTCTGCAAACCATTGACTGGGACAGCCTCTGCTCTAAGGCTGCTGAAAAGAGAATACAATGGAAATTTAATCCTCCATCCGCCGCTTGGTGGGGTGGATGGTGGGAGCGTTTAATACAAATTGTAAAACAAATATTAAGAAAAATTTTAGGTTGTGCTTCTCTTGGTTATGAAGAGTTACTCACTGTCTTGTGTGATTGTGAAAGAATTGTCAACTCAAGACCACTTACGTACGTGTCTGACGATATTGAAGATCCCTTGCCTTTAACTCCAGAAAAATTTCTGCATGAAACTCCACAGTCGGGTGTACCTGATATTGACAATGTGGACAAAGAAAAATTGAGTAGAAGAGCGAAGTATCTCCAGAGAATGAGAGAATTGTTAAGAGTGAGATTTCGCTCTGAGTATCTAGGGCAGTTAAGACAGCAGTCTACCAGAAATTACAAAAATAAACCTCTCTCCGTAGGAGAAATTGTCTTGCTGGAGGATCAAAATAAATACCGTGCATATTGGAATTTAGCACGCGTTATTCGAGTGATCCCTGGTCGAGATGGCAACATAAGAGTTGCTCTTGTAAAAAGTAATAATTCAGAGTTCTTGAGACCGATATAGAGATTGTTTAGATTGGAACTAGATAATATAATAGATAATACTCAAAATGAGCAAGTTCCTTTCACCACCAGTAGTGGTAGAGTTGTAAAATCACGAATAATGTAATTTATGTCTTTGAGTTATTATGATTAATTTTTGTGCTATTATTGTTGTATTATTACTCAGTATTAATTTTGTTTTCAAGTAATATGATTTAAGTATTAAGTAATTTTCTTTGTTATATAACCATCATTTATATTGATGTAAGTTTTATGTTTTGAGCGTATAGCCATCCACTCAAAAGGTGGGAGAATTGTGGCGACACACTGCCTTTCTGTGGCAACCCTAAAGAATTCGTCTGTCACGAGGATCACATGCCCAGATGATGCATCGTTACGTCTACGTCTGCTTTTCTGTTTGATAGTTAGTTGCACTTAAGATTTTGTAGAATTAGAAATGTCGTGAAAATAAATGTTGGTGTTTTTAAAAAGTGTCGGCTCAGATTTTTGAACCTATGATTTACTTGTTAAGCAACATAAGTAAATACAGTACAGTCAAAAGTCATTAATTCGGACACCCATAATCCGGAATGATCTATAATCCGGACCTCAAAGCTACAAACTTTCTGCGCATGCGCGTTTAATGTGTAACGGAGTTATACGCTAAGCTAAAGTTATCTAATTCAGTTAATGTTGCAGATTGCGTTGTTCCTTAATCTTCGAATTGGATCCGGCTTATTATTTTTTGCAGACTGTTAGAGCAATTTTATAAAAGTAAGCTTGAGCTTGATTATGTCAAATAGAATTTCCGATATATATTTACTACAAAGCGAAAGTATGTTTTGAAATCCAAAATCTGTTTATGAATTTCACACTGCTCTGCGGCAGAGGGGGGGGGGCAGAAACGTCATCATTAGATTATGATAGATTAGAAAGATTATGTCAAATAAAATTTCCGATATATATTTACTAATATGTAATTTGTATCTACAAAGCGAAAGTATGTTTTGAAATCTGAAATCTGTTTATCAATTTCACGCGGCGGATTGGAAGTTAATCTGTCAGCACTATCCTTATCTTCAGGGCAGATGTTTTTATTTTATTTGGTTTATAATTCCGTACTAAGTGTAGTATTTTATCTCGATGTACTCCGTCTTTGATATGATTTAAATCAAGTTCCTGGTCATTATAATTCGCTTCCGATAGTGAAGAAAGTGACCCAGAGGTTATTGAAAACGAAAACATTTCGATTGACAAATTAGTCGGTATTCTCAACACAGCAATTATAGGACTTGAACAACGGAACTTTGTAACTAAACAAGAAATTATGTCTGTTTAATAGAATTAAAGAGAAAGTATTATCACATGAAACGAAGCAACTTACATTGAAGGAAATGTTTAATAAAGTAAACAAATAAATATTAAGCTTTTTCTTTTTGTAAATTTTGATACCCTTTAGATCATAATTGTTCTTTATTTCATAAATTACGGTTTCATATTTTTAATTTTGTAATTTCTGCATGCCATCTTACCAGATTTAAACTGATGATCTATAATCCGGAAAAATCGATAATCCGTAATCGCCGAAGTCCCGAGGAGTCCGGATTAACGACTTTTGACTGTATACCTTTATATATCCTGGTAACTACCTAGGTCAACTGTGTTTCAATCTGGTCCTGCTCTTCACATAAAATAAAAAATCAAATGTGAGAAATGAGAGTAACTATTTGTTTAACAGGGCATATTTTAAGCTCCTATTAGAAAAAAAAGATACATAATTTCAAGTTATTTGTATTAAATATAAAAGAAAGAAATTTAAAGACCTTTGAAATGAAAAGACTTTTGTTTAATTCATGTCAACAATTACTTCTATTACTCCAGTGGAGAGCTATGAAGATTTGATCAGAGGATTCAGGCATTATCCTATAAAGACAAAATGTCTTTTCTAATAATATATTTTACTTTTTACAGCAACAGAAAAATAAACCAATCAGCTTGCAAGAATAGAAAACATTTTATAATTAAAACAAATAACATAATATTAGAGATTATAAGTTATGTTTGATAATAATCATCAATGTCCAGTCTTAAAAATTCCAACTTTCAAGTTAATTAATAAAAGACTCATATTGATTATTCAATGCAAAATGCTTGCATAGAGCTTGATGAATTCTCCAAATAGCAAGTGTATAAACTGCATGCCCTCATGTTCCAAAAACACAATGGTTTTGGCTGTGGATTTGAGATAAACAGGAATAAGTTTATCAAAAAAAATTTCCAAAATACTTCTTTTTATGAACATTTTTCTACCAAATCTTCAAATTATAAACAATGTGGTCCGAGTTTCGATTTGGGTAGTAAAGTTGCTTGTTGAGGTTTGCATTTTTAAGGGGTAACACTGTGATAAATCTGAACACTACTGGTATACATAAAATTACAGTTTCATTGGAATGCACTCTATTGCCTATTTGGGAATAAAAGTTTTCTCTGCAATGCGTGTTGACTTGCATTTCTTCATTTATTTTCTAAAAGATTTTCCTTGAGTTAAAGAAAAAAACACTTTTTTTAAATTAATTATTTATAACTCACTCATACGAAAAATGTATTACATAACTGTATTCTTAAAGAACAATACATATTCTTCTGATTTTAGCTTACGTCCGCTAAAATCAAACAACAGTTATAAAAGGAGGAGGAAACAAAAAGAATATGTTTGCTTTTTCTGTCTGAAAGAAGAATGCTCAACTACACAAGACACTAATTTCAAATTTATACTTTATTGGGACTTACTTTCCTGAATGCAGGACAGAGGGGAAAAAAATATTTATTTACATTTACATATAACCATGTGAATCGCATATAAAATGTGAAATTCTTAATTTACTTCAAAAGTTTCTTTCCATCGAAAACATGTGCGGCTTTCGAACATTCATGAAATCCACTACGAGGCTGCTGTCGTCATGAAGTTTGGCCACCCCAAGTATATATAATAAGTTATTTGCACATGCAAGTATGTTAAAGGCACATATTGCTTTCCACACAGGTACAAAACAACATGAGTGTGTTCGTGCCATTTATACTCAAAAGTCATATTAAATCTTTATCACACATGAACAAGTTGTATGTGATGAATTATTTGCATCATTAAAATAAAACTGTTTACACACACTGGGGGCAACTTACATGAATGCAATGTTTGTAAATCATCCGCACACACAAGTGCATTAAAGAGACAAATACTTATCCAGCAACAATGAGAAATGACATGAATGTGATATTTGTAACTAGATATTCACAGTTAAATGTGTGTTAGAAACATACATATTTTTACCCACACTGGTGAGAAATTATAAACATGTGCTAAATGTAGCAGTTCATTTAAATTCAAAGGTTATTTAGCAATACATGTGCTTATTTAATCTCATGAAAAAGTTATATGCAATAAATCATTTTCATGCATGAGTGAATTAGCTAAGGAGTTTATTAAAAAATGCTGCCTCTGCAGGGAGATATCTCATATTTAATCTTCAAATGTTTCATGCTGCATGACTTCTGTTCTTGTGAAACTTTAGCTGAACCACGCTTTTATACTAATCACCATAATGCCATTTCTTGCAAACTGTAAATACAAATAAGAAAATATCTAGAATTACAAAATAAGCTTACTTTTAAGTCCTGAAATATTATTTGAATTTTCAAAACTGAACACAATGTAAAGCCAATAATTAAAGTCAAGAAATTATCCAAATTGGTGTACAAATATTTCTAATTCATTTTTTAAATCTGGGACACAACACAATATAAATCTGATTTAAACTTATCAAAAACACAAAACTGTAATTAAACTTTATTAAGGTTCACTAGAAAGTATGAAATTATGCATTGTATGGATATTTACCTAAATGATAAGTGGAATTTGGTTGGAAATTAAGAATACAGATTTGTAAATAGATAAAAAATAACTAGAACAAGAAAAAGAAGTTGAAAAGAAGTATTTAAAAAAGACTGATGAATAACATTTTGAATAACTCTAGAGTTCCATTTAATTAAATGAAATTTAAAAAAAAATTGTGTACGTACACTCACGTTTGTGAAAATTGCAACACCAAGAAGGAATCATCATAATTGAATGCAATTTAATACACAGTTGAGTGGTAGTGGTACAAATAAATGATTAAATGTTCAAAGCAAACAAACAAGAACAAGAGATCAGAATCAGTATTTTGTGTGGCCACCACGCGCCGCAATAAGTGCTGCTACACGACGTGGCATGGAGTCAAACAAAGTTTGAATGTCTGACTGAGGAAGAGCATTCCATATCGTTTGTACGCATACCCAAAGTTCGTCTGCAGACGCAACAGGACGAGGAACACGAGCAAGACGCCGACCAATGACATCCCACACATGTTCAATTGGCGACATATCCGGGGAACACGCAGGCCAAGGAAGAAGCTGTACCTGCTGCGCTGCAAAGAAGGATTTAACAATCCGAGCAGTATGAGGGCGGGAATTGTCCTGTTGAAATACAGCGCCTGGCAAGCTTTGAAGGAAGGGAACAGCTTCGGGCTGTAGAACTTCACGGATATACCGGTTGCTGTTCAGATTGCCCACAATTCGTAGCAATTGAGATCGTCTATGATATGCTATGGCGCCCCAGACCATAACTCCGGGTGTTCGTCCACTGTGGCGTTCACCGGCATAGCGTCTGACACGAATGCGGCCATCATGGTACCACAAATTAAAGCGGGATTCGTCAGAAAACACGACATGCTGCCAATCAGCACGCCAGTCTCTATGCTGATTGGCTCATTGTAGCCGCAGGCGGCGATGGTCGTGCGTTAGGGGGATCCTGTATAAAGGAGTCCGTGCGCGCAGTCCACACTGCAGCACACATCTACGAATTGATGAAGCACACAATGAAACACCTGTAGCTATTGACCACAGTGCTGCCAATTGTCTAGAGGAAGCTGTACGGTCCGTCCGCGCCATGCGGACCAGGTGTCTATCATCGCGAGCTGACGTCACATTTCGGGGTCCACTCCCAGATTTCCGAGTTGTCCGACACTCGTCCGTCCACTGCTTCCAAACGCGCATCACTGTGCTGCTGTTACGCTGCACACAAGAGGCTACTGCATGATACGACAATCCAGCTTCACGAAGGCCGATGATTCTCCCTCGTTCAAACTCTGTAAGTTGTTCAAATCTCGCTCTCTTTCGTCGACGAGGCATAAGTATAGATTGAGTTAACGTTTACCACTAGCAGATAACCACCGATAACCATACACGCCTCGCTACAGCAGTCTATTTATTCGGATCCATCAGCCGTTCAGAGGGCGCTGCTCAGCATACGCATGCGCTACGGATTTGCAATTCTAATCATTTGCATATCATGCGCTACTTTGCATTTCCTGAAAATTTCAGCCCACTCGCGTAAGTCCTTCATGGTGTTGCAATTTTCACAAACGTGAGTGTATTTTCATTTAAAATGAAATTACATTGAATTACCTAAACAAATATACCCCATCATATTATTTATTTAAATATGATTTATAATGTAAAATGACACTTTCCTTATAATCAAATAATTATAAATACAGTACAAAGTGTTTAATCCGGGAGTCCATAATCCAGAATGATCTATAATCTGGACCTCAAAGCTACAAACTTTCTGCACATGCGTAGCGTTTATGCATGCGCATAATACGTTTACACATGCACGTTTAATGTATAACGGACAGTATAAGCTAGGCTAAAAATGATCTAATTATCTATTTCAGTTAATGTTGCAGATTGTGTTGTTCCTTAATCTTCTAAATGGATCTGGCTTATTATTTTTTGCAGACTATTAGAGCAGTTTTATAAAAAGTAAGCTTGAAGTTTCGATTATGTCAAAGAGTTTCTGATTCTGAAGCTGCCAAAGGATCTACAAAGCGAAAGCATGTTTCGATGTCCATCAAACAAAAAATGGATAAAGGCATGAAGAAAGTGACAGAGAGGTTAGTGAAAACGAAAAAATTTCGACTGACAAGTTAGTCGGTATTCTCGGCACAGCAATTACAGGACTTGAACAGCGGAACTTTGCAACTGAACAAGAAATTTTGTCTGTTTATAGAATTAAAGAGAAAGTATTAGCACATAAAACGAAGCAACTTAAACAACTTACATTGAAAGAAATGTTTAATAAAGTAAAGAAATAACTATTAAGCTTTTTTTTTAAAATTTTGATACCCTTTAGATCATAATTGCTTTTTATTTCATAAATTACGGTTTCACATTTTGGTACTTTTCTGTTTTGCTTGCGCAAAACTCTCCAAGCAGTCTTTGTTGCCAACATCATACAGTACACACATAAAAAATGCTAACAAATGTTAATTCTAAGAATTTTTTATTTTGAAGGCATAAACATTTTAATATGGTTTAACATTTTGTAAAAATACATTAATTTAAATATTTACTATGCTTTCATGGTTCTACATCCTGATTCGCCGGTTTAAATCGCGTGACCCCAAGTGATCTCATCTCACGTAACCTGCGCTACAAAAATCTAATTCTCTCAGCAGTTATCTACATTAATTTCAACTTAAATCTTAATTTGGAATACAAGTTTAAATGCAAGAATTATTCCAATTTGTACGAATAGCTTACTCAGAAATTATGTAAACCGCAGTGCTTTACTTCGCTAGTGCATTCTCATTAGAATTTATGAATTTAACAACTGATTTTGCCTTTTCTATATTTTTGCCTTCGGGTGAGCAGTGTGATTGCATTCTAATTGACTTAATTACCGTGAATGGTCTTAGGGCATAAAATTTAACTATCTTGTAAAAATTCTACATAATTGTATGCCAGTATTGAAAGAAATAATGAATTGGATAAGAAATGGCTGCGACTTGTTTTGAAAATGAGGCGTAAAAGGTTATCAGCGAAGATATTCCGTTTGGCATCAGTTGTACCATTATTGGCGACTTTATCGTTTGCGCCGGCAAAACAGAAACGTACCCCTATTTTTAATTGTATAATTTCAGCATGCCATCTTACAAGACTTAAATTGATGATCTATCATCCGGAAAAACCCCTAGTCTGGAATCGCCGAAGTCCTGACGAGTCCGAATTACGGAATTTGTACTGTAAATAACTATCTAAGATTGATGTTTTAATTTAGATGAAAGGTTAATTTCATATAATATTTTTTATTATTACAATTTATATAAAAAAGGCTAAACATGACTGAATGGAAGCATAAGAGTAAATTACTATTCCAAATCATTATTATAATTTATATAAAAATTGCTAAACATAACTGAATGGATGCCTGCATCGCTATTTTGCTACCCAGTTATCGCTAAAGCATAATTTCATCTTGTTGGTTGTTCAAACATAATTTTCTATAATGAATAATGCTTTTTCTTTGCAAAAATTCTCGGTAAAGTACAGAACTGCCAACTTATTTGTTTGCCGCTTTTTACAAGGGTCAAAACAATTGGATTTTTGTCAATTTTTATTTTTTAAGTGAAGATAGGTCGATGTTACATAGATAAAGTAAAGGGTGTGTGCACAGTGCCATTTTTGAGCAATTCTGGGATTTTTGTTTTTAAGTGAAAATAGGTTGCCGTGTACGTGGATACCGAGTATGTGCAATTCTTAAAAACGTGTCAAGCAGTGGGTGATTCTGCACTTCACCAAAATTCTATTGCAGACTTTTCGTCAAGGGCAACTGCCAAACTGTTAAATCCATAGGATATCAAAAAAAAAAAAAAAAAAAAAAAAAAAAAAAAAAGAATTTAAAAATTACACTAGTATTTCAATGGAATCTTAAGAAATTCAGAACTATATAAACTTATGCAATCTGAAATCAGTGCGTACGCTAGATTACACGTGCTGTTAAATGGGCACATTTGCTAGATTTGGTGCTTTTGCACATACATTTTCGCTGCAATTCTTTAACGGTCATCAAAGCGGAACAATACCAAAAATTCTTTTGTACAGATAGCTCTCCATGTAATAAGATTAGAACTATTTTTGCAACCTTCGGTACAGGTGTCTAATGAAGAGGCAATTTTTGGCGGTACACGGAGACTAAGTTTGTGTGAATCTTTGACTTGTTATTTTGGCTTTGCGTAGCGCCAAAAATCGCTGCTACACAAAGACAAAATAACAAGTCGAAGAATTGCACGAACTCAGTATCCATGTACATATTAACCTATTTTTTCACTTAAAAAAATATCAGAGAATCTCAAACTTGGCATTGGCTTGGCAATAAATGAAACAAAAACTTTATGATAATACATGGGGTACCCTTCAGTCTACACTAATCTAAACATGTTAAGAGACCAACTTTCAGAATCAAAAATAAAAAATTCAAATAATTTTGTTTTCAATGTCCTTCAAAAAATTCTCCAAAAATAAGATATTCATCAAAAATTTCTCACAAAATATGACCATTAAATGATAATGCCAACAAGACTTAATCATTTTGTCAAATATTTTAGAAATCGTATGCCTTTAAATCCTGAGTACGTGAGTTAATCGAAAAGACACCCCTACAAACTCTGTGCGAGCAAACAGATGCAAAACTTGTGAATTTTGAAAAGAAAAGAAATCAGAAAAGTGTAAAGTGAATTTTACAGAGAAAACTGATACACATTTAAATATACAGAAACAATTACACAATATACAGTTCTCACGAAAAAATATTAAAGAAGAGAAATGAAACTAATCTTAAAATAATTTCAACAATACTTTTGCTCAGTACTTCCAAAACCTCCATACTTTCCGAAGCACATAGCAAAAAAGCTACTGCCTATGACATTTATTAAATTGTTTATTTTTTTAACATATGTGCTTTATAGCATTTATTATTTTATTTTATTTTTCAGAGACAAACTAAGTTCTTAAAATGGAAAACAATTTCATGTATAATATGATAGCAGAAAATACAACTGAATTACTTTAGCTTTCTTTATCTATTACATGAAAAAAATATAAACGATTTCAAAATAAATATCTATCATGCTTCGATTTCTTACCTGCAGAGATATGACGCTACATAAATTTCTTCTTATACGCACTACACACCTGGTGTCACTGATCTTAATATGTCCAAGATTTGACTGAAAATGTGGGATATTTCATTTCACTTTTCTAACAATGCAATGGAACGCTGCACTAATTTTGTAAATTTTATACACTGACACATTTGATACTGGAGCCCAATAGGCATGGTCTTTAATACTTGTTCAGGATGAGTGGAAATATCTAATATAGTTTTCATGACAGGTACCAAGAATGGTATTACTATCTGTAATGGCATGGTTGTAATACGTAACTGTGTGAAATTCAGAAACAGTTTAAAGCAAAACACAAATAATTTACAGCATACATATTGGATGAAACATTTAGCCACCATTTAGAATTTCAGTTTTTGAAGTTCTTATCTAGACTTCATTATGCAGCAGATATAAACATTGAACACTTATTATCAGGTAAAAATATACTGAACATTTCACCTTGTGGAAACAAATAAATGGTTTATATTTTTTTTTTTTTTCCATCAAATGTGAATTTCTGTTTCTTCTACAAATCTGAATAATATGCTTTACATTATTCAGATTTGCCTATCTGATTTCTAAGAATTTTGCTATACGAATATTCTTTCAACCCATGAAAAAATTCCAGACATGACCTCAAATGAGATTTTCTAGCTACAGTGACAAGTGCTTACTGCAAAAGCAAGGAAAAGTTGTTTCTAACATATGTTCAAAACACTGGAGGCTACTCTTCTGCGCAGATAACATATACATTTTTGTCATCGCTCTAGATGGCTCGTTACACACATAACATTTATCTTTTATGCTTATATCCATATTTAAATCCTCTTCGTGAAAACGAATGAACATTTATGTACTACATAAGACTTCTCGGTACAAGAAACAACAGCGGTAACCCCATTTGGTTACATCATTCAGAAAGCATACAGGAGCTTTGCAGGAGGAAGTCACTAGCGTGGAACGTTCACGATCTGGGTACCACTTTTAGTTCTTTGAGAGAGGAATATAACATTTACCCACTCTCATAAATTCATTGCATATCCTGGAGAATAAGCCTTTGACATACAATTGGGGGCATTTCTTTCCTTAAAATTCTCAACCTCTGTGCAAAGCTTAAGTGCAAGGGAATGACAGGCCTACATTCAGAAGTTAGAATTGATTTTTAAGGCATCTTTTAAGATTAACGGTGCACTCTGGTTGAAATTATAATTTACTGAGAAGTACCAGAGCCAGGCTCCAGTGCAATTTAAGCTCTGGGGCTCCTGGTTAAAAACCCATCCCAGCAGAACAATTTTTTTCGATTTTTCAAATGTTCACGAGCATTGTATGGGAAAGAGTAATTGCAAGTCTGATATAAAGGTGACCATGAGTCGATGTTGACGACAAGAGTTATAAAAATAAGCACCGAGTAGGCAAGCAAATTCACTTTCGAGAGATAGCTGTAACTGAGTGTGTAGCTGGATGGAGAGCTTGGGGAAAAGTAGCAAACCTGGTGCCATTTATTGGCCATTTCAGGTGTTGAAACTGAGGAGTCAGAGCAGTCATGTGCAAAGGAGAAAGAAGGTGGTAGGTGGGCAACAGATTCTCAGTGTGCAGGGGGGGGGCTCTTTTCATTGCCATGCAATTTTGAAAGGGAAGCCAAAAGCAAGGGGAGGAGAGAGGGAGCAGTTAGTCTAAGACATGGTAGTTAATAGAAGTTTAATTAAAATGAAGAAGAGTTACCATTAGGAGATATCATCTGAATTAGTTAATTGTTGGGATATTAAGTTAATTAGAATTTGAGTTATTAGCCTCTAAGAGGATTAGGAAGATTATGTAGATTTTTTCAATAAAAGTTTGAGCGTTTCTTAATTCGTTTAATTTTTGGTTGATGAGCATTGTTAGCTTAGATAATTTGAATACTGAAAATTGTTTCAAGTTCTTTTAAAGCATTAAAAAATTCTATGAACGCTGATGCGGAGTTTTTGGAGGTTTTCGGTTTTGACTGAGTTCAAGAGTGGGATAAGGTTGATTTGGAGTTTTTTCTGTCTGCTGTGGTCCAGAATTTTGATGTTTATTGAGTAGTACCTCATAGTAGGATTTTTTTTTTTTTTTTTTTTTTTTGCTGATTTGCACTAATAGTTTTGGGTTTGGGGAATTTTAAGGAAGCACAATAAGACGCAGAGTGAGAATTACTGCTGTTTACACAGATGGGATTTTCTAAGAAACCTGTTTTTGGGCATAGTGAAGTTTTGTGTTCTCCTGCGCACTTGACGCAACATGGGGCTAGGAAACAGTTTTTGGACGAGTGATGCCATTTTTGGCACTGTGAAATGAGGTTTTTTCAACTATGAAATTTTGAATTTCAACTATGAATAGTGAGAAATGTGTAATGTCATACAGAGAGTCAATATTGGGTGTAGGAAGAAGTTGAACTTGACATAAAGGCATGGGTTGTTGTGTACATAAACATGTCATTTGTACTACTTTATGTACATTATATCCTTGTTCAGTTAGAACGTCACTAATTTTTGTGGTGTCCATGTCAATAGGTAATCCTCGTATTACGACTTTAATTGTTTTTTTGTGTAGTGCATTGATGAAGTAGTGTTTTTAAGATATGTAGTGAGAGTTCTGTGATCATAGAAGTGTTTGAAAATATTTTAAGAAATTCACCGCTGAATGATTTTTAAGATAAGTAGTGAGAGTTTTGTGATCATCGGAAGTGTTTGAAAAGATTTTAAGAAATTCACCACTACTTTTGCTGTAAAATTTAGAAGAGGATTCAGGGGCAAGTTGCTTCAGACATACGTTTTGTTTGATGTTGCTTGGGAGTTTTACCATAATAGGAAGTACAGATTTTTTTTTTTTTTTTTTTCTAGTGGAATAGTTTGATCCTCAGGAGCTTTAGGAAGAGTATTTTGAGTATTATCGTTATCCTGATGATATTTCGTATTGTCCGCATTTAAGATATGAAATTTATTGCTAGTAGTTATGGGATTTTTTTTACGTGTTCTTTTTTTCCTATTTAGGCTACTCGAGTGGGTTTAATGAATCCATCGTTTTGAGTTGAGTTATTATCAGAAAGATCAGAGTTATCTAATATTTTCCTTTTTAGATGTTGCAAGTTAACATTACTAGCCGATTTAGAGGAGGAGGGTTTAGTACACAGAGAAATTAAAATATCTCGCTTACCTATTAGGTAGTCCTTCTGCAGCGTGTCTTCTTGTAACATCTTTGCAAGTGCCTTGGTGTATTTATCCAGTTCAGTAACAGGTCTAGTAGTGTCAAGTTATTTTTTCGTATCCTTGATTGTGTTAATTTTCGATTCCAATACCTTGATTTCCAAATTTAGTTTTTCAATCAACAGAAGGTCCATATTCAGTAGCGGTCATTGTATCATCAGTGAAGTCATCCATAGGCACACTCCAGTCGGAAAAGCTTTTATCCAGAGGAAGAACATCATGGTTCGACTTAGGATCATGGCTCGCCATGAGAGCGGCGGAATGGTGAAGGACGGCGGAATGGTGAAGGATGGCGGAATGGTGAAGGACGGCGGAATGCTGCATGGGTGAAGTGACCTTCACCCATGCAGGCTGAAGGCAGATCCAGAGGAAGAAAAGAACATCATGGTTCGACTTAGGATCATGGCTCGCCATGAGAGCGGAGGAAAATGACCTTCACCCATGCAGGCTTCTGGAGATCTGCCTTCAGCCCATGCAGGCTATCCGATTCTCAAGGTTTTGTTTTAGATATAATCTAAAGAAAATTCAATTCATGGAGGTAGGAAAGGAAGGAGGGGCCACCCGGCGCTAGAAGTGAAGCACTGCTTTGAAGCTTGGGTCACCAGATAGGGTGTTCTTCGTTTACATTCAGAAGCTCGCTTGACACGGTTCTGATAGTATTTTGACAGACGACAGTTCCATACAAATCGAAAAACGGGACAATTCCGCATAAAAGAAAATTCCTAGTATGATGGATAATAACAATTTGTATAGTTTAGCGACATTTAAGCAAAAATCACATCTTGGTTATTTTTCGATAACTAACAACAGTGATTTTGATTATGAATTTGTTTTATAAAATTCTAAGCTGTTGACAAAATATAGATTTTAAGATAAAAATATAGATTTTAAGATAAATGTTATGCTTAAAGAATGAAAAATACGTTACGGTACATTTAAAATTGTATACGTCTTTCGATACCCTTGATAGAGTATTTGCTACTTTTATTTTATTCTCCAAATGCCAAAATGTTTTAAATAAAACAAATTTTTTTCAGATCCAAATATTATTGTAACATGTACCTTTTACAATTTTTTAGAGGAGAGGCTCTACAGCTGCTCATTTTAAACTCATCGTTTTAATTTTATATATCTTATTTGTAATTAGGCACATAGGTTTTTATTAAATGGAGTAACGCATGCAAGGGCTATCTGCCTAAAGAGAGAGATGCCATCACGGAGGAATTTTGAAGAAAAACTGACCTTTGAGTGGGTATTAAAAATAATGCATATAATTTTCATTCAGATTTATTCATATATATTTTTTATGTAAAACTTTTGGGTGTATGCTAAATTAGCGTAAATTACTTTACACGAAAAATATAGTGAATGCACAGAAATTAAAGATTTGCACATGCTGGAAATGAAACATAGGAAATATGTATGGGTATTTATGCATGTGCTTGCAAAAAGCATGTACCTACCTTTGACAAAATACATAAATATTCATTAAATTATTTATAAATGTATTTGAAATGAAGAATTTATTCACTTATAAACAACTGTAAAAGTACAGTGAAGAAATCTAATTATTAAACGTATCTAATTTATAATGATTATAAATGTTATCTGAATATATAATAACCTTAATATTGAATTGTAAACATAAATTGAAATCCTGTTGACAAATACGTTATAAAACTATTTAAGCAAGAATTGTAAAGTAATCTGTTAAAAGGTATTGTAAAGCAAATGCTATGAGATGCGCACTTAAGAACATAATAAAGAGTTTTGGAATATGTATTGTTGAAATGAAGGGTAAAAAAAAAATCTGATAAGTATAATTAAAAGAATTATTCCCCTTACATTTTATAATAACTCAGTTACAAGTTTTAAATAATACTTAAAAAAAAAAAAAAAAAAAAAAAAAAAAAAACTTATCTTATTCCTTTTCAGAAATGTTCAGAGAAAGTTAAGTACTATTTAAAGTATTTCCCTAATTCCTAATAATTCTCTAATTTAAAATGAACCGAATAGAGCATTAATTATAAATTGACTTACATTTTTCGATTTAAAAGATGCCTCAAAAGCCTAAAAATCATGTCATATTTAAGAAAGTATTTTAGGAAAAAGCTCTATAAATAGAAAAGAAATAATGCATAATTTTAATATTAATAATACAATAAACTTTGATCTTAATTTTTGTACCTTAACCAAATAAAATCGAATTACCTTAATTTTTGTTTCTAATGTAATTAACGAAAACTTGAAAAAATATTTCATTCAAATTAAACCATTCTGAGAAAAATGTCCTGTGAAAAGTATAGCATTTAATTCCGTTCAGAACAAAATGTTGTTTAAAAATATATTGTTTTTATATACTTAGGACTCTGAAGTGTTGTAGAAAAAGAAAATATATACATTTATATGTATATTTACGACGTAATCACAAAATATTTACATCCGAACGCGTCAAATCCCATTGAACTCAATGGTAAATGACCCAATGTTTTGGTCACCACGTAGGGATCGCCGGTGCTTCAGAGCAGGGTACGGGAGAAACTTGCTTAGGGCTACTCCATCTTACTTCCTACCTCCATGCTACAAGGAGGGGGAAAGAAAATCTAACAAAGGCCATTTTCAGTACAATTTTAGTTCACTCTAAATGAAAAAAAAATTTTAAACATGGTTAATTTTTACTGCAGTTTTCGACACGTAAATAGAATCGATTGCGAGCCGGCCGGCGATTTAAATAAAAATGGGCAATTAAAAGCTACCATTCTGCTATAGAAATGCATGAACTTTGATGCTAATCTTCACCACGCCTGCCGAAATATCACATATAGATTTAAGAATAATATTAAAACCTTAATGTATGATACAATACTTCAAACACGCGTTTTAAATACACAGGTCTAAAAGGAACTTATTTAGGTTACCTCCTACACACGCTTTTTCGCTGTGCTGCCCGCTATCTTTTCATCCCTCAAATATTGTTTAAACATTATTTTATTGACTAAGTATGTAGGCAACGGCAAACTGCTGATGCCTTTAATATTTCGAATGTTCTTCCGAACTGCGTTCAAACATAATTTATTTAGTTAAACGCAATTCTTTGATTTTCTGGACATTGTTTTAGAAACTGAAGCATTGTTTACATTGCCATAGATAATGATGCTCCCAGCTGTGAGCGTGAAAGTTTTGCACCACAATCTATTAGCAACTCTGCCAGATTTTGATTACCATTCCGACAAGCATAAAACAATGCGACAAATCCCCTGTGATCACGGATGTCGATGTAGTTATTTCAAATCAAAAGCATTTTGACCAAATTTTCTTGATTCGAAATTACCACCATGTGAAGAGGGGATTGTCCATTTGAGTTGGTTACGTTCACATCCGCTCCTTTCTTCCTTAATAGTTCACATATATAAAAAAATAGAGGATTCTTTCGTATAGGAAGCACATTCCACCGCCATCAACAGAGGGGTCGTTCCGCGACTTGAACACTGGTTCACCTAAAAAAAAAAAAAAAAAAAAAAAAACCTGTTTTAGTATTAAATGCTAACTAAAATACTTTAACAAAAACAAAAGTAATAAAAGAGAAAAAAAACTATGCGATGAATCATAAAGTTTCCCATACTACTCAGCAAGTATGTCCGTTTTGAAGAAACGTTTTAAATCTAAAAAATCTTTACATAAATAAATGCAGTACAAAGTCCGTAATCCGGACTCGTCGGGACTTCAGCGATTCCGGATTAGGGGGTTTTTTATAGATCATCAATTTAAATCTGGTAAGATGGCATGCAGAAATTATACAATTAAAAATATGAAATCGTAATGTATGAAATAAAAAACAATTATGATCTAAAGGGTATCAAAATTTACAAAGAAAGCTTAATATTTATTTGTTTACTTTATTAAACATATCTTTCAATGTAAGTTGTTTAAGATGCTTCCACAAAAAATTCAAAAAGCTCCTTTTTCTTGTGTCATATATAGTGGACTTTCCAATGCCATACTTCTCGCATAATTTTGAGACGGATAAGCCTTTATCCATTTTTTTGCAGTAATTCCACTTTTTGTTTAATGGACATTGAAACATGCTTTCGCTTTGTAGATCCTCTTGCAGCTCCAGAATTGGAAACTCTTTTTGACATAATCGAAAGTTCCGTCCGTTATGCATTAAACGCACATGCGTATAAAGTTTGTAGCTTTGAGGTCCGGATTACAGACTTTGTACTGTATCATCAAGTGTCGTTTGAAATAGTATTTCGTATAAGTTGTTATAGTTTATTAAATATTTCTATTCCATATGTACACAGGGGGTCTCAGTACCGCGTTTCAGAACTTCTAGGATGGGTAGAGCCAAAGAGCGTCTATTCTTTGCCTCAACGACTCTGAATTATATACCAATGCAGGGTCTGAAATGCTTTTTTGACGCTGTAGATGGTGTTCCGGTTTTGCAGGAGTTCTTGCAGGGAATTGTCATTTCGCACCAGGACAGAGAGTTAGTAGAATGAATAATTATACAAACGGGAAGTCAGCCAATATGCATTTGGTATATGAGCTACAAACTGTAGTGGGCCAGCCGCACACCGCTTGTACGCGGAACGACAGGCTATGAGGTGTACACCTAGCCATAATTTGTTTGCAAGGCTGCACAGGAGGTTAGCTGAAACAGGTTCCTTTCAAAGAGCTGTAATGAATCGGGCACAATCAACATAGACTCCGGACATCAAACAGAATGTCCTAAATCAGGTACAGGGAACTCCACATTTAAGTACGCAAAGTGTACTGCACGCATGGAGGTAGGAAAGGTTTCTACCTCCATTGCGTTCACTACACCTTATTTACTACCTCCATAAGTGCAGGCAGTCGGAGTTTTCCATTCCGGTATCTGGAGGCTTCTCAGCAAAAACAAAATGCCTCCCTATCACGTGCAGCTTATCCAAGCACATCGCCAATCGGGCGATTATGCAGCTCATATTCCTTAAAATATTCATAGGAAAGAAAACTATCATTCTTTTGAAATTATATTTTTAAGGCAGGCAGAAACAGCCTTTTTTGAAACTCAACAGCAAATGGTATTGAAGAGGTAAAAGAATGTATATATATATATTTTAAAATTCCAAGCAGATATAAACATTGTAACGGAAATGAATGAGCTACTTAGAGCAAATAATAAATGATTACATTTTGGTAGAACAACTTATGGAAGTGAAGCTAGCCAAAATAAAATTTAAAAAAAGGTTTGCTGAAAACCGCTGCGTACCTCAAGGAAGATTTGGATGGTTTATTTTAGTGAACGCAAAGCAGACTAGAACTATTCGCGAGGGAGGAATTTTTCAGGAAAGCTGTCTTAGATTTCCATTAGGTTTTTGAGGTAGATTTACGCGAGATCCTCTTTTTACAGGAGAAAATGTGTTCGGAAATTGATACATGTTTCTGTAGAAAATTCGCACTATCTTTGCAGCTTGTTAAAGAGCGACCCTTTCCGATTTCTATGAAATGTATAAAATTTTTAAGTTATATTCTTTATCAGTATAGGATCAAATTTTTCCTCTTTTTAATTATTATGCGTAATTACAAAATGAAAGCTCGATTTCAGAACTAGAAATTTTCTGAAACTGCAGTGAATATTAAATATTTATCAAGCATCATCTGTTACAGTTTATGTAGCTGGCCACGAGAAGGCGCAGCGTTTTTTACTTTAAGCTTGTTATATTTTTCTTACCGCATTGCGGATTTTTGAGATAGTGGCAACCCGAAAAACATGTTGAGCGTTCTAATGTAAGCATACAATTGTTGTACATAGCTGTAAATAAAGCTTCTGTGTGATAAAAATGAAAAGGCATTGCAAGCGTTCCTGTGGATATTTATCAAGAAAGGTAAGCAAAAATTCACTTATTGATGTTGTTAAATGTAAATAATAAGAATACAAAAAAAGATCAAAAGTTGCAACATCATCCACCTGATTAAATTTCATTCATACTGTTTTCAAACAAATATATTGATATTTTGTACTCATTAATAATTTATTCATCCGAGTCTGTTAAATAGTTCATAAATTACAAGAAGTTTCTATGGAGAAATTAATAACTGAAACCTAAGTATGAACTTCTATTACTATATCAATATATATAAGGTATTTTCTCTAATTTCCGTGTGCCTTCTTGGTGTAACGGTAACAAACTTGGCAAGTATTCGAGAAGTCCAGATTCGTGTCCCGCCGAAGGCATTGCTCATTTTTCACATCTCCAGCATCGTAGAAAACCTAATGACTCTACAAGTGGCACCCGAACTAAAAGGTGGTAGACAATAATTCGTCACAACCAGAATTTGAAGACTGGGTTCCCTAATCCTCACTCACCCTTTAAAAGGGGAAGTATATAAGGTATTTTCTCCCTTCTTCCAGCATGCCTTCCTGGTGTAACGGTAACATATGCGGCGCGTAATCGAGAGGTCCAGATACGAGTCCCAACGAGGCCATTCGCTCATTTTTTATGCCTTCTCCTTCAAAAATTAACTTAATGACTCTACATATTTATTTACCATTAAAATAGCATTCAATATATTCCAGGATTTTCTGCATAACTTTTCTAATTTAATTCCATATTTTCATTGTGTTTCATGACAAACACACATAGACAGTTCATATTATAAATGATTTAAACTAAAAATTTATTTAAAAACATTTAATTAAAAACCTTAAAATGTAGCTACAGTATCTCAGAAAATCCTTAAAAATAAATACAAAGAAATATGGACTTCAAAGAACCAAACTTTTATCTTCATTTCAAGTTTTCTCCAAACAAAGCGTTGGTTTAACTAAGTAAAATCACGGAAGATTATTTGCCGGTTTGCGTGGAGATAGTTTTCGCATGCTTTCATGAAAGACTTTCTAAGGGAAACGGATTCCCTTGGTTGCATGAGCTACATGGCAAAAATCAATAAAGTATTTAAATGCTAGGCTATTTTGTCGCTATTTGAAGTGGCGCCTATCGGAAACATCATCGTGACAAAAACATCTAGAAGGAAAAAACGCAAGGCGAAAACGTCGTCTACGTGAGACAAAAAGCATCGCAGCTTTAAACAGTTTAAAAATGTATCAAGTTTAAACATAATAGTAGAAAATATTGTGGTAACAAGTCATAGTTAAGGAAACAACATCCAAATTTTCGATTATGGGAAAGCACCTACAAATCATCATATAATGATAACATCATACGCCTAGACGGTATAGTGGCTAGGGAAGCCAACTGAAATACCAAAGGGCCTGGGTTCGAATCCATGGGCATATGTATTCGTCCTTTCATAGGAGGTGGAGGTGGCCCACCTCTTAGGGCCTTCGGAGGTGGTCCACCTCCATAATAAAGTGACTACCGCTTTTGGCTTTAGTAGTAGGACGGTTTGTGCCATTGGGAAAAAAAATAATGAGAACATACCTGACATTAGTTTTTTAGGTCAGACATAAGCTTTAAAAATTGTAAATGTATATTTGCATAAAGATTTGTGAGCTCAAGAGAGAGTAAGGAATATCTTTACCTCTGCGTTTTCTATTTTTGAATTAATCACCATTTTTTTGCTAAAATGCAAGAAGGAAACTTAAGCATTTCGTCAACTGAAAATGGGCAGAAAATTTATGCTACGAAAAGTAGTTAATAGAAGTTTAAACTTATGTAGTTAACTGTTAAAAAAGTCACTATTTAGTTAGTCTCTTCTATCAAGTTGTACTGGAAATTTTTCATTAAAAATATAGTCCTTAAAACAATTAGTAAAGGGAAAACGAGTAACTGCATGAAGTATAAGCATATTAAAATTGTTTACATTAATTATCAAATGAAATTTTTTTTTTTTTTTCAGTTTATTAGTCTGATATTCTTTTAGTCTTTAGTATTTAGAAATTACTCACTTCATTAAAAGTGATTTACAAATTTTCCAGAGACACGTTCTAATCTGCCAAAATAATTTAAAAAAAATTTGAGCTTCAGTGTTTATGGAAAAAATTATAAAAATATGCCTTTTTGAATCAATGTATTTAAAGCAGAAAGCTTTAGTTTATGCATGCAATAAAATACTCATATGAAAATGAAAAAGTAAATTTTTTTCTCTGTGAAGTGGAAACAGAAGAAAATGATTTAGCATGCAATTGGTTTGGTGGGGTAAAGAAATCGTGCAAGCAATTAATATATTCGTCGATGAAGTTTTATGCATGATGTTTTCTTCTTGTTTCCTTTTCTCCCACAATATTTTATACGACAACGTTTTCGCCTTGCATTGTTTTCTGCGTGACGTTTTCATCTGCAATGTTTTCGCCTGTAACTGTTTGAAACCAGGTCAAACTATTATATTCACTATTCGAATTATCGAGATACTGTAATTTCCGGAAGAAAGGCCGCATCGGCATAAACGCCGCACTCGAGAAAAATGGCGGGAAAAAAATTAAAATTACACAGAAATGCCGCAATAGATTAAATTGCGCGTGACATCGTCGTGGGCCGTATAGATGCAAAAACTCAACCTAAGTCCTGATATATGACATACCATCTCCCTTCCGAATAGTTTTTCGTTTAAAAATGATAATCGGCTTTAGCTTGTCACCGTTTGCGGCACAAGCTAACACACATGTAAATGACATTCTTTCATGCCCCGTCATAAACATAGATACAGTTTTTGCACCAGTTTCATCAACAGTTCTGTTTGCAGGAGAGTCGAAAGCTAACGGCGTTTCATCCTTATTTATTATCTGCGACTGAAGAAGTTTTTTTTTGTCAATAATAGCTGTCACATATTTTAGAAAAGATGACTTTTTATACTGCCAGTCCATTGGTAATTGTTGCCCGACTGTTGTTCTAGTACGCACAGAAATATTTTTTCTTTTCATAAATCTGCTACACCTCCTTTGAAATCATTTATGTTCATTTGTTTTGCTATAAATTTTGCTTGTAAGCGAATTTTTACAGTCGAAATTGCCATTCCCTTTCCTCGTTGCTCCTTTATCCAGTTTGCAAGGTCGTCCTCTCGAATTGGCCACCTTACAGTACCACTTCTTTTGGCTCGTTTCTGTTGTGGTATATTTTTAAGAAGTTCTTTTTCAGTTCTCCAACGTCGAATACATCTGTCGTCCACTTCAAACTCTCGAGCTGCTGCTCGATTTCCAATTTGTTCAGCACGTGAAATTACACTAAGCTTAAAACCAGCAGTATAGCTTCTGTGCTGTTTAGGGACATTTTCAAAAATCTTCCGCTCCCTTCTTACTTAAAAACTATCCAACAAGTACTTGTACCCAAACTGATGGGATCCGTATCTGGCAGAATGCCAAGAAAAATCCATTCATGCTGAAGGGGAAATACGCCAGAGTTCGTTATTGCGAGGCAGGTGGAGTCGTGTCCGCCGTTGAAAAAAATTGCAGAAAAAGGCAGTGGTGGGGAAAGGATGGGTCCTTGAAGATTCATCGAATGGCAGAGGAGAGACACTATTCGAACTGATGAGAATGTTGATTTGAAAGGGGGAAGAATGTTATTGTTCTGAGATCTCGTTTAGGGTGAATAAGGCATGTAGGTCCGTTCAAGGGAAAGAATGTAAACAAAATAACATTCGCAAAAAGCAACTGTGTGGTCTTTAGTGTGGGGACAGCACCAGTCTATGCACAATGACAAGGCCATCCAAACTATGTACAATGACCATCATAGGAAATATTTTATTTTTAGTGCACCTAAATGCTGGGTAGAAACACCACACCCGCTGAAAATTTAAGTTTTAAACACGTAAGCGCCGCGGAGTTTCTCCCGGAAATTACGGTATTAGCGGTTGAACTATTAATATTCGGAGTACCAATAGTAGTGTTTCCTGTCTGGCCATTAAGGGTATTCCTATCTGGTAATGGATGCCTGAAGAAATAAAATTTCATAAATACTGCAGCAAGACTCAGATAAGGTCACTAAAAATCCAACAATATAAATGTAAGCAGTGTTGTCAAGGTGATAATGAATTAGTTCAGCATGATCCTTGCATTGTAAGTGACAGCATAATGGTCGTATGAGGTCGCTCTCTTAAAGCTAAACCACATTGTACACCTTACATTAAGAAAATCTATATACTGATTACTCAGAATTACTTTAATTAGTTCATATGTTAATTAATTAATTTATTTTACCCAAAACTTGCAAACCATAATTTTTTGCTTTAAAAGCAGAATCTATATTTCAATAATAAAACTGGGGATGCATTCAAGCAAACGAAGAAAATAAACAACTTTTGTTCTGAATACGATGTGATTCTTATAATGTAAACTATAATTTGAGAAAATATATTTATAAATATATTTGACTACATTTATTACTTACATCTGCTCCATAATCTAGAAGCATAGATATTATTCTGCATATATAACTCCTACATTTGTGATTCAATGCAGTTAATAGAAGACAACCTTCATTTTGTATGTCAGCACCATTCTCAAGCAAGTATTGGACAACTTCTGGTGAACTAATGCTGTTATCATATCTATAGACGTGCGCGCTTACCCGGGACAATTCCGAGAAACGAGATTCTAGTAGTACGGCTTTAAGCGGCAGGCTTCCGAGAAATGTTTCGTCTAGCTAGGAGGAACGTGTCCCGGCTACGAGCAACATTTTAAAACTTTTCCCAAAATGTTCCGGCTGGAGACGTGTTCCTCGAACGTTCAACCAATCAGACGAAAGGTCAGCTTCTGAAGGATCATGGGCAACTTTCAATATGGCGATGGCTCTCGCTGTGAAGTGATGGACGGTGGAAATAGAGGCCGATTTAATTATTGCTGTTTTGTTGTAATACAACTGCCCGAGTCATTTTTTAAATGTGTATATATTCATTAATCGTGGAAATTTCAGAGTTGACAGTATTTTACGACGTTCTTGCATTTCGGATTTGTTTACAAATTGTTCGATTGTTCGTAGCCAAAAGTTCGCCAAATTTGTCGTATTTCGTGCTGATCGTGTATTATAACACTGTTATATAATAGAATTTTATTTCTTAAATTTGAATAATCTTTTTAAATCCGTTTGTATATGCGCGGAACTGCATAATCAGTGACACATTTTAAGCAGCATAAAAGATACATAAAAAAGAAAAGCATAGCTTATGTAATAATGAGAATACTCATTAAATTTGTCTATTATTTTCATGTTATTAATGAAATACTTTTTGAATTATAAATACATTAGAAACTATACTTTTATTGTAAATGCTACATATTGAAACATTTATGGAAAATTTATGGATTTATTATTATACATGATGAAAAACATTTGTATATACATTCATTAATATAAGTCTTATTCATTACATTAATACTAATAAATATATATTAACAACTTCTAAAACATTGCATCTCTCTATCTGTATGTAAATATATGACTTATTAGATGTGTATATATATATGTATGTATGAATACAAAAATGAACATTGCCAAGAAGTTTATTTGAAGTTACTTTTAATTCCGATAACGATTATGTAATTGGCAGCAACTATAGTTATCAGTTCTTTGCAAATTATTATGGGTATGTAATAATCAGTTGAAAAATAATTGATGAGTATTTGAGTACTAAAGAGTGTACACATTTTGTTATTGGGTTAATTCATAATTATATCATACGTATGATCTACGTAATAAAAACATGACTAATAAATAATAAGAAATGTAACAGCTGTGCATTTATAACATTTGATTACTTAAAACAGCGCCCAACTGATTATCACCTTCATGTCTGTTTACATAATGAATTGCACTTTTCAATTAAGTGCACGGGCCTACTAGTGGCCGAAGCGTCGTTGAACACTGGTAGTTCTGTCTCAGGTTAGAATGCCGCGAACGGGCTGGCTACATGACGTTTCCTTGGTTTGCCCCATTTGTAACTGGTATACGAGCCAGTTTTAAAAAATCTTCTACAAAGGGATCCTTCCTGTTGTTATCCCTCGAGGCTTTGCGGTAATCACATAAAACTAACTGAGCCCACCAGCGGCCGAGCGGTAAAGTCGCTGAACACTGGTAGTTCGGTCCGAGGTTCGAATCCCGCGAACGGGCTGGCTGCATGGACGCTTTCGGGGTTTTCCCCATGTGTAACGTGTATACGAGCCAGTTTCCCTTAGAAAGTCCTCCCCGAAGGCATCCCTTCTCTTAGGCAGATAGCCCTAGTGTGCTTTGCTGTAATCTCAATAAACCAAACCATAAAACAAACTCATGATGTGAACACCTAATTTCTAGAGTTGGTATAATTAATGTGTTTTAGGTATATTACCGAGTGTTCTATTGGACAGTAAACAACTCGCACATGTTTGATTGCTCATGTATACATATGCTTTATTTGATCTTCATTTTGCTGAATAGTATCTGCTGGCTGTGAGGAGGTAAATATCAGCCATATAGATTTTTGTCATTTGAATGGACAGAACAGTAATTATGAGCCATAAAGTTAGTCAGAAAATGCTTTCACCAGGTCACAAATTTTCCAGTGAGCCATCAAATTTTCGTTGAAATGCAGACAACAGAAAATACACATAAGCGATGCGTGATAAATAGACTTATCCAGCACATGTTTTTAAACTATTCTTAGGTGTATACAGAATTTGGCTATTACTGATGTAATTGATTGCTATAACCAGAAGTGTGTTTATCTGTTACATGAAGTGCCAGAGTGGAGATCAAAGTGATTAACTAGATAGCAATCACCTTTCTATTATCTTCCATTACTAACAATAAAGTTTAAAACGAAAAGCGTGTGAGCGATACAAAACATCAAGAAGAAGCGAATGTCACTTGAAAGGAAACGTCACTTTCGCCAATCTGAGCGATAACTGATTCTTGTTTGGCTTTCAGCTTGTTTGCCAAGTGAAGATGGTAACCCTATTTTGCCAAAGGCCGTTTCTCAGAACTGTTGCTACAAACGTTCTGTCCCGGCAACAAACAGCTAATGTGATAACGGCTTTAGAGAGCATGCTATGCGCAGCGGCGTTCTTCCAAACCCGTCACGTTTAATCAGAATGGACCTGCTCCCGTTTTCAAGAAGTAGCTGTATCATTGCTGCAACAAAATGTATATTTGAACTTTAAGCATTCAATAAAATGGAAAAGAAAAAAAAACTATCAATGTTATGCATAATGAGGAACTACATGCATTTCTATTTAATGACAACATACATAGGTTTAAAAATATTTCTATCCAGAGTATGTCAATGAAGTACTTTAGCATATTATCGTCGCCGTAACGTAAAAAACGCTAATACTACAGCTTGTGAAGCAAAAAGAAATCTAGGACTAAAACGATACATGAGGGATTAACATTTAAAATGAAGCATTATTAACATAATAATATGAAAAACCAAAAATATATATACAGAGTTATCCAAATTAAACTTCCCCAACTCAGAGGCCTGTGCAGAGAGTTATATGTGTCATAATGTGGTGAAATTTTAAAAACAGACGCTTCAGATCATGCGCTCGAGATTTATTAAACAAAAAAATTAGTACAAGAAGTTGCCGATAGGTGGCGCTGCAGATCAACAAGACATTCTACAGATGTTCTATATGTGTGTCGTGGTTCTCCACAATTCTTTCCATTCGCAAAGCAGTGTGTTCCACAGTGGAACGCAGTAAGTCCACATTAATTCCACGAACATGTCGAATAATTGCATCTTTCAGATGTGCCAAGGTTGCTAGTGTTCTCGGTAGACCCGATCCTTTAAGATGCCCCATAACCAAAAGTCGCATGGCGTGAGATCAGGCGAGCAGAAAGGCCAAGCTGTAAGGAAACAGCGGCTGATCACACGTGCATCGGTAAAAGTTGCCCGTAACACCTGTTGAATATCGTTGTTGTAACACCAGAAGCCATGAAGAATATGGGGAGGTACACCATCCTGCATAAATATCGTGTCCTGGAGGCGGCCACGTTGTTGCAGTTCAGGGATCACAAACATTGTTAACATGTCCTGGTACCGTTTTCCTGTGACAGAGCAGGTTTTGAACCCTGGTGGAGTCACCTCTTCAAAAAAATAAGGGCCAATGACGAATGTTGCAGTGAAACCGCACCATACAGTAACCTTTGGAGGTTTCAATGGCACTTGATGGATTGCGCGCGGGTTTTCACTTGCCCAAATGCGGCAGTTGTGCGTATTCACTTGAACATTCAGGTGAAAATGGGCCTCATCCGTTCAAAAGATGTTCCACGGCCAAGCAGGTATCGACTTCCATTCTGGCAAGGGACTGCAACGCAAATGTTTCCCGAACTACAGGATCCCCATCGGACAGCTGATGACGACTATGGATTTTGTAAGGAAAATAACCGAGGATTCAACTCATCACACGCCAGACGGTCGTATAGGGCATATCAACAGCACGGGAAACAGTTGGCATACTGACACCGTGTGGCGATTGGCTAGTGGGGTCCACGACCGCCAAAGCAACGTCTTCTTAGCGTGCAGATTCCACAACCTGTCGTCATCTACCTGGTAAAATTCCCAGCTGTCTCGTTCTTTCGAACTTCTTCATCATGTCTCGTAGAACGCGTGGTGTCATTGGTACTCGGCGTATGATCTTCAGCTGACGGAATGCTGTTATCGCAGCACAGAAGTTCTCGTCATTCTGGCAGAAAAAGTTTCACTAACAGAGCTTTGTCTTTCAAAGTCACCATTGTGCATCAGCGAGCTGGAAACAACTGCCTGTGCAAGACCTGTCTTCCACTTTTGTAGGGCTCGTCTTTCTGATACGTTGCACAGAAGATTTATTTCATCAAATCACGTTGCTGCAATATGC
The DNA here is from genome assembly GCF_044657685.1 of Stegodyphus dumicola. NCBI lineage: Eukaryota > Metazoa > Arthropoda > Arachnida > Araneae > Eresidae > Stegodyphus > Stegodyphus dumicola. The sequence goes on along the minus strand of NC_140778.1, from coordinate 62,285,309 downwards.
CCATTAACTAGTGTTACAGCGCCACCTATCGGCAACTTCTTGTACTAATTTTTTTTGTGTACTAAATCTCGAGCGCATGATCTGAAGTGTCTGTTTTTAAAATTTCATCACATTATGACCCATACAACACTCTGCACAGGCCTCTGAGTTGGGGAAGTTTAATTTGGATAACCCTGTATATATATATATTACCATTTGTCTAAATATGCAAATATTTTGTGCTTTGTTAAAAACTGCACTCAAACATATTCATTGAATAATTATACATTCATTTATGTTATAAAAGGCAGCCCAACCGGTAAAGTGGTTAGAAATGCTGACTGCCGTGCAAAGGCCTCGGGTTCGGAATCCCAGAGAAGTTGTGGATGTTTGTAAATGTACAGTGCCTGTGTGGCATGGGGGCACTCTAAATAGGTGAGGCGAAAGTCCTCTTGAAAGGTTAGTGGTAGGGAAAGGAGGGTTCGAGATGCTCGGACCCGTTCCCACAAGTGCTCTCCATCAAAATTAGGGGCAAAACTGAGCTAAATTGCACTGTCGCCTGTAAAGTGCTCCAAGCTGTTGCCAATGGCAGGCGTTGCGTATCTTGCGCTCCTTGCCACGAGGAACTTCGTGGGCTTCAGCTGACTATAGGCCAGACAAGTGAGCATTAGTCAACAACAACATGTTATAAAAAAGTAACACTGCAAGCGAAACGAAATAATATACTAAACGCATTGCATACCAAATATTGCTGAACACTATTTATTATCTTAAAATTAAAAACAAATTAATGTACATATCTAATAAGTTTGCACTGAATAAATTGTTGTTCGCAGCATAGTTTACGACAAGGTGCAAACTGTGATTACAACAGGGCACAAAAAATGCTCCAGCGCTAATACCTATCCAAAATTCTTTTCTGCACACCGCTATGTTGTTGACAACGGTACAGCTTAGAGTTTCGACTGGCGATGCTACATTTCCTCAAAAGTTTGCAAAAACTGCAGTTCCTGAATAAGATCTATACTATTTATATCACTTTGATTTTTATCAGTTAATGCTTTTTGTACTTTTTGACATAAGTTGAGCTTATCTTGTAAAATATATGTGAACCAAAATACATGATGCCGAAGCATATGTAAGGGTATAGGGGCGCCGTAGACGCGTTTGACAAATTGCTTAGTCCTTATTTTGTTCTACTGTTGCAATCATAGTAATTTGGGCAACATTTATCTTTTTTGCGATTTTTTTTTGGGGGGGGAGAGGTGATTGCTTGCTGTTATTGTTATTCTACGTAAAAAAAGGTACGTGCAGTTATATATTATTTTAAACTTAGGTTAGCTATGTAATTCAGAAAAGCGGCAATTTGAGCATAATTACTCTTTTTTTTTTTTTTCCATCAACCATTTGTTGATTAAACTAAAAAATACTATCCTTCAAGAAGAAAGGATTGACATATTTACGAAGTGCCACTGAATTTAAAATATACCTATTTGAGATTTGGAGTCAAGTAAAAATATTCAACATATCCTGAAATCAAAAATTAGCCATTTTCCGATTTTTAGCTGTACGGAAAACTGAAGGAAAATGTTTCGTTATTTTCATTACGCCTTTAAATTTGATTTATTTACTTTAATAAACAAAAGAGTACATCCCCTTCTTGAATTATTTGGTATTGATCTAATAATTCCTATATTTTCCAAGCAATGGTTTAAGATATACTCACTTTTTCAGAAGTAAGGTAAATTATTTCAAACAGTGACTTTCCAAATATTTTCAAGAAGTGTTTTATGCAATAGTTCTTATAATAGTTATTTTCTGCTTTTATTTTTACTTTCACTTTTTCTGTTTTCGTTTTCCCTTACATGTCGGAAGGAAAACGGAAAAAAACTGTTTGAGTATCAGAATGTAATAAGGAAAAAAAAAAAAAGTGAGAGGAAGACTTAATAAACAAGAACTATAAAATTATTGAGTTTTTCCAAAATCTGAAGAATACCCAAGCTGGCACTACTAGCATTAGTTATCAATCAACGTCTCAGCTACCATTGAAATTACCAAAATAACTTAATAATCAGAAAGAGTTTAGAAAGCGTTTTCACCTGAGAATTACCTTAACTTCAATGCAGCTGGTCAAAAAAACAGAAGAAATACTATTGAAATCTACAATTTCTGCAATAGATAACGCATTTGCTTGTGCCTGATAATTCCGGATTATGCCCAAGTTCATTACTGCCACCTCAAGTTTAAGCCTTAATAGAAAATAATCTTGGATGTTAACAAAACTTGGTTTCGAGTGTCAGTTTCCCAAAGACAAAAATGGACGTAATTTTTTTTAGATGTACTCATGTCGAATCTTGTCAGACAACAAAAGAGTTAATCCTATTTCTTAGAACGATTACGAAAGAATAAACCTGTTAATTCGGAATTTCAAATTTTATTAAAAACAGAGACTAAGCATTGGCGTAATGTTATTGAAAGAATTATCTACGCCATTCAGTTTTTAGGCAAACAATATTTAGCCTTCCTGTGGTTCCAGTAGCAAATTATTCGAAAGAAATTATAATTTTTTAAAGTGTATGGAAATGATCACTATTTGACCCTATCATGTCTGCAAATATTGCTAACTAAAAACATATGCTTCATTACCAAATTAAATAATTAGCTTATTAGGGAATAATACAAAGCAAATTATTTTAAATAAGGTCAAACAGGCAAAACATTTTTCTACTTTACTTGATTGTACCCCTGATGCCAACCAAGAGCAAATAGTATTAATTTGTATGAAGTATTTTAATTTAGAAAATACAGACATGAGTATTGAAGAAAGGTTTTTAGTATTTTAATTCTCGTTTGGAGAACTACTTCATGTAACTTCTCATCACCACGCCCACTGCAGAGCTCATGCATAATCACACAAGTATCAAGGTTTAGTATTTTGCGTTACAACAGATACGACCGGTGGAAGACGAACAACTTTATTATTAAATGTCGGCTTATTAAAAGACTTTAGAGGAAATTGGTTTAGATATTAGTAATTTTTGCGGCCAAGAATACGACAATGGTTCAAACTTGAGAGCTAGACAGTTTTCGAGTAATTATGCTCAAATCTTTGCTTCGCGTTAAAAAGTTGACCTAAATTTAACATAATATGTAACTACACCTTTTTTTATGTAGAAAAACAATAACAACAAGCAATCACAAAAAAGATAAATATTGCACAAATTACTACGTTTGCAACAGTAGACACAAAATAAGGATTAAGCAATTTGTCGAATGCGTCTACCCTTACATACGCATGAAGTATTTGCACGTTCAAATAAGAAAGAAGAGAACAACCAGAGACGAACTCCTGCTCTGGTGCTCTGAACTTTCGGTCGAATAAGACAGTGTGCTAGGCGGAAGAAGCACTCAAGGCTGACAAACTCGAGGCTGCTCTAACACAGTTAAACGCCCTAACCCCTAAAGGCGATCCAAGAGGCTGCTAACCTATCAGTCCAGTAGACGAGCTAAGACTAAGCTGAGTCGACAGGACTACTCAGCAACTCACATTCCATGTCCCTGTTCTGGAAGGATGGTGAAAATATCTGCTTTCAACAGGGGCCCCAACCCCGGACAGCAGAATGAAGTCACTTAAACACTGTCAGACAGACCGTGCCACAAATCCGCCACGAAAAATTCTCTTCAGAATTAATTTTAAAGCAGTTTTATAATTTTTTAATGGAAAAGAGTATTTTATTCTGTTACGTACAGATATCACGCAAAAACATCGTTACATTGCATTCGATAGCGTTGAAAATGGATATTTTCGTTGAAATATGTTGCCTGAAACTTTTCGCGATTACAATACTTCCTTTTTACTTCATACAAAGAAGTAAAAAGATAAGAAAACTGCAACTATAGTACTTGCTCGCAGATAAAATCAGGCGTTCAAGAAATTCAGTTACAAAAATTATAATTCCAAGTCCATGAAATAGCAAAATTTGTCCTGACAATTATTTCCTAGTTCTGCATACACATTTACCTTTAATGAAAATGAATGTCTGACTATATCAAACTGCTATAGCAAATCAGATATTAAAAGATTTGTTATTTTTTCTTTTGAAACAGGTAAAAGCTAAAAACGTTAATTATAAATTAAATTTAATAGCCTTTTAAATATTCCGCTGCATTAAAGAGCATGTTAAATTTGTATTTCTCTATTTATAAATATATTCTGTCTAACATATATTTGTAAGCACATGGAATATATTTTTAGCAGCCCGTTTAACTTCAATCGGAACGCCACTTTAAATGATAATGTTTTTTGTAAGAAATGTACTAGAAGCTGAAGAACAAACTGGTGAATTTTTTAGACGATAGCACACTGAAATAGGACCAAAGAATTTAGTTTTAAAAATTGATTTACTTGATGATGTATATAAGCCAAAATATTCATATCGTTCCCGTGTGATGCTAGCTTAGTGGTAAAGGCCGATCAGTAACAACACTTAACTTTTGGGGTCGTGAGTTCGAATCCCATGCGCTTTTTTCACCCTGTCTGCAACTTTCTTAGCTTCTTGCTCAAATTTGATCTATATTCGTGTTTTATTTATGACCTCATTTATTTAAATTTTCTCCACAAAAAATTTTGAAAATTATATAATACGAATTTGAAGCATACCCTGTACATATATATATACCCTTGACTTTATCCATGAACACATCGACCTATTTTCACATAAAAAAACATCAAAGAATTGCACAAACTATGCTTTACGCACTCCCTTGAGTTTGTTCATGTAGTTTTGATTGCTAAATAATTCGAGAATTCGTTACTTTTCGTTCTTCGGCTGAGCGGAGTGGATTACCCCTTTTCAGGTAAGTGAAAGTATTTTTATTTTTCAGTATTTTGTAACGATTTTTAGTTTTTAAAATTATGTTTTTGTAAGGACTGGATTTTCATATTTTAAAATTTTTTGAAAGTGAAAGTATTAATTTTTCAGGGTTTGTAAGGATTTTATGTTCTTTAAATTTACTATGTTTTTGAAATGATTTAAGTTATTAGGTTTTTTTTTCTTTTTGAAAGGATTTGCAGTTTTAAAAATTCCCCACTTATTTGTTTGGCGCTTTTTACAAGAGTAAGAAGAATCGGATTCTTGTCAATTTTCATTTACTTTTTAAGTGAAAATAGGTTGATGTGTACATGGATAAAATCAAGACAGTGCGCAATGCCAGTTTTGGGTAATTCTGGGATGTTTCTTTAAGTGAAAATAGGTCGATGTGTACATGAAAAAAGTCATGACAGTGCGCAATGCCATTTTTGTGCAGTTCTGGGATGTTTTTTTAAGTGAAAATAGGTTGATGTGTAAATGGATAAAGTCAAGACAGTGCACAATGCCATTTTTGTGCAATTCTGGGATGCTTTTTAAGTGAAAATAAGTCGATGTGTACATGGGTAAAGTCAAGACAGTGTGCAATGTCATTTTTGTGCAGTTCTAGGATGTTTTTTTAAGTGAAAATAGATCGATGTGTACATGGATACCGAGTTTGTGCAATTCTTAAAAACGCGTCAAGCAGTGGGTTATTCTGCACTTTTTATAGGTGAATGTATTTTAATTATTCAGTGTTTTGTAACGATTTTAAGTTTTTGAAGCTTACTATGTTTTAACCATGTTTGTTTTTCAAAATTATAAAGCTGTTTTTAAAGGATTTTTCAGTTTTCAAAATTTTGCTTCAACTTTTAATTTAACTGTTCGCCATTGTAAATGTCGCGCCTTGCGTAGTGTCTTCTGAAGGGGTTGTAAATCCAGGAGACAAGACGCGAGAGCGTGCCGATTTTGAAAAACGACAAAAAAATATCTCCTTACCTTATTTAGAAATTCGTTCGTCTTGAGTCTGTGGCACACAAAATTCCTTAACAGCATCCAAAAACTTCCTAAAATTATCTGAACTACAATCCATATATCGGCATCGCCACAGAAATTCACAAAAATAAGAATAATAAATATACTACGTGGATCCGGAGTATGGCTACTAAGTGACTGGTGTGTAAATGAGTAAACCTTCATTTACACACCAGTCAATGCACTTTTACCCTTTCATTCCAAATCGTACAGAAACTTCAAATTAATCCTACTACATTCAGCCATTGTGCCGTCTAAACAATGAAACAAGCAATATACCTTCTAAACAACATACACCACAAAAGCCCTTGCAAAACTTCCCATTATTCAAAATTTCCCAGAATAATGCAAATGATTATGTCATAATAGGGTTTCCATAACATTCAACTACTCAGGTTATCATAAATGATACAACAACTTGGCGATAAACAAAACAACAACTTCGCGATAATACAAGGGGGGTACCTTAAAGTCAACTCTAACCCTATTTTTTAATTTGTTTAACTTTTTTATTTTATTTATTTATTTTTTCAGTAACAGTACATTTTAGTTTTAATAATATATATATATATATTATTTCATTAATATTTAACGAATACTCTAGAAACGCAAAGAAATTTTTTTAATTTTCTTCAGCTTCTATGCAATTAGTGATGTTCATAATATGCTTTATAACCTTACTTATCTAAAAAGTGCTAGCGTACTTTATTTCGCAGTTCATAAGCAGAAATAAAAATTTCCAATAACATGGAATTTAGTAAACAAAACTTTTCTGCGTTGTACATCAGGATCCATACTCGTTTAAGCGGGAAAAATTCAGATGTTCAGCGTCGTAACTCGCAAACTGGTTATTTGGCGCCAAAATATTACAGTGACACCTAGCGTTGGGAAAAAAAATAGTCTAAGCTACGCGGCAGTGGAAACGCTTGTACAGATGCTGTAGGCGTGTCTTCAATTGACGCAACGCGTTCGTACGCAGTAGTGGAAACGAGCCTTAACACTGCCCATTTCCGCAGCAATCTGAAAAACTGGCACACATCTTTTACTTTCATTTACCGTTTACAAAAAATTATATTTATTAAACTTGCATGTAGAAAATATAAAAAATTTTTATGCTTATGAGCAATTTTCGGAACCATTATGCTGTATAGTAAAAACAAACAAAAAATAATGTAAATTGAATTTTTCAGTTAATTAAGTTTCATTCTGGGAAAAAAATATTTAATAATTTATTAAAATCAGTGAAAAATATAAACATTATTAAATTATCCTTCCATTATAAGGTATTTTTCGCTCCTTTCCGCATGCCTTCGTGGTGTAACTGTAGCACATTAGATGCGTTTTCGAGAGGTCCAGGTTCAAGTCTCTACATGGCCTTCGAGAACAAGGCCCTACAGCTCAGTGACGTACAGTGCGTGACGTCAGTACAGACAGTGCACCCCTTCTTTGGGTTTAAGGGCAGCATTGGGTCAAAGGTTATTGTTAGTCGCCATTGCTACGAAAGAAGTGGTTGAACTGCAATTATTGACCTAAAATCTTGGTATACACCGTGCTTTTTTCGTAGTTGGACACTTTAAATTTGAGTTTTTTTGCAATTTGTGGGTTGTTTGTTCTAGAAACAATATAATGTCTTACATGTGTTCAGTGCCACGATGTAATTGAAATTACAATAAATATTTTCGCTTTTCCTGTTGATGCAGATGTGAAAGTGGATACATGCAATAAAACGGAAGAATTTCATTCCGACTAAAACCAGCAGGGTGAACTTTCATTACTATGACTTTATTGATATTTAAAGAAAACTTAAATGGATTAAATATTCGATACGTTTAATATGTCTGTTTTTTAAGCCAAAATGATTTCTACTGAAAAACTAGTGTAAAATATAAAAAAAAAAGTAAACAATAACTATTGTAAAATGTAAAAGTAAACAATAAATTAATTAAGTCAAAAATACTACAGGATTATTTAATGTATAGCAAATTTTGTTTCATGTACTGCTGAAACCCTGTGCAATATGATTATATATAGCATTAAATGATTTGTAATATCTAATTTATTTCAGTTTTACTTTTGTCATTATATTTTTAACGATTTAAAAGTAATAATGTTTCTCATTTAAAAATTCAAATTTGTTTGTTTCACATTATTCCCTTTTTTTAAACTTTGTTAGTCATATTTTCAAAATTATTGTGAAACTTGTAATTAATATTATATTTTTAAAAATATATAACCAAAATTTGAAAACAATATTGTTACACCAGTTGCTGATAAAGCTTAGATTTTTTTTTTCCCCTAGAATTTTGCTGTTACGTTTTTAAAATTAAACTTCATACATTAGCAAAATGCTAAATTTTTGAAGAGCTATAGAGTATATGATATTTTAAATGGATACAGTAGAATAAGCAATTAAAAAAGATTATACTGGGAGAATGAAGTGCTTTCGCAAGGAACGTCCGGTATCCTATACCTATCATTGCAATTTCCTGATATGATATAGGCTCTACCACGTGCACTTCGGTAACGAGATGTGGGAACCTCGGCTAAACTACCTCACATATTTTTAAATTTAAAGCATAATTCTGCAGTGTGTTCCTTTCAAAATGTTATGGCTATTAAATTTTCAGAGAATTATTATTTTTCCCCTTTACCATTCCTTAAGGATACAAATAAGTGCCAAAACATAAGAATCAAAACTCACTAATAGTTACAGGCACAACTTTTGATCTAGAGAGCTACGAAATTAACTATTATATTGTGTTCATAAACTCTAACGTGAACATATCAAGATTTCGCTAGAGAGTAATATAGAATAGTAAGAACTCATATCGCAATTAAAAAATTATTTAATAAAGACAGCTGGCAAAATTAAAGTAAAATGATTTTCTGTGACAGTTTAAAAATAGATCTTTGGTTTTTATTCTGCTCTGGATCACTGCAAGTTTAATAATAACAGAGTTATTTACATAACCCCATTTGACAATTTAAAACAATGTTGACATAAAAAATTATCATTAAAAATAAATTTTAATGTATTTATATCGATAAATAAATGATGAAATATTCCTTTTTAATATTTAGTTTATTATACGAGGGCAATCCCAAAAAAAAGGTCTCCTATATTTTTAGATATACAAAGAACTGTTTATTTTCTATAATTGCTACATCACTTTAAAGATTGAAGAATGCTTTATTTTTCAACATAATCGCCATTTCGGTCAATGCATTTTTGTAGATGCTGTGGCAGTTTTACAATGCCCATGTCATACCAGCTTGCCGCCATGCCCTTCAGGAAGCGTTGAACCTCATCTTTCACCTCATCATCGGAGCAGAACCATAGCGGCGAAGAAATTCGCGGGAAGAATCAACCCGTTGCCGTTTGTGGTATTCTGTCAGCATACACGGCAGCCATCTTGCACAAACCTTCCGATATTGCAACTTTTCCGTTAAAATCCTGTGGATGGTGCTTCTGGAAACCTCAGGAACCAAAATGCAGAGAGCATCCAGAGTGATCCTCCGACCTTTACGCATGAGTTTCTCAACTTTTGCGATTGTCTCGTCGGCAATTGACGGCCTCCCACTCCTTTCTTCGTCATGAATTTCAGTACGACCGGCTGTAAACTCTATACACAACTTGCGAACGTTTTCGACATCCATGACAACTGTCCACACACTTCCATCAATAGGCGGTGAATTTCAACCGGTTTAACACCTTTTGCGTTCAAAAATCGAATAACTGCACACACTTCGCACTTGGCGGTAACGTTTATCGGGAGCTCCATTTTGAATGGCTGCCAAGCCAAGACTGAGCATCCGAGCGAAGCGCCTGCGTGCTTATGTGGTAGCGGAGAAGGCATCACTCACAACAGTGTTGCCAACAAACGTATTAAAACTTTCTCTACGTCCCCCCCAAAAATAGGAGACATTTTTTTTGGGGATTGCCCTCGTAAAAGATCTTCTACACTAAATTTTAAAAAAATAAAGAAATAACCGAAAATGCTAGTTCTTTTATTTTATCGCCATACTGAAGAAAATTATATATTATTTAAAAAAGTCTGTAAGTAAAAGTTGTTTCTTGTCTTACTCTTTTTATTCATATTTTTCATGTTCACATATGAATGAAAAATAATATGTAATGTTTTGTTTGCAGTTCCAAAGCTTAACATTTTTACGTGTTTTAAAGTTTATCCAAACTATGGAAAATAAAATGAGACTAACATAAATAATTATTGATCATCCAATAATTATTGATCATCCAAGTGAAAATTTTTATCAAGCATTAAGAAAAATAAGCTCAGATATCTGAAGTCTTAAAGCATGATATATAATAAATGTTAAGATAGTATCATTTATTTAATAATCTCCTATTTACTTTGCATTAGAATAACATAAAATTAGCTTTTACTGATAAATTAGCACGCTGTGGTTCACTCGCTTGGAATGCAGAAGAGAGGTTTCTTCACACTCCTCATCGTGACGTCACGAGAGAACTGGACGGTCTTGTTTCTCGAAGGTCATGGTCTCAGTGAAGACATTGTTCATTTTTCACGTTTCTTGCTTCAAAATAACTAACAATTTAAAAATCATTATTCATTTTTTCATGTGAATCTCAATTTACCTATCGAAATAAGTATTTTCTTTTTACAAAAACAAAATTTCTTCAAAATAAAATAATAATTGGACATGGATTCGAGTTCTGGAAAAGGTTTGGGTGTTTGTAAGTATATTTTCGACATGGAGGCACTTAAAATACTATTAGCACGAGAAATCCTCTGAAGAGGTTTGATGGAGAAGATCGATGAGAGACCCTTGGACCCTTCTGAGACATCTTCATCAAAACCAGCATGAGGCTTTCTCATTCTCGCAGGTATAATTTGGTCGCCCCTTGGTACACCCTCGGCAATGTTCTCAGTGAAAAAACGGCTAAATGGCCAATGAACTTTGGTTACACCTGACGAATGGATAAAAGTTATAAATGTTTGGCCATCTAAAGCAACACAAATGATATATCCAGGAGGCATTCGTAAAGACCGGTATATAAGAGAGCTTTATACACAAACGAATGAATGTATTTCTCTCAAAAAAGAAAAACAATAATAAAAGTTGAATTTTAGCTCACTGTCTTTTCTCTCTACAGAACATTTCCAGCCACTGGTTAAAATTATATGCTATGGATTTTAAAACAGTGGGCAGATTCAGCCGGTTCCTAAAATACAGGGTGTGTAAAAAGTTCTGGACCCATTTTGATGTTTAATAACTTATAAAATAATAAAGATATAAACAAACTTATATCATGTATTGATGGAATAACTTATATATTTTCCTTTTCAGGTTTGAATATCTTTACTTTTGTAAATATCATCTGCACATGTGGTTAATTTCAGATAATTTCATTTTCCAGTCTATATATCTGTACTTTTCTAAATATCGTCTGCTTATTAATTGCATTTTTCTTTTGTTTCCGGAATTGTTAATCGCCATAATGTGCACATATGGGGATCTGAAAACCCCCATGAATACTGTGAGGCACAAAGGGATTCCCCAAAGGTTAATGTGTGGTGTGGACTAAGGCACGACCGAGTCATTGGGCTTTTCTTTTTTGCAGAAAAGACGGTCTCATCAGTCGTATACTTAGACATGTTGGAAAACTTTGTATTTCCACAACTAGAAGAACTTCAGCCACATGTCTTTTTGCAACAAGATGGTGCACCACCTCATTGGGGTACCATCGTTAGTCGTTCTTTGAATGACCATTTTACAGGAAGATGGATTGGGCGAGGAGGTGCAATTCCTTGGCTACCCAGATCACCTGATATATGGACTTCTTCCTTTGGGGATTTGTAAAGGACAACGTTTACAGGAGAAGTGTCGAACATTGATGACCTAAAAGCCAGAATTACAACCACAATAGCCTCTGTGGATGCCGACATGCTTGCCGGTACCTGGCGTGAAATTGAATATCAACTTGATATTCTCCGTGCGACGAAGGGGGCACACGTGAAAGTTCATTGACAAGGGTCATGAAACTTTCTTAGTCTATCTAACCATTTATGTTATTAATTTTAATCTATCTTTATTATTTTATGAGTTAGTAAACATCAAAATGGGTCCGGGACTTTATAAACACCCTGTATTTTTAGTTTAACGAACCGTATGATAAAAACTAAAATTTTATTTAAGCAGCGAACTGGTTTTTAAAAATTTTGAATTTGCCTTAAAACTACATTTAGAAATAATCCTCGTTATCCGCGTCTCCTTTTTTTAAAACAGGATTTTCAAGTTAACCAAATTAATTTTTGTCAAAATATTATTGTTAATTTAATATAAGACCAATCAGCAAAACATTTTGGGAAAAATAGTAGCTGCAGCTATCCACCAAAATTTAAATTACAAGTGCTAAAATATGCCAAAATGAGTAGAACCGAACTCCTGAAAAAACAGCAATTCAGTAATAGCAATAGCGCAACTGTTCAAAGACGTTTTTTATACGTCAGCAGATAAGTTAAGCAGATAAATTCTTTTACTGTTTTTCAGTGGCAGCTCGTAATAAGCACTGTGGAACTGCAGCACCCCCTATTCCACTTATTATTATCTTTAATATTTAATATAGTGAGCCCTTTTAGTCTTTAATTCTTTCTTTTCACTTTTACAATACAGAATCTTTAAGCTTAATGTCAGTAGCAATCCCCAGAATGTGAAAAAGGTACAAAAGTCTTTGTTTGGAACTGCGCGTTTCACAGTTCCAGTGACGTAGTGCTTGGCTGTTCTGCGCATGCGCACACAGAAAGCAGGTACGCGAGCCAAGGGAGAGAGAAGAGCACTGTCGCTCTTGCAGTGCCAAAATTCTGGCGTGTTGTTGGAAATCTGATTTCTTTTTACTCCGCGCGTGTAGTATTCCTTCATCATACGGACCATAAACAGAGTTCATGAAAATTTGCAACCTTAAAAAAATTACCTTGGTGAAATTTAATCAACATCAAATGCAGATCTAACTATTGCAAAAGCAACAGGAATTTTGAAATATCTAAATGATGATAATTTGAAGTGATGATCAGAGCTTTTTTATCAGATTATGCCTCATGTTTAAATAATATACAACTAAATGCAATCCAGAGAAATTAGTGTGTTTAAAGTTAATGAATATATAACAAATTTCAAAACTGCTATTTTAGAATTAAGAAACTCAAAGTACTGTGAAAATTTTTCAAAGACACTGATGGCAGAAGCTAAGGAAATATGTGACTTTATACTATGTACTGATATAATGCACTAATATTCTTCCACTAAACACTTAGCAGCTGCTAAATTGTTTAACAAGAAATGCTTTGCTAGTTTTAGGAATGAACATCCTGTAGAAGAAATAGTACTGACCACTGAAACATATCCAATGACTGACAAAGAAAAGCTTGAAACTGAGCTAAAAGTATTTTATGGTAGGTCTGATATCCATGAATACTGCAAATTAATTGAGCTGCTGAAATTTATCTTCGAAAACAATCTAGATGATGTTTTTAGTGAAATTAGGAAACTGATAAAAATTTTCTTGAGAGTTCCCATGACTACATCAGAGGCAGAACGCCGCTTTTCAACACTGAAAAAAAAAAAAAAAAAAAAAAAAAATGAAAACTTTTCTAAGAAGCACTAGGAATTCAGGAAGACTAAATGCCCTAGTATTGCTTTCAATAAAGCAAAATTTCCTCAGTTGTGATCCAGAGATCAAGGAGAAAATTATTCATCTTTTCGCGCAAATTAAAATAAGAAGAATGGATTACAATTTTATATGACTAGATAAAGTTTGAACTTTAACAATTTAGGTTAACGTAATTAAAAAAGGTTTTATTTTTTCCTTGTAAGATTTCATGAAGTTTCAAAATAAATTTTATTTTTATACATGTTAGTTTCCTTTTACACAATTTTAAAACAAATGTTAATTTTTCTTTTTGGAACAGCAGCCCCACTCATTTTAGCTATGAGCCGCCACTGCTGCTTTTCTCAAAAACTGCATACACTGCGTCGTTTTTCTCTTTCAATTTTTAAGTAGTAATATTGACTGAAAGGGGAGGAATCGAAAGTAAATACTGTGCTTAAGATGCCCAGTAAAATCTCAGTGCATTCAGCTCAGTTTCACTGCACAATGTGAAAGAATACTCAAACATGTTCAGCATAAATTTAGATTTGACCTAACAATATTTTATGACAAGAACAGTAGATGTATTTATCCTTTTGACTGCATAGATGGTAGTCAGATCTAATATGAAAGAATTCCTGTAAGAAACCAAGTGTAATGTGCAATAATTCCTGTTAGAATTCAAATCTAATGAGAAATAACATTAGATTTGGTTTCTAACTGGAACTTACTAAATTCATAATTCAGCGAAATCAAATATATGAATAGGAATTTTAATATTACCCAAGGACTCCTTTGTGCGAGCTATGCGCAAAGCAGTCTGGCCTTCTGAGTCCACGCTGACAGGATCTAAACCTAGACGGAAACAAAATTGGACGGATACACGTTCTGAAGACCTCACTGCGATGTGGACTGTTTTAATTTCTTCCATTTCAGCTATATCAATAACGGTGCCCCTTGTAACATGGGCATCCAATGCTAAAAATAAATTTTAAAATATGTAATAAAAATAATTAAATAAAGTTAAAACATTTAAATTAATGTAAAGTTATACAAGTTTCAGTGAACATTTAAAAAAGCATATTCATTGCAAAATGCATTATATAGCAATATGAATCTCTACATACTTTCTTCTGCATAAAAAAATGTTTACAAATTTTCATTACTTATTAGAAAACTTAATAAATGTAATAACCGGTATTCACTGTAAAGGTGAATTATTCATGGAAACAAAAGAGGTAAAAAAAAAAAAATAATAAATTGAGTCAACATTAAAAAATATACCTTTAATTATAGTCAGCAGTCTGGTAACATTACCTATCAGCATTGCTCATGTACACCATCATTAAAATTTGAAAATGGAGAAAAGAGTATTTTTTAATAGCGCAGATTGCATTGTAATTAAATCTCATGTAATCACCTTTTGCTTTCTTAACTTCCCACTGCACCTTGGAAATGTACAATGTTGTGAATAAAAATTGCTTCGGAAAACTTCGAAAAAGAAAACAGTTTGGAAGGTATAATTCTTTAAAATGTGCACAGTTTTTCCACTGGAAAAAAAAAAAAAAAAAATTAAAACTTTTCTTTTTTTTTTTTTCAGTGGAAAAACTGTGCATTGTATGAGATAAGAATAACTGATAAAATGTATTTCAAAGATAGGTAATGCAAAGTATTATTTTTAGTCCAAAGGAGCTTTGTCCCTGAAGGACTATTGTTTTAGTTTTGCGATTTTGCGTTAAATCACTATAAATATCCGTTTCACTTTTCAACTGTTGCCACCAAATGTTAGAGTCCTACATTATATTTAAAGAAATTAAATACTGAAAATCTGCATAAATGTACGTATATTTCTCACATTGTGATAAAACAATGGTACATAGAGCCATCGAATTTTGAATGACGTAATCCTCCTACGAATATGGGCATGAGGAAGACCAAATTTGAAATTTGTTTTATTATCGATTTCATATTTTGTAAAACTTTAACGAATTTTTGATTAACAAACTCAAGGATTTCAAAGCGAGCAACGGCAACAGTCTACGGGGGGGGGGCACCTTTTTATCTCCAGTGCACGGAACTGTGTATCGGAAATTCTAAAGATATGCTAATTTTAAAATTATTTTAAGACATTTTTATTGAATTGAATTTTATGGTTTAAGTAAAAAGAATATGATATTTAATAAATAAAGATAACACACAAAATGTTAAAAAAAATGCCCCTTTGGACGTAATTTAAAATCTGAAACCATTCATCATTCAGATTTTTTTTTCTTATTCTTTTTTGTTTAAGAGGCCAGAAGTTAGAGATTTTGCTTGCTTACCTTTTAGTTATGAGACTGGCTTAATGAATAGAAAAGCTTTTTTGGCTAGTTTATTCGAGACTGGGAAAAGTTTCTTCACAAAGCACTTTAACAAGTAGCTTATACCTGAAGTTATAACATTCTGTTTTCACATGTAACATTATATGTACAGGTGCAGGTAAAAGTAAGCGGAATACCGGGATTTCAAAATGGTAGCACAGGAAGAGTCCCACCACATTAACAGTGCAGTTACACCTTGCTTTTGATGCAGAACATCCAGGAGGAAAATCTGAGTATGTCTTACCTCTCCTACCTTAACATGGAGGTAGAAAGTAATAGTTTCACTTATGCATCGCTGAAAACTGAATTGTGAATTCATCACCCAGCCAAACACACATAGATGTTCTTTGGCCAAGCGACGAAGTTTACAATGCTGAAAATATGCCTATTGCGCATGCGTGAAGCATAAACCATGCTAGGGCTGGACGCTACTAGAAGTAAGTCCCCTATAAGAAACAGCGGACAAGTCTGAACTGGTTTTTCCCATACACTGCTACACTACTTTGAAGCAGTGACTCACCCCTCTTCGTGACCAAAACATTCGGTGACTTGCCATTACGATCAATAAGCTTTGACAAGATTGGAAATAAATATTTCGTAATTACGTTGTAAATATAAGTATAAATGTGTATATTTTCTTTTTATACAATATTTCAGAGTCCTAAGTATGTGAAAGACTACATTTTTAAATGACATTTCATTCTGAAAGGAATTATTTGAAACATTTTGATATTTAGAACATAAAATAAAAATAACAAATACACAATCAAGGATATTGAAAGATGTATACAAATTTGCACGCTTATACTCATTAATTATAAGGAAACTGAGTTTTAAACTGTTATACTTGAGCGATATTTTGGCATTTTAATGCTTCCTTAAGGTATTTATCATTTTTAACACATTGTAGAGTCATTAGTTTATTTTTGAAGCAGAAAACGTGAAAAATGTGTAATGTCCTCGCCTGGACCTCTCGAATATGCGCCAAGTGTGCTACCGTTACACCGCAAAGGCATGCTAGAAAGAGGAAAATACCTTATATACTCCCCCTTTTAGAGGGCGACCGTGAATTACGGGACCCAATCGTCAAATCCTGGTGGTAATGAATAATCTTCCACCACCCTTTTTGTTCGAGCATCACTACAAAATAATTTTTTTTTTTTTTTTTTCCAAAGCAGGAAACATGAAAACGTGCAACAATGCCCTTGCCGGGACTGGGATCTCTCGAATACGCGTCGAGTGTGCTACCGTTACACCACGAAGATATGCTGGATGGATAGCGAAAACACCTTATTACATAACAGAAACATTTTGCTAAAATATATATTTTTGTAGTCCAGTAGCTTAGAATTTTCTAAAACAAATTCATAATCAAAACCGCTATTGCAAATTATCGAAAGATAATCAGGATGTGATTTGTGTGAAAATGCCACTAAACTAAACAAATTGCTATTACCCATCCAAGCAATGAATGTTTCATTTATGCAGAAATGTCCCTGCTTTTCTGTTTGTGCAGTTTATAAGGTTTTGCATTATTTCTCCTGTGCGCTTTCCTCCTGTGCAGTGGTTAGCACATTCAGCTTGCAAATTAAAACCCGTGGTTCGATTAACGAGTTAAACACAAATAATTTTTAAATATTTCTACTTCAAAAAGC
The DNA here is from genome assembly GCF_044657685.1 of Stegodyphus dumicola. Lineage (NCBI taxonomy): Eukaryota > Metazoa > Arthropoda > Arachnida > Araneae > Eresidae > Stegodyphus > Stegodyphus dumicola. The sequence goes on along the minus strand of NC_140778.1, from coordinate 62,267,806 downwards.
TTAATATATTGTCTTCAAAGTCTTAGAAGTTTCGCAGTTTGTTCAGATAAACTTTTTAAACAATCCATGCATCAAACGTTATCACCTAGTTTGACGAAGATTGATGGTAGCGACAGTAAGTGAGACAAAAATCTGTTATTACCTTACACTAGGATCAATGTACAGTATGCTAGAATTACGAGCTATAAACGAGCTCAATTTATGGTTTTAGTATCACTTGATTTTTCTGCTGGAGGATGTTATTACTTTTGTAAAGATCACAGTAAATTTACGATTAAAATTATCTTTCTGATCGATCTCAATGGTATCCTGGCTACCATAAGCTGAGTCTAAAATCCAGGAAAGCATAGTTGTTTGCGAGTGTCCTTTCCATGGAGATAAGAAAGGAAGGAGTGGCCAACCGGGCACTAAAAGTGAAGCACTGCTTCAAAGCTTCGGTCACCAGATGGGGTGTTCTTTGATTACATTCAGAAGCTCGCTTAACAGTGTATATATCTGATAGTATTTCGACACACGACAGTTCCATACAAATAGAAAAAGGGACACTTTCACATGAAAGAAACATTCATAGAGTGATAGATAATAGCAATTTGTATAGTTTAGTGACATTTACGCAAAAATCACATCTTGGTTATTTTTCGATAACTAACAACAGCGATTTTGATTATGAATTTGTTTTATAAAATTCTAAGCTGTTGAAATACAAAAATACAAATTTTAGCAAAAATGTTATGCATAAAGAATGAAAAATACCTTACGGTACCTTTAAAATTGTATACGTCTTTCGATACCTTTGATAGAGTATTCGCTACTTTTATTTTATGTTCCAAATGCCAAAATGTTTTAAATAAAATAAATTTTTTTCACATCCATATATTATTGTAACATGTACCTTTTAAAATTTTTTAGAGGAGAGGCTTTACTGTTCCTCATTTTAATTTTATATATCTGAAAAAAAATTCCTTTGGGCTCACACGTTTTACTTATTTGGGTTAATTAAAAATAAAATATAGTGAATGCACAGAAATTAAAGATTTGCACATGCCAGAAATGAGAAATATGTATGGGTATTTATGCATGTGCTTGCAAAAAGCATGTATCTGCCTTTAACAAAATACACAAATCATCATTAAATTATTTATAAATGTATTTGAAATGAAGAATTTATTCATTTATAAACAACTGTGAAGAAATCTAATTATTAAATGTATCTAATTTATAATGATTACAAATGTTATCTAAATATATAATAACCTTAATATTGAATTTGTAAACATAAATTGAAATTCTGTTGACAAATACGTTATAAAACTATTTAAGCAAGAATTGTTCGTACTGGAAAGCAATCTGTTAAAAGACATTGTAAAGCAAATGCTATGAGATGCGCACTTAAGAAAGTAATAAAGAGTTTTGGAATATGTATTGTTGAAATTAATGAGAAAAAAAAATCACGTCGCGGCATGCAATGTACTGGAAATTGATCTGTCAGCACTATCCTTATCTTCAGGGCAGATGTTTTTATTTTATTCGGCTTACAATTCCTTACTAAATGTAGTATTTCATCTCTATGTACTCTGTCTTTCGTATGATTTAAATCAAATTCCTCGTCATTATAAATATCACAAATACACATCAAATAGTTTTCTGGTTGCAATTTTCTAATTTCGACTATGTGTAAAGTAAGCTTTACGCATGCACACATTGAAAAAATTTTTTAATAAATATTAAGCTTTTTTTTTTTGTAAATTTTGATAACCTTTAGATCATAATTGTTTTTTATTTCATAAATTACGGTTTCATATTTTTAATTTTATAATTTCTGCATGCCATCTTACCAAATTTAAATTGATGATCTATAATCTGGAACCGCCGAAGTCCCGATGAGTCCGGATTAGACTTTTGACTGTACCCCATTCTATTATTCATTTAAATATGATTTATAATGTAAAATGACATTTTCTCATAATTACACATATAAGATAGGATTATTTTTGGTATTTTAGAAAAGAGTTTCTGAAAATCATTATCCTGCAGCTGATAAGAGACTTTTACATTTTCATTTGTAAAAAATTGACAGATTGCCCCAGTGTGGTTCCATTAATAGTTAAGTACCTTATATTTAACCTAATAAAGTAATATCTTAACCTATAGCCATCACTGATATAGGAAGAGTATCTTCGCAGACTTTACAGCAAGTTATTAGTACTTAAAATAGGAAACACTATTTTTAGCTTTAGAATTGCTTCATGTTTCACTCTACAATTTAAGATGCTAGTGCCCATAGTAACATAGAAAATCTCACTATGATGTATATTTTGCTATATTTGTAAGTGCGACATATAAACAAAACACCCCTAACTTTTAAGTCTCATATTAGTCAAGAATCTCATCTCGCATTAACGACCGTTCTACACTACACTTGAAGGAATAGGACAAAAATATTTTTTCTCGTTTACCTATTAGAGTCTAATTTAAAAAAAAATGTAACAGGAAAAAATTATATTTATTCACACCGAAATCTTTCAAACATTTGCTTTACAAAGGTATTTGTAAAATCTCTCATTTCATTTTACTATTTCTGCACTGGAGCAATTAAACTCTTTTTAATATATTTCTTACATTTCGGAAAGTTTTACAACAGACAAATGAGCTGATGACCAAAATAGGCGTCTTTCACTGGAAATATATGTCTGATACACGCATCTTTACAAACTTACATCTTTTGGTATGATATAGTGCAAGAAATAGTGCTTTTTTTCTTTTCAATGCAAGTCTACCAGCAGCCAAGCAGAAGGAACATAAGTTGGGTAGTCCAATATAAATTCAGAAATCTTTCATCATGTATCAACTACTATCAACCCTGAAGGAACGTAAAGGTAAAGGCAAAAGAATGGGGGACACCAGCGATGTACCATAGCTCAACTGGTAATGCCTTCCCATACTAACTCTTCGAGGGAAAAAAAGGGGGGGGGTAATTGAAAGTTTTATAAGAACTTGCATAGACTCAAAAGGTCTAGAGTTTGCCTATTATGGTACATCATGCAATTGCACAGTACACCCCACATCCAGTATTTATTAAAAATAATGGTGTAGGACATATATAGATTACAAAATAGTCGGAATACAATTTGAGATTCACAAGATAAATTCAATATCTGATTTGGTGCAACAAAAATAGGAGATAAACATAATTAATAAACAAATAAACATAATGAGATAATTGTAATTAGTACTGCCAACACAATGTTAAAATGAATTGTTATAATAATTGCTAAAGAGGTGGGTGTCCATGGGTTATTTCAGATATATTGGTTTATTGCAGTTTATAAAGTTCACGAACGGAGCCATTTTATCCATAATCACAGCATGTAAAAATTCATCAAGTTTAAACTGTATGTGGACTTACACTTGACAGAGATCTAGGCCGTAGGAAGAGAGTCATTGCATAATTTTCTGAAACTTTAGATATTGATATTTATTTTTAAGTAAAAACCTTTGGAATGCCAGGAGGTCAGTTCTTGGGGATTTTATGTGAATATCCTCAGTTAAGGGGCATGAGAAAGTGTAATCAGGAGTTCCCTGTTCCCCACATATACAGATATCAGAATTTGCCAAATTTCTTGCGTAGAAATATGTGGGGAAGGGTCCATTCCTGTTATAAAGTAATTTAGTGAAGGATTCGAGTTCAGAGATGCGAAGCTTACATTGGGGATCAAGTTATATGTGCGTCTTCCCTGTGGAGCATTGTTCCACAAATCTTGCCAAGATTTTGAAGCAAGTTGTTTTAATTGGTACTTGAAATTTGAGCGAGGCCACGGAATGATGATTTCAGTACAATCTTGATTAATAGCTGCTTCTTTGGCTAGTTCATCTGCCTGATCATTACCAAAATGGCCACTATGTCCTTTGATCCATGAAATTTGAATTTTGTAGTTTGGAATTTTGTCAAGAAGAGAATTTATGTCGGATATCAATGGAGAGGAAGGTAAGGGATTTTTAATAGCTAGAATAGTTGCTTGGGAGTCAGATTTTATGCTAAATTCGTTGAGATTTTTGAGAATGGCTATTTCAATTGCTGCTTTTATAGCTGATAATTCGGCTTGGAAAACACTATTATTATTATGAGGATGGCCTTTCCATTTGATGATATTTGAGGGGGTAATTTGAAAAAAGACTGCAGAACCAACTTTTCCTTCAATTTTTGATCCATCAGTATAAGCAATTGGAGATGAATTTTAATTTTCTTCAGACATGGGGAATATTATTTTGCGGAAGCGAAGCGCTGGATGGATAAGATTGGGGTTAATTTTCTTTTCATAGTTGGATGGCCAAAAGGTTTGGTTGTTGAATTCTGCGGCTTGGTTAAGTTGAAGAACTTTCATATAGGTGCATTCAATTTCTGCACTGATTGATAACGGAAGAGTGCCAGCTAAAGTATCAAGTGCTATATTTGAAGTTGTGCGATACGCCCGAGTAATGCAGAGAGTAAAAGGCCTTTGAATTGAATTTAAACATTTGATCTTTCTCACTGTCATTGGTTGTGCCCAAATTCCGGCTCCATAATTTACCATTTTTGAGAAGACTGTTTTTAGAAGAATACATGTTATATGGGGATTTAGGCCACAGTTATATCCATGCATATGTTGTAGGCAGTTAGCTATTGATGTTGTACAAAGTTTGATATTTTGTAGATGAGGAATCCAGGAGAATTTCTTGTCGATTGTTAAACCGAGGTACTTGATTGTATTCACAGATTTGATCTTTTGATTGTCAATTTTTAGAGCTAAAGCTTTAGTTATATCTTGTCCTGGTTTATGGATCACTAAGACTTGGGACTTACTATGTAAAATTTGTAGTTTTTGAATTTTGCAAAGTTGGTTAAATAACTGGAGTGTTTCGTTGCAATTATTCTGTTAAATGTCTCTGGTATGGCCACTTGTAATAAAAGCTACATCATCTGCGAAAGCTACAATTTTTGAGTGATCTGGCCATGGATAGGCAATGATGTTGTTGAAGCTGATATTCCAGAGATCTGCACTCATGCAATACCCCTGATGACATCCTCGGACTTGATTACGCACAATTTCAGTGTTGTCGTAAAGAATCATACTTTTCCTGTTTCTGAAGTAATGTTGAATAATTAGAAATAAATTTTGAGGGCACTTAAAGGAACGCAGCGCTTGTAAAACTGCTGGCCACCATAAAGAAACGAAAGCTGATTTTAAGTAGAGACATATTATTGCAGAATGAAGTTGGTTGATTTTATTGTTTCTGACTTGTTCAAGAGCTGAATTAATTGAATGACTTGTTGAAAGTAGGCTTCGAAATCCAAACTGGTTATTGCTTATTAAGTTTTTGCTGTAAACATGAAATTTTAGACGACCAATAAGACATCTTTCCAAAACTTTTCCCAGGGCTGGGAGAAGATTTAACGGACGATAAGATTTAGGTTCATCGGAGCTTTTATTCTTCTTATTGAAGAGTATTATATTACCAATTTTCAGGCAATCAGGAAAGGTAGAGAGCTCTGTACATCGATTGCAAAAACTACAGATTATGTCAGGATGGGCTTGATTGATTAATTTTATAATGCGGTTATCGATGCCATCTGGGCCTGGTGCCTTTTTTAAAGCTAGGTTTTTAATTATTTGCTTTATTTCTTGTTTTGAGAACGGAATATCGTTGTCTGTTTGTGGAATGTCATCGCAGTTACGGATTCTGGTTTGAGTAGGCGAATCTTCAGCTGGATCATCTTTTACAGAGTCAAGAATCTCATTTAGGGTTGAGAGAGTGGCATCCTGAATTTTAGCAGAACTTGAAAGCAAATTTGTGGAAAGTTGGATTTGCGACCGTTTAAATATTTTACTACTGGCGATCTTGTATAAGTTTCTTTATTGTTTGAACAATATTTGTGCCAACTTTTTAAGTTAGATTCGAGAATCATCTTTTTGTAGTTTGCATTTTCTTTTTTTGAATTTGAGGCAGGCTTGGTGTCTTAATTCATCATCAGTAATCGATTTCATTTTCCGTTTCAATGCCCTCGCCTTATGTTTCTGAGCGCGTAACTCTTTAGTCTACCAATTTATATGAAAGTAAGGTTTTGCAGATTGTACTGGAAAGGTATTTTCACATATTTCTTGAATTTTTTTTCTGTAGCTTTACTTAGATCTTTTGTAGCACTTAGTTGAAAGGAAGAAGTCACTGGAAATGCAGATTGTTGAATTTGCTTAATAAAGTTCTTTTCTTTCATTTTAGTAATTTTAAAACATTTCATTAAAACGTTCATCCTTTGATTTCAAAAGTACTATATTTATGATCTGATTGGGAGTTGTCTTCTTCAATTTTGCGATTTCAAATCAAATTAATTAGGTGATGGGAAGTAACTACGAGATCTGGCCACCCTCTCCCATACATTGTTTCAAAAGAAGGTAAATCCGAAGCATGGTTATGAATGACAAGATTATGTGAATTGAAGAATTCCTCAAGGGACCTTCCTCTTGGACTAGTGGAGTTGTAGCCCCAAAGCTGGTTGTGTGAATTGAAGTCTCCACATATTATGTGTGGACCTCGAAAGGAAAACAAGATGGATTCTAAATCTTGAAGCAAAGGAGAAATATCCTCGGAGGGAGATGCATAAATACTTGAAATAAGAAGTTGAGAGTTGGAACTATTAAGACTGATTGTAACTACGTCTCGTTTAGCTGTAATTAGAATTGGGTGCCAGCCATGATTAAAACTGATGATAGCTGCTCTGGGATGTTGATTAGGGGACTGAGGAGAATATTGAAAGAGATTCAAAGACGTTGGAATGCTACTTACTTTCGCTTCGATACAATAGGGTTCTTGGATTAAAACAAAATTCTTTATGGTTATGAGTTAAGAATTCTGCTAGACGATCAAAAGCCGCTTTTGCTCTTTGTAAGTTGATTTGAAGAAAACGAATTGAAGAAAATGGCATAGAGTTTTTTTAGCAAGGTTAGGGGTAGATTATTTTGTACATCACTGTCCACGTTATAATCTTCAGTTGAAGTGTTGTTCTTTAAATTGCGCTCTTGTATGATAATTGCAACTAAAGAATTGTTAGTCACAGATGATGGCAACATGTGAGGTTGTGGCTTTGTCCAGGTACAATAATTTGTTGAGCTGACTCCTGTAAGTCTGGCATGTTCTTTCATGAGCACCGTGATCAGTTGGCAATGAAGAACCAGTTTCTTGGTTACTTCACACACAATTTACACAGAGTTTTACGTTTGAGGTACACTCTCTATGTGTTGTTTTGCGCAGATGGAACAGCAGGGAGGATTTTGACAGCTTCGACTATTATGTCCAAGACCCTGGCAATGAAGGCAACGGGGAAGTGAAATGTAGGGACGGAAGGAATACAAGTTGAATCCAATGAAGACGCTTGACGAAGTAAAACAGTCACTAGAATCAGAAGAAATTTCTACATTCCAATTATTTGTATTTTCAGATCGGTGAACTGGAGAACACGAAATATCAAGATTATCATTTGATGTAATTTTCAGAGAAGCCAATTTGATATCTTCAGCAGCCGCTGAAGAGGGTACATTAAACACTATGAGTTTGGTACTTTTGGGTTTTGAAGTACGAACAGTTACGGAGGCTTGTAGTTGTGAATTTTCAATGATTGAGCGGTGTAAGTGTTCTAAGTCTGCTTTCTTTTCGACACCGATTAAAAGCTCATTAGACTTAGTAGTACGAATATTATTGATTTGAATAACCAGTTTTTTTGGATTAAGTGTCAAACTTAGTTGGTGTCTGATATCTTCAGGTGTTCTCTCTGAATCTTTAGGTTTCAGGAGTAGAATATGACCTCTGATTTGACTTTTTGGAGTCTGTTTCAAAGAAATGTTTTTGGCGGCAGCAACAGCGTAAGAATTTGGGGTTTGTTCTAGAAACTTTGTTTCGAATAATTTTTTAACTTCATGTTGTTGTTGCTGCAAATATTCCTTCACTTCAGAAATAACTATAGCATTTGAACGCTGAAGAGACAGTTGTTCTCTCAGTTCCGAAATTGTACCTTCGTGCTTCGCTAGAGTAAGTTCTTGGTCTCCACTATTTGATGAAGAGCTGCTAAATGGCCAGAAATATCTTTATGTTTTTGAGTATTAAGTTTTCTAATTTTGCCGATGTTTAGAAGATCTTTAATTTTAGCAGCAATTCGTAGAATATCATTCAATCTGGAGGAGTCAGCATTTTCAGGATTGCTAGTTAATGAATGGGAGACGTTTAATAATGATGGTGAGGAAGACCTATCTTTAGAAGCCGTCGATAAGAGTTTACAATTTCATAGCACACATAAAACAAAAATGACAATAAATCAGAAGCTATTCATAATCAGAGCAGAAAATTTCTAGTACATGAAGTCAACAAAAATAAATAAATAAGTAAATAATAGTGAATAATTGCTTATTAGAATAAATGTTATTACTCACATAAAGTCTGACAAAAATAATTCTAAATTCAGGTGTTATACAGTTCCAATGTTTCTTAGGAAAAAGAATATATATGTAAAGAAAGAAGCACAAAATAAATAAAAATAAAGATTTATCTGCTGACAATACTATATTATGTCAAGTCTTAACCAAAGGTTAATTAATTAAATAACTGTGAGTTGTCAGACGTACATTGTATTAAGTCATTAAGAGGAATTCTAAACCTTACTCAGACAGGTATTTCTGCAAGTGAGTGTTAAGTAATCAGTATTATACTTAGAAAACAGATACACCAGTATGTAGAAACTTTTCAAAATTATGCAAAACACACAAAACACAATGTGATAGGTTAGGGGAGTATAAATAAGTATGAAAAGACACACTAGTTACATTAACACATGTACATACAATTCTAAATACCAGATAATAATAATAATAACAATAATTGTAGTGAAAATAAAATAATATTAAAAAAGAATTTAAAAAAAAAAAGTATATTCTTTCCTAAAGTCCAAGACTGCAGGAGTTAATAAATATACCATGAAAACTGGTAAACTGTGCAGAGTTCTGCTTGCAAGTGAATAAAAATAGTGATTCAAGAATTAATTAATTGAAAGATAAGCGCATGGTATCAAACTAATAATGTGATGATCTGTGAAGATGCAGTATTTGAGCCAGTTTCATTCAGTGCTTTTATCCTTTTAGAACTTTGGTTAAAGATTTAAAACAATTGTTGAAATTGGGCAAAAATTCTCCACCAATGAAACTGAGAAAGCCGTGTGCAATGAAAGGGCGCTGTTCTTCTTAGAGCTGTAACAATACAGCACGGTCGTGGGCATACAGATACAGTTCAAGGTCACCTCCCAACTGGTTTTGGAGGCAAGTATGTGGGGAAAAAAAAATCTCTCTGTAGAAGATGATAAAGGGACGTTAAATGCTCTTGAGTAATAACACTTGCACGTTAAATGCTCTTGAATATGATTTCAGCATTGATAGTCTTGTAAATAAGTTATAATTCAGGAAAAACTTGCATTAATTGAGCTGAATATGACACAATTTTAATGAGCTGTACTTCCTTAATTGCTTGAAATAATAACATCAAATGGCATCCATAGGTATCCTGGGAATGTGAATTTATCAAACAGTTCAATTAATTTTATAGACAGCAGCACTATTACACAGGAAGAGTTTTATAAATAACTTGTGATCCTTGGCACTTCGCTTAAAAACTTTCACAAACAAAGGAATATCGGCCGCATTTCACGAGAATAATAAAAACTAAGTATTTGCTGAAATAATGGTCATAGGAACTAAATCTTTGCAGCACTGTGATCGCAGTATGTTGCTGAAACTTGTGCTATACAAATGAAATCGACTTTTGCTTTTTAAACAACACTTACAACAAAACAAGCAGGAGCATGTGAAACTGCAGCCTACACAGCTGCTGGTACAGCTGATACTAACCCTGAAGGAACAGGAATTTGTTACTAACAAGATGTCTTTAATGCAGAAGCAATTCTGTGTACATGCAAGTTTCTAAATATCTTCTATATGTTAAGGCCTTATGTTGATTGAAGAGAAAATGTTCCGTATATAGTTGACAGGAAATAAAATTTCCTATAAAAAAACACTGCTTGACTAAAAATGTTTGTAGAGCTTTATTTTTTTTCAATTGAAATAAACTCCCGATAACGATTTGCAAAAACATGAACTAATTAGGATTTGTGATTTTCCATCTTTCATTTTGTCTTACCGTGAACATTCCGTAAACAGAATAGAGCTTTATTTTTAGCATTATCGGGTGTTAATAACGATTTGCGAAAATATGAACTAATTATGATTAAACACCCGATAACTATTTGCGAAAATATGAACTAACTATGATTTGCGATTTTCCAACTTCTATTTTGTCTTGCCGTAACGTTTCCTAAATCTATGTAAACAGAAAAAATCCCTTTTCGTCCTTCAGGAAAATTCCCTGAGTGGGTTGCAGGTTTGTACCGCTTGTCAGGGTTACCATAATCTGGCGCACACGCACTCTTCCAAGATGTCAACAAATCACCAGGGCCGTTTATCTGAAAACTGCCCATATATGAAATTACCTAATAATGAAAAAGTATATACCCTTTCCAAATATGAACATTTCCACTGTAATATCTTGTTATTTAATAAATAAATATAATTATTGTTGAAGTGGCAACGCCATATTTATATCAAACCGTTACTCAGCAACGAGAGATATTGTTAAAAAAAGATTTTGTATTCTGAAGATTTTGCCAGCTAGGAGTAGTATTAAAATTTTGCCACTTAAGAATTGTATAAAATTTGTCTATCACCGAGAACTAGAAATAAAATTTATGTTCTACAAAGAAGATTGTCTGTTTTGTAAATTACTGCAAAATACATTACAGTCATAATTAAATTGGAGGTTCCACCGAGATACTGGAAATTAGGAGTGCAATTATCAATTTTTATGGTGCTGGTCTCCTAATCCCAGAAATTTGCTGAATTTTTTAGAACAAGTTTGCTAATACCAATTGCCAAGTTTTTTTTTTATTTCAAGGAGAAATGGATGTAAGAAGTCTGTCGTTATAAAGCCAGATTTGAAGCGGATCATTCAAAGTTTATCTTCTGTGCTTCTGTAACTTGCGTCCGAGCAAAAACTGTCAAAAATAGGATACTGCTGATCTCTGAAGATAAGATTAACTTTTGGTTTTCTTAAAAAAGCTTTTATTGAATTTTAATACTTTATTTCAGAATTATAGTTTATCGTGAAAGATTTTGTTTAAAATAACTAACGCTAAAAATATTCAGCTTAAATTTATAATTGGTATTTGTGGTAAAGAAGTATTTTGAAATTATTATTTATGCTTTACTTTTATTTGTATTGAATTTTTATGTTGATAAATGATATGTGTAAGCCATCCCGGCATTTATAAAAAAAAAAAGAACTGCTAGCTGAGTTTTTGAATTTGTTGCCAAGCAGGCGCGTGAAAATAAGTAATAACGTCAAACTGACGTAGTGTGATTTGATTATACTGCTGAATTGGCAAAGATGTTTTCTTAGTTATCGCCATCCAGGCGTGTGATAGATAGCAACGTCATCCCGACGTATTACAGATTGTATATTCTAAAAGTTGTATTGCCAAACTGGCAAAAATTGTTTTTGTTATCGCCAACCAGGCGTGGAGATAGATAGTAAAGTCGTCAAACTGACGTGGGTAAAATTGCCTAACTGGCAAAGGTGTTTATATAGTTATAGCTAACGAGGCTTGTGAATAGTGAGTTAAAACGTCAACCCGACGTAGTATTATAGTATTTTGTGCCAACCTGGCAAAGTTGTTTAAATAATTCCCTCCAATTGATTGGTTAGTGTGAATTTTGTATTTGAGAAACTAAGTCTCGCCAGAAATTATACATTTTTAGTAGAAGTACGATCTTTTAGATTCAATTTCAAAAGGACGCCTAATAAAGGTAACTTGTGTCAACATGTCATTCTTAGCTAGGAGTAAAAAACAGGATTTAAAAGTACTAGCAGAAGAGTTAGGTTTAACCGTGAAACCTGAATTTAAGATTGCTCAGTTGCATAAACTGATTACTGAAAGTCCCGATTATGATGAGGAATTTACTCGAGAACTATTGGCTGCAATTAGAGCAGAAAGGGAACGGAAAGAAGAATGCGAAAGAGAAGAAAGAGAAAAAGAACGCGAAAGAGAAGAAAGAGAAAGAAGAGAAGAACGCGAAAGGGAAGAAAGAGAAAAGATACGTGAAAGAGAAGAAAGAGAAAGAAGAGAAAGGGAAAGAAAGGAAGAGCGTGAAAGAGAAGAGCGAATTAGAGCCTCTGAGCTACAGAAACTTCAGTTGGAAGCAATGGCTGCAACAGCACAGCCGGTAGAAACTACGCTGAGCAGCCTTTAAAAATCAGAATTCACGATGTCATGCCACGTTTCAACCCTAAAGAAGATGAAATAAGTTTATTCCTGGTGTTATTTGAGCGTCAAGCTAAAATAATGAATATACCTGCTGAAAATCAAGTGACTCAACTTATTTCATTACTGCCTCCTGACATTGTTCAGCTTATTGCTAGAGAACCAGAAGAGGACGCGAAAAAGTATGAATATGTAAAATCTTTACTGTTACAACGATTTAAATTAAGTGCGGAAAAATTTCGACAACTATTTAATAAACACCAAAAATCTACTGAAAGTACTTGGTATGATTTCTACTATGAATTAAAGAATTATTTAGAAGGATGGCTTAACAGATTAAACATTAAAACTTTTGAACAGCTAAAAGATCTCATGCTGGTTGATCAAATAAAAAAGCGTACTTCTCCTGATTTCAAAGAACATTTTATGGATCAATGGACAACCATCATTTCACCTACTGAAATGGTTAAGAAAATTGAAGATTTTGAAGATGTGAGAAAAACAATAAAACCGAAATTTTCTACCAATCAGACTGAGAAATTTAACAAAGGATCATTTAAACTGCGTTATGATAATTTTGTGAAAAAAATAGAGGATCCGCCTCATTTTAAGCATTCTGATAGATGGGATGATTCAAAATACAAGAAAGATCATCAGCAAAGGAATCAGTTCAAAACAAAAACCAAGAAAATTTATATGACAAAAGATATCGACCACGTTGTTTCGAGTGTGGATCATATGAACATTTTAAGCCTCAGTGTCCTCGCTTAAAACCAAATGAAAAGGTAAATTGCGAGCTTGGTAATATAAAGACAAAGGCAGCTGTTGTTACAAATGATCCCGGAAGATATGTATTGGGTAACAAAACTGCACAATTGTTCAAAAATAAATCATTCTTAAATTTAGAAAAAATAAATGCGGTTTTGACACGATCTCAAGTAAAAAGATCTCATGAAGATGACCGAAGCAGAGAAATTGAAATGGAGAAACTAGAAGAAGTGAAGTTTATTGAAACTGACGAAGATATTTTACCGCAAGCTGATGAGGAAGACAAGGAAATTAAGAAAGTGATTAATGTTAATTCAAAGGAATTAATTGAATCTCAGCATCAAAGCAGAGATCTAACGTCATTACTATAGGAAGCTAAAAATGAAAATTCCAGCAAGACAAATGATTTCAAAGTAAAAGAAAACGGATTGTTGGTGAAAAGGAAAATGGATAAAAACGGAAATGAAAGGGAATTAATTGTTATTCCTGAAAAATATAGGGATCAAATAAAGTCATTATGTCATGATAGCACATCTGGACATTTAGGCGTCGTGAAAACTAAAGATAGATTAACAAGATACTTTTACTGGCCTAATTGCTATAAAGAAATAGAAGAGTATGTTAAAACTTGCGATCCATGTCAAAGAGTGGGAAAATCTAATGATAAAGCCAAAGCACCTTTGACTTTAGTACCAATTATTGCAGAAGTATTTTCAAAAATTAACTTTGATGCATGCGGTCCTTTACCAACAACACCGAATGGCAATAGATATTTAATTACAGCTATTTGTTTAGCTTCAAAATATCCGGATGCTGTACCTGTTCCTAATATTGGCACAACGTCAGTAATTGACACCATGTTACAAATATTTAGTAGAATGGGTTTCCCGAAAGAAATACAAACTGATCAAGGTACCTCCTTTATGAGCAATCTAGCCATAGAATTTGTAGAAAAATTTCGAATAAAAGTAACTAGAAGCTCAGTACACCATCCGCAGAGCAACCCTGTTGAAAGATTTCACCGAACAATCAAACGAATTTTAAAAGTTTTATGTATCGAAGCAGCCCGAGTGGGAGAAGCAAGTTCCCGCAGCTCTATTTGCTTTAAGAACAATAACGCACGAGAGTACGGGATTTACACCTGCAGAATTAGTATATGGTCGAAATCTTAGAACACCTGTAAGATTATTATATGAACAATGGATGAATCCTAAAGACGAAGGAAATAATGTTGTTGAATATGTTTTTCAATTGATAAATCGGTTAAAAAGATGCAAAGAGCTGGCTACAGATAAAATGCTGGAAATGCAAACCAAAAGAAAGGTGTGGTACGATCGTAAAGCTATAAAAAGAGAATTCTCTGAAGGGGATTTAGTATTAGTTGTATCAACGAATAAACCAAACAGACTAGCAGTTGAATGGAAAGGTCCTGGGAAGGTTGAGAAGAAATTATCCGAAACTAATTATGTTGCGAGTTTCGAAGAAAAAAATGACTTTAACCAAGTCTACCATGTTAACATGCTAAAACCCTATCATAGACGAGCAGAATCGGTTAACCTTATGATTACAGAAGATCAATCTGAAATTGATGATATGGAGGAAAATTTCCCAACAATTGACTCTGAACCAACATTGTTCGATTTTGAGAACATCAAAGAAAACAGCTCCTTAAGTGATAAGCTAAATGAACAACAGATTCAAGAATTGCATGATATGCTGCTGAAGTTTTCAAAAATCTTTTCTAACAAACCTGGAAAAACTCATTTAATAACGCATGATATTCAATTGACAGAAAACACCCCAATCCACTGTAAACCATACAGAATGTCTCCTAGACAAACGGATATATTAAAAACAGAAATTGATAAAATGCTTCAGCATAAAATAATTGAAATAGGAGATTCAGATTACACTTCTCCTATGATTTTAGTAGAAGTACCAGGGAGGGATCCAAGACCTTGTATCGACTATAGAAAATTGAATAAATTGACTAAAACACAATTCTTCCCCTTGCCTAACATCGAACAACGAGTAGAAACGGTAGCAGGCGCAAAATATATAACTCTTTTGGATTTAACAAAGGGATACTGGCAAATACCTTTAACACCTAATGCTCAAAGATTAGCCACTTTTGTTACAAGTTTTGGCACATTTAGACCTCTACGGATGCCTTTCGGACTTAAAAAAATGCACCATTTTCATTTAGTAAAATGATGGCCGAAATCCTTCACGGTTGTGAAAACTTTGCTGTTCCATATTTAGATGACGTGGCAATCTTTTCAAACACCTGGGAAGAACATCTAAGTCACCTGAAAGCCGTTTTGTCCAAAATAAAGGACGCTGGTTTAACTATTAAACCAATAAAATGTAAATTTGCTCAAGATAGAGTAAAATATCTAGGACATATTGTAGGTCGTGGTATAAGAATGCCAAGTGAAGTGAAAGTAAAAGCTATTCTTGATTTTCCAGTGCCATCCACAAAAAGTCAAGTCAGAGCATTTTTAGGATTAGCGGGATATTATAATCATTACATTCCCATGTTCTCATCTATCGCAGCACCTTTAACAGAAACTTTGAAAGGAAACTTAAAGAAAGGGAAAATAAATTGGACAGAAGAGTGCACAAAAGCATTTGAAGAGCTAAAAAAGAAACTGTCTCAAAGGCCTATACTACATGCACCTGATTTCAATAAGGAGTTTATTTTGCAAACTGATGCGTCAAACTCTGGTATGGGTGTCATTTTAGCTCAAAAAGATGAACGAGACAATGAACATCCAGTATTATACCTCAGTAAGAAGTTTACAGAAACTGAAAAAAAATACTGCACCACAGAAAAGGAATGTGCCGCCATAATATTTACTGTAAAGAAACTTCAATGTTATTTAGACGGGCATACTAAATTCCTCATCATGACCGATCATAATCCCTTAGTTTGGCTCAAAAATAATGTGAGTCTAAATCCACGACTTATGAGATGGGCACTGGTACTACAACCTTACAATTACACGATCGTTCATCGAAGTGGTAAAAACCATAAAAATGTAGACGCATTAAGTCGTACTCCCTGGCCTGATTAAATAATTTGTTTCTCTATATAGATAAAAAAAATATTTTGTTCCTTTCTCTCTTCTTCAGTGTATGTTATTATGTTATTTCTTGTTTAATTCTCTAATTGTATTTTAATTCTGTGTTGTGCTGATATTATTGTTTTAAAAACTGTAAACTTTAATTTATAAAATATAAATTAAAGTTTATCTGGAGGGGGGAGAGGTTGTAATATCTTGTTATTTAATAAATAAATATAATTATTGTTGAAGTGGCAACGCCATATTTATATCAAACCGTTACTCAGCAACGAGAGATATTGTTAAAAAAAGATTTTGTATTCTGAAGATTTTGCCAGCTAGGAGTAGTATTAAAATTTTGCCACTTAAGAATTGTATAAAATTTGTCTATCACCGAGAACTAGAAATAAAATTTATGTTCTACAAAGAAGATTGTCTGTTTTGTAAATTACTGCAAAATACATTACACCACGTATAAAATAAATAAAATATCCAAAAACTTTTACCTCTAAATTATCTATTATATTATAAACGTCACCAACGAATTCATACTGCAAACATTACAAATATTTAAATTATTTCCATGCACGTTTACTTCAACTAAAACGTATACCAAATTCCTACAAACATAAAATTCACAAAATAACTATCATTTAATTAAAATAAAATTAAATTCAAAAACACTACTTAAAATATAAATAAGCACATACATTAAATTAATAAAAATTAGCTTACAATCCTAATTACTTTAAACTAAATCATTGCTAATAACAATTTTCCCAATAATACCAAATTACTTTACTTCCACCTTACATTTACATGCATAAAAATAATATCCTCAAATAATTAAAAATACTAACTTACCTAATCTTCTTCAGAATCTTGCTTACATGGTGGATACACTTTTATTATGTATTCAATATAATTATTGAACGATTTTTTCTGCGAATTTTTCCTCCACACTTCCTCCGCTAAATAAAAAGCAAAATTCTCTTTATCACAATGCCTCGGAATGGTGCTTTTTATAGCACTCCACATGCCCTCTATTGTACTGGTATGTGCACCTGTTTCCGGATCTTTAAAATAATATTTGTGGTTCACAGCAAGATGTTTAAAACCTTCATCTTCCAAACATTCATACGATTTTTCACTTTAGACAGCACCACACAATCCCAAAATTATTCAACCCTACTTCACACAACACACAATGAAGCTTAATACAAAATAATATACAGCCACAGATATTTTTCCAAATTCCCCCCTTTTCCGATTAAAGAACCGTAATTCGTCCATTAAT
This sequence comes from Stegodyphus dumicola, assembly GCF_044657685.1. Taxonomy (NCBI): domain Eukaryota; kingdom Metazoa; phylum Arthropoda; class Arachnida; order Araneae; family Eresidae; genus Stegodyphus; species Stegodyphus dumicola. The sequence goes on along the minus strand of NC_140778.1, from coordinate 62,250,291 downwards.
ATCACATGACATATCCCATGATCTCTCATTTCCCTCACACAAAATAATGCGTAATCGGAACTAAGTACTGCTCACATTATTACCCGAAGTCCCAGGTAGTAGTAACCTTTATCGCCTCCAAAATGTCGCCAAACTACCAGTTACCATATTCTATAAATCAGACGAACTTTGTTACTGAACAAGAAATTATGCCTGTTTAGAGAACTAAAGAGAAAGTATTAACACATGAAACGAAGCAACTTAAACAACTTACATTGAAAGAAATGTTTAAAAAGTAAACAAATAAATATTAAGCTTTTGTAAATTTTGATACCCTTTAGATCAGGGATGTCAAACTCATAGGTACACTTGGGCCAAACAAACAAGGTTTAACTTTAGGCGGGCCGCAAAAAAAAAAAAAAAAAAAAAAAAAAAAAAAAATCAATATTCATAGAAACGTAGATTTATTTCAAATAATACAATAATAAACATATATATATATATTTATATAGAAAAGAACAAGAAAAATTTAATGTTTATGTCCTGATACTTGACATCTCTTCTCTGCTGTTATCTTTCCTATTTCGGGAGAAATTTTGTGTGCAGTGATAACTTTCAACGCTGACCCAAGGTGAGCATCATTAATACGGTTTCTAATAGGAGACTTATTAGCTTTCATGACTGAAAATAACTGCTCGCACCGATAAGTGCTACCAAACATGGAAATAATTTCATATGCGAATTTCCGAGTATTTTCAAACCTGGCCGGTAAATATTTGTAAAATTCAGGCATGCCACTTCAATGAATTTTGCTTTCAAATTTGAGTTGCATTGAATCTCGATCACCTCCATTTGCATATGGCTGGGTACTGAGTCAATACTTATTGAGAAAATCGAAGAAGAAAAAAAAAAAAATTGTCTTCGAGGGAACTAAAATCATTAAACCTCGTTTCAAATTCAGTTGTTAAATTTGCAATTTTTTCTGCGTATTTTTGATACGAACAAGTATCATCTAAACTTGATTTGTTCATGCTGCACGTCAGGAAGTGCGTCAAATCTTCATTTTTAAGTTGTTTTTCCCAAAGAACTAGTTGACATTTGAATGCTTTAATTATGTCAAACATGTTTGTAATGATATGATCTTTTCGTTGTAACGATAAATTTAAATCGATTAAGTGTTTGGTTATATCAACCAAGAAAGATAAATCTTGTATCCATATTGGATCGTAAAACAAACTTACGTCTTCATTTTTCGTTTTTAAAAACTGACATATTTCTTCTTTCAAATCGCAGAATTGTTTGAGAATCTTGGAGCAAGATATCCAGCGTACCTCGGTATAGTAGGACAAACCCGAATATTCACTATCTAACTCACTTCAGAAAGCAGTGAATTGACGCTGATTTAAACCTCGAGATCTTATAAAATTTATAACTTTTTTTATATATGACAAAACATTCTCCATATTTATTACTTTCGTGCATAGAACTTCTTGATGCATAATACAATGCATATGATGAATGTTTGAACCGTGAATTTCACTAAGTTTTTTCTTAGTAATGCTACGAAGCCCTTGTTTTTCCCGGTCATTGATGGAGCGCCATCTGTAGCGACAGAATTTAATTTTGCCAAAGGTAGATTGTATTTCTGCAGAAGTCCAAAAACACAAGTAAATATATCTTCTCCTGTGGTAGTACCAGGCATCGGTACGGCAACACGAAGCAAATCAAATCTAATTACAATTCTAAATAAAAAAAAGTAAATAAATAAATAACTATGAAATCCATAACAATATGAATTAAGTAATAATTAATAATAAAGCAAAGTGCATGCACATGCATGCACCAATATATCGTACAAAACTATGATTGGAAAACTGAGACCATGAGTTCGGCCACATTCGGCTATCGGGGGATGCGTACAAGTTCTGAGTGCACGTGTCCCCCAAAAGCCGAAGGTAGCTGAACGCAAGCTACTCACACGCATTTGTAATTTAAGTAGTGTGTGTGTCAGCTCGCTGTGAGTAATCTAACAACATTGAATAAATTATCGTTAATTACTTAGCAGTAAACAATTAATTTTTTTCTTCGTCGATTAGCAGTAAACAATTAATTTTTTTCTTCGTCGATATGTTATTTTATTATTATTTGCCGATATGTTGGCCCGGCCGCAAAAATATTTGTTGCGGGCCGCGAATTTGACATCCTTGCTTTAGATCATAATTGCTCTTTATTTCATAAATTACTGTTTTATATTTTTAATTTTATCATTTCTGCATGCCATCTTACCAGATTTAAATTGATGATCTATAATCCGGGAAAAACCCTAATCCATAATCGCGAAGTCTTTAAAGACCAGATTAAAGACTTTGTGCTGTATAACGTAAATAAACCAGAAGAAAATAAATTATATTTTCACATTACCATCCAAGGACAATGGAGATACTTTTTAATATTATTATTGAATTTTTTCTGTTTTGCATTATAATCAAAGGTACTATTCGGTTTCGAGGGCCGTAAAAAATTGCCAAACTATTGTTGATGATAATGCTGCCAAAAATAATTACAGCAACCCTAATAACTGTGGCAAGAAAGGAAGTATAATAGTAAATAACTATCTAACATTGATGTTTTAATTTAGATGAAAGGCTAATTTCATATAATACTTTTTAATTATTATAATTTATATGAAAAAGGCTAAACATGACTGAATGGAAGCATAAGAGTAATCGTGTTAAACTAAGAATTTACTTTATTCTCGTTAGCATCCTCTGACAATATATGAAATTAAAGTTAATTTAGATCATAATATATATTAAATAATAATATTAAATTGTATTAATAACAAATTAGCACTTACTTTGTACACGAGACATCCTTTCCGCGCGCGATCAATTTAGACAGACAGACAAAGTACACAGTACAGCTGGAGCAAACCGCATGTATTCGTTACTGAGTAACGGGTACATCGGTTGACTCGAAGTACCGATTCGGTACTCACAAATTCATTTCGTTACTCGCATCTGTTCGTTACTCGCATCTGTCGTACGATGCGGTTTGTTCGAGTACGAACGATGCGGTTGCTATACGAATACAAATGATGCGATTTCTATGCGAATACGAATGATGAGGTTTCTATGCGAATGCGAATGATGCGGTTGCGTTACAATGTGCTCATATTTTTCATAGATAATTTTGAATTTTTTTGGGCATCGGGCAAATTCTTGTTTGCATTATGTGTTTTAGTTAAAATACTATTTAGTTTAGTTGTTGATATTTAAGAAGATGAGCAATTTTGATAGCGGGAAGCGTTATTTTGTATTTGCTTTTTACTATTGCTATTTATGTTTGTAATTTGAAAAATTTAGATGATTATTTATTTACTTATTTTCTTGAACGTGCCATAGTGAGATTTTATTGATTTGAAATATTTATATACTGCACTTAGGTATTGTTTATATAAGAATATGTAGGTTAATATAGGTTCTTTACTTCCTTGTATCAAATAAAATGGTAGTAATTATTGTAATCGAGAAAACTTTGGGTATCATATTTTAACGGAAATATCCGTTTTTGACGATTACGGAATCCATGTGAATTATTTTTTGGGGTGACGTATGTCACATGTACGAACATAATGAAGGACTCTCTCTCTTTTTTTTTTCAAAAAAAAAAAAAAACTTATTGTTAAATGTAATCCCATTTACTCTAAGCTGATACTTATGACTAATGATTATGACTCTAAGTTGATACTTGAAAGGGATTTTTTTCGTGATGTGCAAGTACGTATGTATGCATTTTGCATAACTCAAAAACGATTAGTTATAGAACGTTGAAATTTTGTATATGGGTCCGTTATAACATCTAGATGTGCACCTCCCTTTTTATTGCAATTGGTAATGCTACCAAACGTAAATATGTATATATATATCAAATAAATTATAATTAAATGTAAAGTACATATATATATGTCCTTATAATTAAATTTAAAGTACACACACACACAAACATATATATATATATATATATATATATAATAAAAGCTTTGGCTTTTATTTTATTTAATTATCACTAAATAAGTTACTTGACTTTTATTTTCGCAATCATTGGTTGTAGTCAGGACTTAATTTTTAAAATTAGAAGTGCTGGAGCTCTATGGAAGGCCATCAGGAAAGATGAATAAATAAATAAATAAATAAATATAAATAAAATAACTATTACAATAATAAAATAATTAGCAACTAGAATATTAAATGATTATTATTATAATTCAATAAAAATTTAAAGACAAATGAAAATTTAGTTAATTCTTAAATTAATGATGAATAACTAAATAATGAAATAAAATACCAGACATCGTCTTGTTTGGGGGCTGTGGCTAAAATTGCAATTTAAGAACTAAGCCGAGCATTAGCTAAATTTAGGCTTTTGATGAGAAAATAATGTACTGTTTACCAGAGTATAGATAGAAATTTGGTTATGTAGCCCATTCTTCTAAAACGACGTTTCGTCGCTGCCTTCCACCACCAATTCTCCTTTTTTTTTCCGGTTTCGGTTTATGCGGTTATAGCAAAGCACACTAGGGCTATTGCCCCTACGGGGAGGGAGGCCTTCGTGGAGGATTTTTTAAAGGGAACTGACTCATATGCAAGTTACACACGGGGAAAACCACGAAAACGCCCGTGCAGCTAGCCGTTAGCCGGGAATTGAACCCCGGACCGAACTATTAGTGCTCAGCGACTTTACCGCTCGAGCTCCGGTGGGCTCTTTTTTTCTTTTCATTCGCTGTTTGAAAAACGGGTGTTCACTTTACGATAAAGTAAGCACCTGTTTACTTCAATTAAAATGTGTGAGACGATATGACTCTTCCTACTTTAATCTCACTTAGCTTTTGATTTCTAATATTGATTCAATGTTTTCTGTAGACAAAGTATTCTGATTAGAATAATAGATTTCAAACATGTTCAAAAGTTGTGTATCTGAATATAATTAGGTTTTTATAACATAGGGCACATTTTATTAGTTTCACATAGTTCTAAAGCAATTGAACCACAGCGTCGCTGTTTTGAAAGAAAGTAAAAATGTGAGAAATGTATAATGAACATTAATATACAAGCTTTATTAAAAGTAGTCAGCCTTTTAAAACGTGACCGTCTATGCTTTTAGATGATTTTTGGAGCTCTGTGCATCTTAAAAAAGTGATGTTCAATATCAACGTATGTTTATGTTCTCAAAAATACAGGTTTCTTTCAGAAAGCGACCTCTTAGAAGTCGTCAATAAATGATTCAGTATAGTTATTTTCTAATAGACCATAGAATAAATTTATTTTAACGTCAATTTTAAAATGGCTGCTTGTACTAAGAGCAATAAGACTCTAATTTTTCTTTCGCAATTAGCTGTCATGCCAGCTGAATTGTTTTCTGCAGAATCTTATTGTGTATAATTGAAATATTTAGCTATGCATTCAACAAATATACAACAAATGGAAGACAAATCATTAAAAAAATTTAAATTTGGAACATTAATAATAATTTTTTTGTTATACATAAAATATTATTAATGAATGATGAATTTATATCATATTATATATAAATCAAAATTTAACTCCTATACCTTTATAATAAATTCGAGAAAAGCTATAAAGTGAATTAATTTTTAAAAACAAAACGAAAATTTAAAAAAAAAAATTTGTCATATACCTAGAATCTAAAATTGACGAATACTGAATTTTACGCTTCATGTGTGTATGCGTGTGTTTAATTATGGCAAAGCACACTATGGCTATCTGCCTAAGGGATGGATGCTTTTGTGGAGGACTTTCTAAGGGAAACGGGCTTGTATACACGTTACACATGGGAAAAACCACGAAAACACCCATTATCTTAATTATACATGGACATTAATCTTAATTATACATGTTTTCAATCAAGCGATACCCGAAGGCAAGTTACAAATGGCACCAAACATTGCAAATTTTGAAACTAAATTTCCCGGTCAATCTTTGTTCTACGGGACTCAAACTTCTTGCATTTCTATTTTTTCATAACAAGTATAAAACTTTGCCAGATATAAATATAGAAACCAGAAGACGACATTAAAAGTTAGATTTCATAATTTGTCCAAAATTAATTCTTTTTTAAATTTGATATTGACAAAATATGAATATTTTCGTCATTTAAAATACTTCTGTATTTTTGTTGCACTGTATTTAAACTTGCTTCCTCGAGTTATTGACATTAAATTACATTAATTCCATTATCTATTGGAAAATAATTATAGCAAATCATCTATTTACAACATCTCTAAAAGGTCACCTTTTAAGAGATCTCTATTTTGGGGAACATAAACAAACATTGGTAGTGAACATCATCTTTTTAAGACCACCACATGTAAAATCCTCTAAAAGCATGAATGGTTGCATTTAATGAAGACCCATTACTTTTAATAAGGAATGTAACATTAATCTTAATTATACATGTTTTTGATGTGTGTGCCAAAATAGTGATACCGTACTTCCGTTGCTTTAGAAATGTGTGAAATTAAAAAAATGGATACTATACAACAAAAATGTTATTATATTCAGATACACACCTTTTGAACACGTCTGAAATTCATTATTCTGCTCAACATAATTTGTCTGCATAAAATATTAAATATTATTAAAAAATCAAAAGCTAAGTCGAAGTAGAAACAGTCATCTCCAAGGATAAATAAATCTTGAAGTCTTCTAAGTCCTGAGACATCTCTTCTAAACCATTTTAATTGAAGTAAACAGACGTTCACCTTATCGTAAAGTAAACACTTATTTTTCAAACAGCGGATGAAACGGGAAAGAGGGAATTGGTGGGGGAAGGCAGCGAACGAAATAACACTTTTTCGAGCTGGGGATGAAATGAGAAAGGACGAAACGATACTAAGCCAATAAGACAAGATCTGGTATTTTACTTTATTATTTAATTAATCATCATAAACTTAAAAATTATTTTAATTTTTATTTGTTTTTACATTTTTATTAAATTTTACTTATGAGTATTTTATACTTCAGTTGCTAATTATTATGTTACTTTAATTATTCATTATTTTAATCACTATTTTTTATTATTTTAATTATTAAGTTTTTTAATAAGTAATTTTTTGTTATTTTAATTATTAATTAATGTTATTATTGTAATATTTATTTCCTTTCTTTCTTTATTTTTTCCTATTTTCCTGACGGCCTTCCTTAGGCGCTTCTGACTTTAGAAACTAAGCCCTGACAGCAATAGAAAATAATTATGAATCATATCCAGTGCACCAAAAAATAATAGCCAAAATAAAGTGAATTATTTCTACTCAAAAATGCGACGCAAAACTCCCTATCGCAGTACTACCCAGTTCCCGCGGGGTAGAAAAGCTCACGTGATTCAATGCGATGCGACGTTTCAAGGCCCTTTTTAGGGCCGTAGACCGATAAAATAGGCTCAGGATACGGATACCGATGGATTTTACCGAAAGTAACGAGTAACGATACGATAGTAACGAGTACTGGTTCACCGAGTAACGAATACATACGGGTACACAATTTCTCGTTACTTCTACAGCACTAATAGACAGATGTCTTGTTTTGCACCCGCTAAGTCTTTCTGCACCGATGGGCGAAAAATCAAGCATAGGTGCGAAGGAAAGGTATCCGCGATTCAATTCACCTATAGATGGCGCTTTCACACATTAGTATGGCGGATAAAACTCGGTATTTTCATTTGTGATCTGACTTCGTACATTCAAAAATGGAGTTACTTAGCTCTTCCGAAATGTTTGATTTTATTCAAGGAGGCTTTAATTCTCGCTGTATTACTGAAATTTTAAAAAGCTGATCATTTGGTAATGCATGGAATTTTACTTCAAATCCAATGTAGAAGTTTTGGCTTTCTATTTAAGGATAAGTTCTATAGCGTCCTGATCGCATGAAATCGAAGGACATTTCATTGTTCAAAAAGGACAAAATAAATTCAAAAAGGACAAAATAATTTTTTTTTAAATAAAAATTTAAAAAAAATTCTTGTTCATGTAAAGGAGGAACTGCTGGCTGTTGTAGGAAATTGTGTCGCTGTTTTGTTGTTTTGTGACAGGTAGCTGATTTTAACGTTCACTGATTGTAAACAAATGATTTCATATGTGTTTTACTTGGGATTTCTAGAAAATCTGTGCAGTCAAAAGTGTCTTTTTTCCCATAAAAATGATATTGAATCATTATATGTATACTAAAAATATATTGATCTATTATATGCATCTATTGTATTTATTATACACATGATAGCACTAATCATCAAATGCAATTTTGAGAATATCAACAAGCAAAGCACTTAAAAATGAAAAAAAGACACTTGTTATAGAACTATTAATGTTCTATATGTATTATAGAAAATACATGCAATGAATAATACCATGACCAAACATTTCAAAAAAAAAAAAAGCAGATTAAGTATTACCTACCTCAATACTTGAGAAAGCAATCCTGGCATATAACATGCAGTTAACTTTTGATTACATGATATTACAAGCATTTTCTTTAGTTTTGTCCTACAAGTGGTTTAAACAACTCAATACTGGTAGTTTAATCTCAGCTCAAATCCTGGTGAACAAGCTGGCTGTGCAGTTTTTATTTTTTTGCATGTGTTTTGTGAATACAAACCAGTTTTCCCTATAAAGTTCTTCATAAAAGCATTCTTCTTCAAGCTGATAACCAATGTGCTTAGCCATATTCAAATAGCCTAATCTAACCTTACCTTTTCTTTAGATTCTATATTCACATGTTATATCTTTATCTGTTAAGATTTGTTCATAACAGGATCACCAGGCTTCTACCAATCTGGTAGGAGCATACTCAAAACATGTCAAAACCATGTGATTTATAACAAAATCGATCATGTTGTCCTTGCAAACCTTTATAAATGTTCCAAATTTTCTTAATAATCTCATTATTTAGAAATGTGTTTATTGTTGTTTTTATATGAACAAAAGCATTTAAATATATCAATTTTAAAAATAATGGAAGTGTTCTTTTAATCAGTTTTGCTATTCTAATGCTGTTTTTAATTAATAACTTTATATCTGAGCCAAAAATTCAAAAATAAGTCTATGTGTGATAAGACTATTAATTAATTACATTGTATGAACTTCAACATCTTTGAATATGAAACACCGAACTAACACTTTGAATATGAAACATTCTATATGAAAACATTAAGTCCATTCCAATCTAATAGAAGATTAAATTATACTTACGAATTCACAGTACGAGCTTCTCTGTATTATATTACACAAAGATTAGAAACCAAGTCTCCACATAGGAAATCTTATGAACTTCAACATCTTTGAATATGAAACACCGAACTAACACTTTGAATATGAAACATTCTATATGAAAACACCAAGTCCATTCCAATCTAATAGAAGATTAAATTATACTTACGAATTTACAGTACGAGCTTCTCTGTATTATATTACACAAAGATTCGAAACCAAGTCTCCACATAGGAAATCTTACACTGATATGATGGTCTTGTATTGAAACAGAATTGTAGCAACACAGATGATATGAATTACATTATGCCAAAGAATTATTTCATCCTAAATAAATTATACCTACCTCATACCTACCTATACCTACCTTAGTTTAACCAGAGACTCACAAAACAAAATTTCAGATTTGGGTTAATCTTTGGATTATGGTAACTTGGCGATTTTTTGGCTAAAATTTGGTGACCAACCCTGTTACAGCAACCTGCTAGTTTTTGTTCGAACGCCATTTTGTTTTCACGAAGTAAAGGCATGTTTTTTTTTTACTCAACATTTCCAACAATCTGCTAGCCGAATTACGCTTATGCTAGAACTTTTATGGAATAAAAGTGCTTAATCATGACGAAGATTAGGTGCGAAATTGGGACAAAGGGCAGAATCGCCCACTGCTTGCCGCATTTTTACGAATTGCACATACACGGTATCATCCATGTACACGTCGACCTATTTTCACTTAAAAAAACATCCCAGAATTGCACAAAATTGGCATTGCGCACACTCTTGACTGTATCCATGTACACTGCTAAAGTCCTAGCTAGTAACCTTTATCGCCTTACCAAAATGTCGCAAAACTACCTGTTACCATATTCCAAAGATTAGCCCAGATTTGTTGTAAAATTGGTGTCATGTTTTTCCCTATGCTATAATAACTCCACATATTTTCTTGTCAGTCAAGAAGATTGATGGAAATATTGCTATTTCAAAAATTATTGTAACAGATATTTCTTTTTAAGTTACATGATCAACAGAAACTATAGAGATATAGCATATAAAAAAACCTTGAAAAATTATTTGTGGAAATTTGGGAGGAACAGATGCTATTTATTTGGTTAGATAATCAACAGATAAAAGAAACCACCAAGAATTTATGAGTACGTTTTGATATCATGCTTATCCATTATTGGGGCTAATGTACATTGTTATCAGTTTTTGTTAGCCAAAAATGGTCGAAAGTAGAGTAAAAATATTAGGAGTTTGACGATAATCATCAGTATACCATAATGTATTTACATAGAAATATAATACCCAACAGCCAAAAATAAATTAAACTTATCAAATGAATTTTAGTATGCCATAATGGTTTCATGGGAAAATATAACATACCTCTTAAACAACTACAATCATTATATACAACAGCCATTTCATTATAAAAAAGGCATAAATTATATTAATCAGATAAAATTTTTTGTAAGAGCTTCACTATCTGGTTATAATTCTTAAGCAAACAAGAAGCCATTTCCAGTACCATAATATAATTTTCATAAGAACTATCCCATTCCATAGCAGAATATTAAAAGCGTTTTGGTAGAAACAAGAAATTTTATGGTAATTTTCCAACCATATTCTAATATTCAGATTGTAGATTTTAAAATTTTATCATTTAAAAAGTACAATTTCATAGAATGCAAATTTTGGTACTTTTCCGTTTCGCCAGCGCAAATCTCGCCCAGCAGACTTTATGAGCAACACACAGTATACACATAAAAAATATAGACAAATGTTAGTTCTAAGAATTTTTATTTTAAAGGTATAAACATTTAAATGTCATTTAAAATTTTGTAAAAAAGCCAATAAATTTGCAAAAAGACATTAATTTAAGAATTTACTATGCTTTCATGGTAAAACATCCTGATTCGCCGGTTCACATCACATGACCCCAAGTGATCTCATTTCACGTAAAGTACACTACAAAAATTCAATTCTCTCAGTAATTATCTACATTAATTTCAAGTTAAATCTTAATTTGGAACACAAGTTTAAATGCAAGAATTATTTCAGTTTGTATAATTTCAATAGCTTAATCAGAAATTATGTAAAACCACAGTGCTTTACTTTGCTAGTGCATTCTGATTAGAATTAATGAATTTAACCTTTGACTTTGCCTTTTCTATATTTTTGCCATCGGGTGAGCGGTATGATAGCATCCTAATTCACATAATTACCGCCCGCGAAGACCACCAGCGGCCGAGCGGTAACGCCGCTGAACACTGGTAGTTCGGTCCGAGGTTCGAATCCTGCGAACGGGCTAGCTGCATGGGTGTTTTCGTAGTTTTCCCCATGTGTAACTTGTATACGAGCCCTTTAAATGTTTAAAATGTTTCCCTTATAAAGTCCTCCACAAAGGCATCCCTTCCTTAAGGCATATAGCCTCCAACTAAGTTCTTAGAATGAAGATCTTCATTTTTTTTGAGATAAAATGTTTGTCATTTTTTGATTATTAATATCTTAAAAATAAAGTTTCACTACATTTAAAAAATATTTTATACAATTTTGTTACAAATAGATTATAGATCTTATTATTAAAGTCTCATTCAGAAAGTTTACTTTTAATTAATGGATAGAGCCCTATTTCAATGAAAATCATAAGTTTACGAACACTTTGGGAACCACTGTAGTTCTATTAGCAACTCGAAATATATATTGTGATATATTCTAAAAGCAAAATCATGTAAAACATAATGATATAAATTAAATGTATAAAACAAATATATAAAGCTCTATAATGAATAATGATCATAACCGTATAATAAATGTGAATACACGTTATATCACGGTAAATAACACTGCTGTGAAATGAAGAATATTTCATTAGAAATTTACCTTTTATATATATTTGATAACAAAATGTTATGAAAACAGGTTATGCAACTTAAGAAACAAGTTATATGAAATGCCCGTTAAGTTACTGCAATATCATGACACCATAAATAAGCATATCATAAGACATATTACCAAGATAAATATACTTTGTTCCTTCTTTTACATCAATAATAAGTTTTTCTTTAAAAATTTTAGCACTGAATGCCAAAACAAATTTATTATCGGTGCCTTTGATGCAAGGTCACACGAAGATAAACTTGATTTAGCAAATTTCTGAAAACATCAAAATCAAAAGTGTTAAATTACAGCAACATCTATTAAACTATTTTTTTAAGCAATTGCCTGGTAAATTTTAACTTTTATATAAAAACTGAATTAAATTACGAATAAGTGACTAAGCTTGTACAGTATTTACGTTCATACGTTGGAAATAAATTGCACTTAAATGAAAGAGCTGGAAATATAGTCTGCATGATGCATAAAATATGATCAAATCTATCTGTTAAATATTTGAATGAATGCTTAATTTCAGGGATGTAGCTAGAGAGGGACAGTTTTATATATCACTAGCGGACAAGCCCGCTACATGAGGGAAGGGATGCTTTCGTGGAGCGCCCGCTTTATTCACTTTAGGTCACTTGATTTACGTATGCAATCACAAGATATACGCTAGCTCGCATGATTGCTAGCAGGTAAGCCCACCATTTGAGCGGCTTGAAGCCTGCTTTCATTGGCCTTTATTCGAAAGTTGGACCAAACTACCAGTGAAGCCCGCTTTCATTCGACGGGATTTGAAATTTGAAGCAAACTACCAGTGTTCAGCGATTTTTTTTCCTGGGCTGCGCCCGCTGTATTCACATATGCATCCACAATTTCTGGACAGTACGCTGGGATTAGAAAGTTGGACCGAACTACCAGTATTCAGCGATTTTACCCGCGCTGCACCCGCTTTATTGACGTTATGCATTCACAAGATACTGCCAACATGTTACACATGCGGAAAATCACGAAAACACCTATGCAGTCAGCCCGCTTGCCGGGATTCGAAAATGGACCAAACTACCAGATTTAGCGCTTTATTCACGTATGCATACAGAAGATAGTGCTTAAACAATACACATGTGTAAAATCAAGAAAACACCCATGGAGTCAGCCCGTTCGCCGGGATCGAAAGTTGGACCGAACTACCAGTGTTCATCGGTTTTGCACGAATATGCATCCAGAAGACACTGCATACACGATACACATGCAGATTTTTATATATCATTCTAAAAAATAACTTAAGATTGATTTGCAACACTTGGTATAAATAAAGATATTTTTACCAAAGAATTAATATTATTTTCAGACTTTTTACTGTCGCACTAAATGTAGAAGCTGGACAATTTGAATATTTCATCTAGCCTCTTCATTTAATGATTTAATGTATTTTTACTCCTCCGAAATATTTTAATGACAAATTTATTCATTCATTTACAATGTTTATCAGATAATATCAAATCAATATGTATATCTGGAGTCACCAAAGGTTTTATTATCCTTAGCATTTTTTATATGTACTATAATTTTCTTAGTAAAAGTGCTTATGCAAACAATTACATACTGGCAATGAAAATTTTGAGATTGTGCCAGTAAAAAAAAAAATCGCTAAATCTTTTTAGCACTGATGAGGCATCCAATATGCATATATTTTCGATGAGGCTTATAGTTACAGGTATCAACACTGCATAGAATCGACACCAATTCTAGTTACGCACATATAAGCAACACGATAAAATGAAATTTTTATAATGACATAATAATAGGTAAGAGAATTAATGCATATTTGCCCCAGAAATACAACTAAGATAGAATATGTTTGAGATAATAAATATGGTTGCATCTTTAAATAACTATGCAAAATCTTATTTCTTGCAACTAAAAGGCTGTGTATTCATGTATTATTCTTATTCTACTAAATGTTCTACACATTCTTATTCTACTAAATAAAATTTTGTTATAAATAAAACAGGAATACATAAACAATCTAATAAATCACTGAACTGATCCAAATCCACTGTTCTTGCTTTTATTTGCTAACCTGTATATCTGTATACACATGTCTGTGCACGCTGTTTAATTTACTCCAAATTTATTTAGTTATATGCCACCACATTTTGAATAATGGCTGAGAAATGAAATTACTTAAAAGTCTCTTCCCTATCAATATTTATCACTGAACAAATACTTGGGTGTTTTACATTACAAAACAACAGATTTTCTCGAAAAAGATACATATGCCCGTTTGATACTTCAAGTGAGAAAAAATACTTTCATCATTAGCTAATTTTCACCATGGATAAATTTTTTAAGCTACTTTAAAAACTTTTTATTACTAATACTTACTTCAAAACGAACACTGCTATAAAAGATAAGAAAAAACATTTAACCGTGCTCAGCGAGTAACAATGGTATGTATATCATTTTATAAGAAATTGTTTGGTGCATGCTATTCTATAGTGGAAAAGATTTGATATCTGTAATACTTTTTATACTATTACTCATACTAGATCATCATACCTATTTTCTGAACTGGAAATTTTTTATGCTAACTACCCTGAACCACTGTAAACAGTTCTAAATAGTTTAACAGGAAATGACTCACACACAGAAATTTCAACATTACTAGAATATGAAATTCAAAGTTCATCATTAACGTTAAAATAATTAACTTTTACTTTTATATGTGTCATTCTATAAATTTTCATTTAAATCATTGCTAACATAAACTGAAACACAATTTAAATTTCTGCAGGTAAAATATGGATGAAAGGATAATTGTATATGTATATGTATATTAATAATATTTAAGAGATTAATGAGCTATAATGATTTATACTTCAATACACTAATATGCATGTTTACTTTCGAAGAATACACATACACGTTTATATGTATGATACACGAGAAAGAAATTTTGCATATATAAAGAAAACTTTTCTTACGAGAAAAAATGTAATCAGTTTTTTTTTTTTTTTTTAAATGCTTAGAACGCACGTTCATATAATGTCCCACTTTCTTTCCAATTCGAAATACGCGAATCCACCCTCTTCGTTTTGCTATCTCGTTCGATATTTTTCGAACCAAGAATGCGATTGAAGCATAACTCAGGCTCTTTGCAAGCTCGTGATTTACACTGATGTACACAACAAAACATGCGGTCTGTACTTCTTTTTAAGTTATACATATGCCCACAACAATAAAAGATAAAACGTTTAATTACTTTTCGATCACAACACGCTTCACAAACTAGGTAGCATTGTCAAACGTAAATGCCGAGCTTTACTGTTTCCACCTTTTAGCCACTAGATGGCGTATCAGAGCGCTGGAATCGCGGATAGTGCAACTTAAAAATATATGCAAATATATAAAGATTAACTATTAATATATAGCATTGTGCTGAATTGTCCTAGGACCTTTAAACGGATGCTCAGTGGTACGATCATACTCCGCAACACAGGTTATATGGACATAAACCGAGTTTGTAATTCCTTCAAAAAAATCACTATGCGAGGATGTAATTGTGATCTGGGAAAGTGCCGAGAACATTATGAATAATCTGCGTGCGCACAAACCAGGACGAATTCGTAAGATTTCTAAGTAGTATATCGAGCCCACCAGCGGCCGAGCGGTAAAGACGCTGAACACTGGTAGTTCGGTCCGAGGTTCGAATCCCGCGAACGGGCTGGCTGCATGGGCGTTTTCGTGGTTTTCCCCATGTGTAACGTGTATACGAGCCAGTTTCCCTTAGAAAGTCCTCCACGAAAGGCATCCCTCCCCTTAGGCAGATAGCCCTAGTGTGCTTTGCCATAATTAAATACCAACAACAACCAACAACTAAGTAGTATATCTTGAAACGTTAAAGTTTCTTCCGCTAGGATGTGGGTGCGGTGGCTTAAGCTGTTATAGCATAAAAGAGAAATGGGCGAATCGTTGTTTTAAGGTGGCGAGTCCTTTTAACGTTGAGGTTAAGCATTGATCTTCATCATAAGAAATCTGTATGATGCCATAAAAGCCGTGTTAACCTTCCTTAAGCTTGCAATTTAAAAGAATTCTTGAAACGCGACTCGAAGGTTTTTGATTAGATTTGATTTGAATAAAATTGGGGATCGATTTTTTACATTTACATTTAAGTAAAAAGTCAAGATGATTCAGGAATTTTTACCGTTTCAGGCGTAATTTAGTGAAACGATTAACGGATGAAGGCATGATAAACAATACAGAAAATCAAACTAAATTAACTAAACAATAATAAAGCACACACAAAACAGCAGAAAAATCCCTCAATGAAATTAATAGAAAACAAAACGTTTGTAAGCAAATTGCATGAAATCAGACAAGCAAAGCACAATATCCAAATATACAAAATATAAACATAACTTGAAAATTGCAAAAAAGTACTTACCGAAACTCATGCAATCACAAAATGGCGGCCACACCACGTGCAAAAAAGAAAGCAAAAAATAAGCCTGTTTGGGGCTTCTATAATAAAGACACAATAACACGCCGAATAAATACTAATTTAGAAGTCAAACAACAAAAATCAGCGTTATATTTACAAAATTTTCACAGGACTAGTTTCGATGGTTTTACCGAACCACCATCTTCAGCTGCAAAACCGCAAATGAACCAGATAGGAAATAATGATTATATAAGATAAGAAAGCCTGGACAAGAATAAGCAACTGGCGCCATCTGTTGGTGAAACCAGAACTAAAACATAATTTCTTTAAAGGCCGAAGGCAAATTTGGATTGGAATTAGAATCGTTAACTAGAACAGAAAGATTTTTATGAATGTGAAATGCCTCTAGAAAATCCAGTTCTCCAATGGAAGATGTTTTTTGAATAATTTTGGCAGCAGAAAAAATTTCATTTCTCTCGAATTTCGAATTCTTCTCGAATTTCTCTCGAATCGCGAATTTCATTTCTCTTGCATCGAAATTGATGAGCTAATTTCTCTCACTCAACTCTGTTTGAAACAAACACATTTTGTTTTCCAAAATAAATATTACAAGCAAACTGAGGGATTAGCCATGGGAAGCCCCCTCAGTCCCATCCTGGCTGATATCTACATGCATTATTATGAATCAAAATTGTTTGAAACTTTAAACTTCCCGGCATGGTTCCGCTACGTAGACGATACTTTGACTCTGCTTGAAGGTAATAAAGATGATTTAAATAAAGTTCTTTCAACAATGAATTCTATTGATCCTGCTATTCAGTTCACTTTTGAACTTGAGACTTGCAATTCTCTTCCGTTTCTCGACATTCTGGTCACACGTAACACATCCAACTTCAGTACTACGGTTTACCGTAAACCTTCATCGGTTTGCCTTCCACCACACTTTAAATCATGTCATCCGAATAAACAAAAGTTAACTTCATTTTATTCTTATGTTTTCCGTGCTCTTCAAGTTTGCTCCTCCAAACTAGCCCTTGATGAAGAACTAAATTATTTAAAAGCAATAGCTATTGACAGGGGCTTTTCACCCAACATTATTAATCAAGCAGTTAAAAAATTCTCATCTCAACACACTAAAAGGCACACTCTTGTTTTAGGAGATTATAAAAATTCTGTTGTCATTCCCTTCTTTCCATCAATTAGCTATAAAGTTGCACATATTTTGCAGAAATTTAACTTTCGGGTTGTTTATTCTCCCACCAATAAAATTCCGAGTTCCATACTCAAGGACCCCATTCCGGATATGAATTCCTGGGGTATTTATAGGATTCCTTGCCAGTGTGGTTTAATTTACATTGGCCAAACTAAGAGAGCCTTAAAATTTCGCGTCAAGCAACATGAGGCATATGTTAGAAAAAAAGAAACACAGAAGTCTTCTGTTGCTCAACATTATTGGTCCGAAAATCACACTTTCAGTTTTTCTGCTGCCAAAATTATTCAAAAAACATCTTCCATTGGAGAACTGGATTTTCTAGAGGCATTTCACATTCATAAAAACCTTTCTGTTCTAGTTAACAATCCTAATTCCAATCCAAATTTGCCTTCGGCCTTTAAAGAAATTATGTTTTAGTTCTGGTTTCACCAACAGATGGCGCCAGTTGCTTATTCTTGTCCTGGCTTTCTTATCTTATATAATCATTATTTCCTATCTGGTTCATTTGCGGTTTTGCAGCTGAAGATGGTGGTTCGGTAAAACCATCGAAACTAGTCCTGTGAAGATATTGTAAATATAACGCTGATTTTTGTTGTTTGACTTCTGAATTAGTATTTATTCGGCGTGTTATTGTGTCTGTTATCTATTGTTTTTTAGTGAAAGCCTTCGCAATAGTCTCCATAACATTGAGAATTTGTAACGTTGTAGAGTGACCATGAATTAATTCTGAACCAGAATTGATTGTTATTTATAATATTGTGATGTACTAGAAATTCATTGTCTTTTAAGAAAAATCCTTTGCAGTATTTTCCCAATGCACGGAAGCAAATTGATAAGTGATAACTGACAAGCAGCGTAGAATCTTTTCTATGTTTTAAAAAGGAACATTTACAGTATGCTTCCATTGAGCTGGGAAGTAAGCCGTTAATTATATTTTTTTGCAATGAAAGCAAAACCAAGTCCGAGACCCGGAACGCCGGGACATCGGCAGTTCCAAATTTCGGAAATTTTCGGATTTTTTATGATCAATTAAAATTTATACAAATGACACGTAAGCATTGTAAAATAAAAAAATAGAAAAAAAAATGATTGTAAATGAAATAATGAAGCCTTTTATATCTGTGGAACAAGATATTAAAAAAAAAAAAAAAAAAAGGCTAACTATTAATTTGTTTCTTTTAATAAAAATTATTTCAATGTAATTCGTTTAAACTGCTTTGATTTTTGGGAGGATAACACATTGTCTTTACTGACTGATATGATTTCTTGTTCAGTTCAAAGTTCTATTGTTTAAGCCCTTAAGCGACATTTCTAGAATTACCATTAACCTAGCAGCCGAAGTCTTAATTCCAACAACCTTTCTGTCAGTTTCTTTACTACTGGTTGCAATATTTTGCTAGACTTGAAATCACACTACAATTGTTGAATCTAGAATACTAGTATAATGACTGGGATTTTGCCACTGCAGTAGAAAACTTCTGATGTATCCTATTCACTTATTATCACTTTTCAACATTTCTTCTTAAATTCCGTTAATTAGGTCATTTATAGCAATATTGCTAAACAATTTCCAGTAATGGATAAGCGTGTCGTCATAAAGTCTCCTTAGGTGGCCGTAGGACACGAGCCACGGGATCCTGGCTGAAGCTTTATATCAAGAAGACACTTATAAGAACTCAAGCCTCTAACGAGAACCTTGTTTCCCATCAGTTTTTAAATTTATAAGCTGTAGAATTATGCTAAACGTTTTTCCTCTTACATGTTAAAGAATAAATACGATCGAGTAGGGCTTAGATATAAAAGTAGGTGCAACAATAATTTGATATCTTAAGTTTATTTCAAAATAAAAAGAGTGCAAATTAAGTTTTTGTAAAATGTCAAGCTATATTCTTTGTAGAGTTTTTTAAATATTATATATTCTAAAAAGTTATAGAAAGAGAACAGCGAATATTGTTGACAGAGTATAAAGTAGGAGATGAATCTTCTACAGTCGTTTTTCCTAGAAGCATCAATACACATTTTGTCTTTACAATAATAAAGGGAACGGTGCTGATTTGATCCACAATCAATCTAAGGTACAGTCTCACGGAGCTATAATCTAAATTAATACTTTTTTGATAATATAAAGCTAAAGCAGTTTGAAATTAACTGGCACAGCGAAATAAAACTAATTATTTCACTCTAATGAATAAGAGCTACAGCTTCGAATTCAAATATTTAACCATCTTGGATGCCCATATGTGTGTGTGTGTGTGATTATGGCAAAGCCTCGACGGCTATCTGCCTAAGGGGAGTGTTGCCTTCGTGGAGGACGTTCTAAGGGAAACCACATGTTACACATGGGGAAACCCACGAAAACGCCCATGCAGCCAGCCCGTTGGCGAGATTCGAACCTCGGACCGAACTACCAGTGTTCAGCGACTTTACCGCTCGACCGCTGGTTGGCCCTCTAGTGCCCATATGAAAGACCTATCTAATTTAATTATGTATATATCTATATCATGTGTCTTTACAAAACAAATGCTATGGTCTAAAGGTAGATTTTAATTCCCAAATTCTTATTTGAAGAAAGGAGTTGATTTATTACTGCTCATGATATGATATACGTCAAAAATATTTAAACCACCCAAAACTCAAGAAAATGATTGTTCATATCATTATAAATCAAAGAAGCTAAATTATCATTTAGAGGATATAAATTAGTGTTCCTTGAGATATTCTTTCATTAATATTGAAATCGTGAAAATACAGAAATTTTCATTCAAGTTTGTGGTTCAGGTTTTTTATAGTTATATTTATTTTTAACTCATTACTAAAAATGTAAAATTAGTAATATTAATTTTAGAGTATTAAGTAAACTGAACAGTATTTGTTTAATTCATTTTATATACATCCATTTTTACCTCGGACCGAACTACCAGTGTTTAGCGACTTTATCGCTCGACCGCTGGTTGGCCCTCTGATGCCCATATGAAAGACCTATCTAATTTAATTATGTATATATCTATATCATGTGTGTTTACAAAACAAATGCTATGGTCTAAAGGTAGATTTTAATTCCCAAATTCTTATTTGAAGAAAGGAGTTGATGTATTACTGCTCATAATATGATATACGTCAAAAATATTTAAACCACCCAAAACTCAAGAAAATGATTGTTCATATCATTATAAATCAAAGAAGCTAAATTATCATTTAGAGGATATAAATTAGTGTTCCTTGAGATATTCTTTCATTAATATTGAAATCGTGAAAATACAGAAATTTTCATTCAAGTTTGTGGTTCAGGTTTTTTATAGTTATATTTATTTTTAACTCATTACTAAAAATGTAAATTTAGTAATATTAATTTTAGAGTATTAAGCAAACTGAACAATATTTGTTTAATTCATTTTATATACATCCATTTTTACCAAAGTTATTTAAATATTGTGACTAAATATTGTGACGTTCTAAGGGAAACCACATGTTACACATGGGGAAACCCACGAAAACTCCCATGCAGCCAGCCCGTTGGCGAGATTCGAACCGAACTACCAGTGTTCAGCGACTTTACAGCTCGACCGCTGGTTGGCCCTCTAGTGCCCATATGAAAGACCTATCTAATTTAATTATGTATATATCTATATCATGTGTCTTTACAAAACAAATGCTATGGTCTAAAGGTAGATTTTAATTCCCAAATTCTTATTTGAAGAAAGGAGTTGATTTATTACTGCTCATAATATGATATACGTCAAAAATATTTAAACCACCCAAAACTCAAGAAAATGATTGTTCATATCATTATAAATCAAAGAAGCTAAATTATCATTTAGAGGATATAAATTAGTGTTCCTTGAGATATTCTTTCATTAATATTGAAATCGTGAAAATACAGAAATTTTCATTCAAGTTTGTGGTTCAGGTTTTTTATAGTTATATTTATTTTTAACTCATTACTAAAAATGTAAATTTAGTAATATTAATTTTAGAGTATTAAGTAAACTGAACAATATTTGTTTAATTCATTTTATATACATCCATTTTTACCAAAGTTATTTAAATATTGTGACTAAATATTTGATTCATTTAAAAAAAAGAGCGGTGTGTTTTTTCGCCAAATTGAACGCTTTCAGAAACAAAACTTAATATTTTTAACCACCTCACATTACATCCATTGGATAAGAATTTGGAGAATGTTTAATATAAAGGGTAAATTCTGAGTAAATTTTATGCATGGTTGTAGTTTTATTTGCAAGGTAGTCTAGAGGATATTAATCATATTGAAGATTTATTATCTCAATAACGATTGGCACTTGTTAATTAAAGGTCGAAATTTACCTGCAAAGAGTAAATATAGAAATTTCCATTAGAAACCCCAATTAATAACCGGAAGAATAAATAATAAACTCTACTGTTAGTAAACAGGCTTGATTGATAAAACATTCCGTGTAGTGTTTAGCTTTGAATAAATTCTTGAATAAAACGTAACTCAGCTGTATCTACCTTAACTTCATTTTCTGTAAAGACTTCAAGAACTGTCAACCTGCTGATTCTATGTCAATTGAAGAACAGTGCTGGTTTCAGCATATTTTTTATCAAGTCTACATTACGGTTTTGGAATTTTGTTGCAATTTTCTTCAATGAATTTAACTGAATAGTCGTCAATCACATTACAAATCAATGCTCCAAAATATACCGCCAACATTTCTCCAAAAAGAACCTAGCAGGAAAGAAGACAGTGGTCTAATACATATTCCATAACCACTGCTTTGCTGCAAAGATACAGCGCAGTTTTATTTAAAACGATCGGTATAAAAGGTGGTAGATAGTTGTTTTCTCAACAAATTTTTCAGGTTTTTTGTACTTCAAAAGGGGACAAAATAACTGGTGGCCAACAATTTATATTATGTATTATATTGGATTTGATTTGATTTTGAAATATGTTACTTCTTCGAATCAAAGCTTATTTCGAAGATTTCGATTTCAAAATTTTTATCAAAACTAAAATGCATATCTGAACAAATTTGCCCAGTTTTGTATTCGAAGAGGAGCGTAAGCCTGATTCTCTTTCATTAAATTCGAGAAAGTTTCAGAAAATTCTCGCGCGCGATTTAAAATCATATAAAAAGGAGGAAAACCTCTCAATTCGATTATTAGTTAGTTTGTTGTTGTTTTAAGAGTTTGTTTAGGAAACTGCTCTTGTTGATTGTAGCGAATTCGCGGATTAGCTTTCTTTAGCTGTTTTGAATTAACTTCTATCGAAGGTTTGAGTAGTTAAAAGATAACTACTGTAAGATATTGTAATGCTGAGAGAATATCCAAAGGAATTTAAGAATTTTTATTGTGATAATAAAATTTTGTCCATTTTTCATTGGACTTCTGCATTCGATTCAAACGAGCCCGTACGCACGCAACAATATTATACTATTTTTTGCAGATATTTTAAACTGAAAAGTATGAAAATGCAAAATCGCATAAATAAGCTTGCGAGTACTCCATTTATTGGCTTAGATCCGAATATTTAATTAACTATCCATAGTTAAGAATATTCTAATTATTATATATGTTTGAAACTTGTTTATGAAAGTAATGTAATAAGAAAGCACAAGTTTATTAAACAAATATTAGTGTCACTTTTGTTAAATATATCAGAACAGCAGCTTACTATAAGGAATTCGGATATAAATACAAACTAAATGGGGAATTGTCACATATATTTCGTATTACATGAACGTACGTACATTCAGACTGCAGAAAATTCTCCACTGTCTGCGCTCTATGTTTACGATTGTTGTAAATTTTATATTAGACTTCTGATGATAAACCTAATAGCTAACCAGAATAATTTTTGTAACTTTAAACCAGAAATCGTTTTTTCTCTCTATTTACTGAATTAAGTTTTTATCTACTCAACTATCCGAAAATTTGATTTATCCGGCTTTCGTCATTTGCCGAGCACGCCGGAGAGTTAACCTTTTCTTGTGTTAGGAAGTAATTCTCTGTTTTTATAGCACAAAATGAAACGCTGTGTTGATTTACACGAGTATTTCGTGTTGATTTACACGAGTATTTCTCATTAGTTACATTTTAACCTTCTCGCAAGAATGAGCCTTTTGCATTCTTCACAAGACTGTCTCTGTAATAGCCGAATCAGTTTATATAAACTATTTATCATCAGCATCACACATAATAAATAAAATATATTTCACGAAGTACGAAACATATTTCTCTTTTAACCGGCTGTATTATTAATAAAAAAATGATGAAAAAAAGATACGATGCTTGGAATCATTCGGTGTTAGCATTCCTCATTTCCCCACGCATTGATGAAAATATATACGCACTTTAAAAATCATTTAAAACGATTCAAATAGGAATACTTCACAAATTAGAGAAAAGATAGGCACACAATGAACTTAGGTGATAAGTACGGAAAAGCATGCAAAGACCAAGGGAAAACAGCATTCGTGGAGGACTTTCTAAGGCAAACTTCCTCTATTTTTTCACATAGATTGCATTTTTCGTTTCAAATTAAGCAAACATTCAAGATAATTCCTGTATAACTATGGAATTTATTCACACTAGTTGGTCATGTAATTTATTAGAACTGTCACAGACGTATAGGAGAAGTATGTCATATCCATGAAAAAACGTTTCTCCAAGCCAAACAGTAATAGTGAAATATAAAATAGAAACGAATATGTCAGATTTCCAATAAAATTAGTATCCGAGTATGCAAAACATGGACAAGAACTGATTATTTTTCCTGGAAATATTCCGAATGTGATTCTTTAGTACATTTACTTTTAAAAAAATCTTCCGTTTTAAAGGTTGTATTCTACATTTAGGAACAAGTTAATAAATCAGAGTCATTTTATGTTTTGAAGTTTCACATTCAGAAATATTACAACTTCAGAAATATACATCTCAAAAGCAAAAAGATTAGAATGACAAGTGGTGTATGTGTGATTATGGCAAAGCCTCGAGCGCTATTTGCCTAAGGGGAGGGATGCCTTCATGGAGTACTTTCTAAGGAAAACTGGCTCGTATACACGTTACACATGGGGCAAACCACGAAAACGCCCATTCAGCAAGCCCGTTCGCGGGTTTCGAATCTCGGACCGAACTACCAGGGTTCAGCGGCTTTACCTGTCGACCGCGATTAGAATGACAAGAGAATATACCGTAAGCAAGCGAACGGGCAAAATCACGTGTTTTCGCTGATTTTCAGGAATTCATAGATCGTCAGCAAAATTATAATGCACTGTGTATGAACTGTGATATTTTTCAAATTTATTACGATCACTGTTTTTCTTTTGCATAGACTTTAGTAAAAAATTCGCCTACATTTTTAATCAGTATAATTTAGGGAATTAGTTAATATTTTATGAAAATTAAGAGAGCATTCAAAAAAAAAAAAAAAAAAAAAGAATGCCTTTCAAATTAGAAAGGGAATATTTTGTTTATATTACTTTTATATTCCGATCGGATTCAATGTGAAATAGGAGTTTATTTGGCGCATGTTTAGTATAGTGTTACGAATTTAGCATTTAGATAGGAAATTTTATTAAAATTGTTATATTTCTTTCGTAACATGAAAAATCTAAAGAGAAGCTATGCTGGAAAAGCAAGATCACAGGGGCAAGTGCATATGGCATAGAGTAAATGGGTATCTCGGTAATTTTGGCGAAAAAATCGCCAAAATTACCAAATTTGGGCGATCATTTGGCGACAGTTTGGTCTGGTACCTGTATTACCGTAATATGTATTGAAATTGAATAAATATAATTCACCACTATGTTAACTGTAACCGTAATTCCACCATCGTATTGCTTTCCACTAATTTCGAGAAGCAGAAAATACTAGAAATATCTCGCCAACGGACTGAAAACTACTTACGAAGAAGAGAGAGAATTTGCTCTCAGTTGCTTAGTTATTGTTTTTGCAATTTCTTAGTTCCAGGGGCATTGATATGTATCCGAATTAGCATTCTCTTTAGATAAGCTTTTCATTGCATTGCGTTTGACGTGCTTAGTAGTTTAAGGCGCAACTAGTGATTGTAATGTGTGATACTGTGGACACCTATACGAGTATTTCTGCGGAAAATTCCAGAAATTTGATTTTTTTTTTTTTTTTTTTTATATAAAATAAATTTTGTTAACCTACCAACGGGCCTGTGCGCATTCAGTCTGTTACGAACCCGTACGCGTAAAACAGTATTTATCAGTTTAGTTGGATTGGATGATTTAAAAAGTTTGTATATTTTAGATTATGTTTGACTCAATTAAGTTCGTACTATTAAATGATGCGAATAAAATTCTTTAGGATTAAATTTAACGAATCAAATCTTTCGAATCGTAAACTTTTTTTTTATTACCTGCAGTTACTTCTAGTTAGAAGTTATGATAATTATCATAATCATATCATCATGTATTATGATAATTATCATGCTAATTTTCTTCTTTTTGCATTTCGAGTAGAAATGTTGCTTCATTGTGATAGTTCGTGAGATAAGCTTTTCCTCCATTCTGACAGTGCAAAGTTATCCTTCAACTGGAATAGAAAATACTAAATTAAAATCTATTAGTAATATTAAATTTAAAATTAAGCCAACAAAAGGATTTTGGCGCAAATCTTCATTTTTTATCCTGAACAAAAGGGTTCCGCTTCTTAATACCTCGAAATCCGTTTCGCTTTATTTAGAGCCTTCGGCTCTTTCAAACTGTTGTTTTGCCTAAACGTCTTTTAACTTGGGCTCTGATCAACTCTTGTTTCGTGAGCTTGATTGATGGTACAAATACAATCCGAGCAGCCCTATATTACTAATCGGTGTCGGATTTTATTGACAAGTACATCGATACGATTCCTTAATATAAGTTGTTTCCCCATACAACAAGATATAACTATTCTTACAATTTATTTTGATTATTGCCTTATTTCGGAAGTTTTTTTTTAACGGATGAGGGAAAGCTTTGCATATACACCATTGAATTCAGAGACCTGTTTTTCACTTTTTTATCATTACCATTAGAGATATTATTTCAAACACTCTGATTATATAATTTAAGTAACAATAATAAATTAAACATCTCGGTACTTAGCAGTCTCTATAAATATATAAGGAGAAATTTTCTGCTTAACTTGAGTGTTAAGGATGAGTTATATAAAACATAGTTTGGAAGCTTAATCTAAATATTTTATTTATAATGAAATGCTTACAAAGTAATTATGTGTCCCGAGTGAAGCGTTTTCTTCCGAACAAATGTTATTTACCACTACGGAATCTATTATTTCTATTAAAATTTATTTCGTGTCTTCACAAGACAGGCGGTCATGCTCTCTGAAACTTTTATTTCGTAACTACTACATGCAATCCATATAAAAATTATCTACACAAAATATCCATAAAAAACTTAACAAATCAAAGTATTTACATCCCCAGTAATTACATTTACATTACATTACAGTATTACATTACATTACATAGTATATACATTACAGTATTACATTACATAGTATTTAAATTGCATTACATAGTATTTACATTACACAGACAAAAACCGATTTTCTAAGCTTCATTGGAAGGACTCACTTCTGAGATCATCAAAATCGCTGATATGTTCACTAGGCGAATAACCGCCATGAGATTGCATAAAGGAGTTATCCGAAATATAAGTACCTATTTTGTGAAATCACAAAAGCATAAATGTCAAGCAAGTTTAATGTGAGAAAACGTGAATTAAATTGAATTTTTGTATGTACAGACTGTCGTATTTCGTGTAACAGAAAAAAATACCTGTTCTTTTAGATTCAAAAATATTTCTTGTTTAGTTTATGAACGAAATTATCATTACTGAAAATCGGCGATGCAAAAGCTAGCACCACCTCATCCAAAGTGTGCAACCATTTTGCGACGTTTCTACTACGCCTTGTTTAGCCTGGGATACATCCTTTACAAAGACTTCCAAGTGTATTATTTGTTTAATTTTCCAAAGGGCGACGAGCAGTTAAAATTTTTAAAAAATCCGGTTAATTGAGGCAGCTAGCCTTTTAGCTGAGTGCTGGATATTCGGACTTTTAATCTTTAAATTTAACCTTTAACTACTGTGACTTAAATTGTCGCATAACTGCTGTGAGCGGTCTCTCAGACCGCTTCTGCTAAAAACAAAATATTGTTTTACTTTTCTTATTCGAA
Organism: Stegodyphus dumicola; assembly: GCF_044657685.1. Taxonomy (NCBI): domain Eukaryota; kingdom Metazoa; phylum Arthropoda; class Arachnida; order Araneae; family Eresidae; genus Stegodyphus; species Stegodyphus dumicola. The sequence goes on along the minus strand of NC_140778.1, from coordinate 62,222,321 downwards.
TAAATGTTATGTAATTTCATATATTTAACTTTTTATGAAGATATAAAGCAATTTTTATACTTAGATTAGTTCATTAAAATAAAATATATACTATGCATAATAATTCCTTCATTTAATTTTCTTTGCTTACGTATCTTAATGGATTAAAGATTGATAATCTACCTAATTAATCATGTTTCAAATTATTCTTAATTTCGCAATCCATTTCCTCAGTTTATACAAATGTTTAGAAAACTGCGATTAACTAAAATTGTTCTATCTGAATCTTATCTCTATTTTTTAAACCTTTCTTTTAAAGCATTTTTCAACTGAAATGAAATGGATGAAACTGTGATTGTGTAGCCTTGGCTACTAATGTTTAAAATTAGTTTATGATTAGGAACAGCATGAATTATAAACAACTAGCTACGTTTATTGCATTTTATTTTCCGGCTATCGAAATGCGACGCTACGAGCAACGTTTCGAAACCAAAACCTAGTAATCATGAATCAGAACTGGTTGCCATTCAGCATAAAGAAATTTAAATATAAATATGAACTACTTATTGCCATTCAGCATAAAAGAAATATAAATATGAATATTAACAAAATATTTAATTTTATAAAATAATTAAACAAATGAACAAATATATAAGATAAAAAATAATTATTTCTCATGCAACAACTAGGCCAGTACACTACTCCCCCACCAGTAACTAAGTTACGTTACGAAGATGGAGAAATAGGTAGTAACTAGTATTGCAGTGTTAACCACTATCAGAATAATTTAGTCAGTCCTTGAATCTAACAGGTAAACGCATAGTTCTACCTGTGCGAGAATGTTTTTGATTCACATAGGAATTTGTGTCCGGTCTCTGCAAGTAACTGTAGTCAGGTTGTATCAACTGGGAATTTTCCTCAGCTAAAATATATGCTGGTTTCAAGCGATCCAGGGATACATTAACATGTTTTCCCTTTATGCTAATAGTAAAATATTTGTCCTTGCGATCAATAACAGGAAATGGTCCTTCATAAGGGGGTTCCAGAGGTTTTTTCTTACCCGATCTATTCGCTGAAACACATGAGAACAATTTTTTAAGTCTTTATGTACAAATATCTGTTCAGATGAATTTTTACGAATTAGTCTCGGTGCAACAACTTCCATCTGTTTCTGGAGTTTATTAGCAAAAGTCTCCGATGCTGTCTGGATACTTGGTTCGCTGAAAAACTCTCCAGGAAGTCTGAGACTCTGGCCATAAACTACTTGCGCAATAGAATGATTGGTATCTTCTTGAATAGCAGTACGCAAACCCAAAAGTACTGTTGGCAACGTGTCCGTCCAAGATATGTTGTTGTGGGCTTTTAATGCTGTTTTTAATGTTCGATGAAGGCACTCAACTTTGCCATTACACGAGGGGTGGTAGGCAGTAGTGTGTTGTAAATTGATGCCACAGATTTTGGACAAAGCTCGTAATGTATCACTTTTAAATTGGGATCCACGATCACTAATGAGTTTACTTGGCGTTCCAAAACGCGCTATCCAGCTGCTATAAAAGGCTCTTGCGACGTTCTCAGCGGAAATATTTTCTAAAGGAATTGCTTCCATCCAATTCGAAAATCTATCTATGCAAGTAAGACAATAAATATTCCCTTTAGATGGTGGAAGTGGTCCTATGAGATCGATATGGATGACAGAAAATCTTCCTGGTGGTACTTCAAACTCACCTACCTAATTTTGTTTTGGTATGCCGACTGATTTTAGCTTTTTGGCAAGGAATGCAGGTTCTTGTCCACAACTGTACATCTTTTTTTATGTTGAGCTAAATGAATTTTGATGTAATTAATTTCATAGTCGATTTTATTCCTGGATGTGATAAACCATGAATTCGTTGAAAGACGTGTTTTCTGAAAGCCTGAGGAATATACGGCCGAATATGTTTAGTTGATGTATCACACCACAAATATTTCCCCGAAGGTAGAGAACATTGCTTGAAATTCAAGGAAGTAGTGGTTTGCAAACTCTTCAGTTCTTCATCTTGAGTTTGTTCATCAGCTATTTTATCATAATCTATCGATGAATTTTCATTAACTCTAGATAATGTATCCGCCACAATATTATTCTCACCTTTTACATATTTTATATCAGTCGAAAACTGGGAGATGTATTGAAGTTGGCGAGCCTGTCTAGGTGCTGCTTTGTCAAGTTTTTGACGAAAGGCGAATATTAAGGGCTTGTGATCTGAATAAATTGTAAATACTCTTCCTTCTAGATAATGCTTAAAGTGTCTAACTGAAAGATATATGCTTAATAGTTCTCTATCATAGGTGCTATATTTTTGCTGAGTATCACTTAATTTTTTAGAAAAAAATACTATTGGTTTCCACGAGGAGTTTTCATATTGTTGCAACACTGAGCCAATCGCCGTATCTGAAGCATCTGTAAATAACGCCAGAGGTAGTTCAGAATTGGGAAAAGACAACAGTACCGTGTTCACCAGGTCATTCTTGCACGTTTCAAACTGTTTTTCAGCTTCTTCAGTCCATTCGATTTTACGTTTGTGCCTCTTTTTAGCTCCCTTGAGATACGCACGTAACAATGCTTGATTCTGCGCTGCATCCTTTATATAACGACGATAAAAGTTAAGTATTCCAAGAAAAGTTCTAAGTTCATGAATTGTTTCTGGTCGTTTGTAGTTAGTAACAGCTTGAACTCTTTCTGGCAAAGGACGGGAACCCTTAGGTGTAATTAGGTAACCTAGAAACTCGATTTGTGGAACAGCAAATACAGATTTTGAAACATTAATTCTTAACCCAAATGTATGTAATTTTTCGAAAACTAATTTAAGGTGATTTTCGTGTTCTTCATGGGTACTGGATGCAATGAGTATATCGTCTAAATAGGGAAAAACGAATTCTAATCCTCTAAAGACTTCATGAATAAATCGTTGGAACATTGCAGGAGCATTTTTTAAACCGAAACTCATTACATTAAATTCGTATAAACCGAAAGGAGTGATGATAGCCGTTTTACATTTGTCTTCTTCTGCAATGGGAATTTGAAAATAAGCTTTGAATAAATCAATTTTAGAAAAAATATTTGTACCTCTTAAAATATGATGAAAATCTTCAATGCGAGGAATTGGGTATCGTCTGCGCATTCAATCGTCGGTAGTCTCCGCAAGGACGATATGAACCATCCTTTTTCGTAACAAGGTGCAAGGGGCTTGACCACTGGGAGTTTGATGGACGAATTATTCCATTGTCAAGCATAAATTTAAATTCCTCTTTAGCTATAGCTAAGCGTTTTGGATCTAGCTGTCATGCCTTTGAATAAACGGGTTGACCATCAGTCGTAATAAAATGTGTAACACCATGTTTAATTTGTGTAGGAAAAAGGTTAGGTTTAGAAATTTCGGGATATTTCGACAGTAAATCGAAAATTTTTATGGATTTATTTAATGTGGTTACTGAGTAATCACTGGAAATAGCAGCGACATCACACTGGACACAAAGTTGTGTTACGCCATAAATTAATTTTTTCTTATTTATATCGATAAGCAATTTATATTTGTGAAGAAAGTCAGCTCCTAAAATACCTTTTGTGACATCAACAATTGTGAATGGAAACTGAAAATCACGACGTAATCCCAAATCAAGAGTTAGCGTTTTTATGCCATAAGTGGAAATATCTGTGCCATTAGCTGCATACAGTTTGTATTCAGTTTTACATTTATTCTGTGAAGTAGCAGGAATTATGCTTACGTCAGCTCCGCTATCAATAAGAAAGTGCAAATTTGATCTTCGGTCACGAACGAATAAACGAAATTTGCGACAATCCTTCATATTTTCTGCAGCAGCGTTTGCCGCTGAACCTACTGCAGATTCGAGTTTTCCTGGTTTTTGGAATCGTTTTTTACCCAAGCACACGGAGGCTTGCATTTCTCTGGAATACATTTTGCTCCAAATCGAAAGTGATAGAAACAAAATTTGCCAGTAGGGTCATATCGTTTACGAGATCGGCTTCGAGATCGTGAACGTGAATTACGTAAATCCGAGTCCCTGCGTCTTGAGCGAATGGTTATTTGATCAATTTTTTGTTCAAGAAAGATAATTCTTTGCAAGAAATCATTTGCGGGAACGGAAGGAGCATTAGCACTAAATACTTCTGGTTTCCGATTCATATCACTAATTTTATCTGCCATAGACGCTAACTTGGTTACATCTTCATCACTAATTAATAATATATTTTTTATTCAGGTAGCTTCTCCAGCCATAAAGTTTTGATTAGATTTTCAGACACATCTGTAGTAGCAACTGATCTCAACTTCTGCAAAAGTTGGCTTGGTTTCATGTCTCCAAGTTCGATACCAGTAATCAAACGTTTAATCCGTACATTTTCACTTTCTTAGAATAAATGTAATAACCTAATTTTAGCATCCGAATATTTTGTGGCACTATCGTTCGTTACAATGTCCCAAATATTTTTGACGAACTTAGGTTCAAACTGTGAAACTAAATAATTAAATTTCGTTTCTTCTGAAACGATATTACTAATTTTGAACTGAGCTTCAACTTGAAAAAACCATATTTCCGGTTTATCAGTCCAAAAAGGAGGTATTTTTACACACACCTTATGAAGCTCCGGTGACTGCATCGTATCTTTCATAGCAGTTTCAGAAGAGTCATTTGTTTACATTTCGAAAATTAATCAGGGTCACCACGATGTAGCCTTGGCTACTAATGTTTAAAATTAATTTATGACTAGGAACAGCATGAATTATAAACAAATAGCTAAGTTATTGCATTTTATTTTCCGGCTATCGAAATGCGACGCTACGAGCAACGTTTTGAAACCAAAATCTAGCAATCATGAATCAGAACTAGAACTCGTTGCCATTCAGCATAAAGAAATTTAAATATAAATATGAACTACTTATTTCCATTTAGCATAAAAGAAATATAAATATGAATATTTACAAAATATTAAAGTTAATTTTATAAAATAATTAAACACATGAACAAATATATGAAATAAAAAATAATGATTTCTCATGCAATAACTGGGCCACTACAAGAGAATAAAAGTATATCTTAATAAGAATATATCTAAACTTTATAATAATAACATTTAAAGACATTGAAATCAGTATCTAATTGCTTGCCCTGTAGTCAAATTTTTATATATAAATTGTACTCTTACTTTTATTATAGAGTTTTTATTACAAAAAATTCAGATTTCTGTTAGATAAAATGTTTAAGTAATGTAGAAAATTGGCATAAAATTTAAAATAAAAAGTCAACTGTTATGTCAACATACTATTAATAAAAGTAATAATACTCAGTGAAGGTTATTCATATACAGCAAGCTATTAGGTTGTAAGATTTGCAAAATTTGAGAACTGTAAATTATAAGCAATATATTCCATAATCTAAGCAGCATTATATTATTTATAGTCAGTCAAATTATAAAAATGTTATGAAAGCAATAATTTTGGTCCTGATTTGAACCTATAAATTCATGCAATTACACATCCCTATAGTTCTAATACGAGGCAGAAAAGTATTTTTAGACCATGGTAATTTTGATCTCCTTAGCAAAGGAAACACAAAGAGTTTACCTCATGCTACTGAAAATGTTTTTTTTTCTTGGGAAGGGGGTGGAGTTTATAATAATATGCAGAGTTGACATATGAAAAAATGTCAAAACTCAGGTGATGTAATATTAAAAGCATCAGATTTAACTATCAAATTTTAGCTTTTTTAAAAATATTTTAAATGTTGTGCTTTCCTAACACAAACGTAACTTTAAGAAAAACATGCAATTTATCCCTCCTGCCATCAAAGCTCTGATACCTAACAAATTCGTTAAAGTTACGTGGACAAAAATGGCGGCATGTTTTTTTTCAGCTCAGTATTTAGGGTTACCAAGGTTATCATAATTTTACATTTATCGCTCCAAAATGTCGCCAACAAAGACTAATACTAAAGCTGTGCCGTTAATTTAGTAAATTTCAGTTTTTTACCAAAGCAATGAAATATTTTGATAATTATAAAGTTCCTTGTTTATCTTTATAAATGAACTTTATTGCTGTTTTAAACAATTAAACAACTGCCCAAGTTATTTTAATACTTTTGAAATATATATACTAAAAGAAAAATTAAAATTTATTAATATATTTGTCAACCTTGATTTTGGCATAAAAGTCTGCAGAATGCTTCGTAGATTTTAAGCACACAGAGGCACTGCAATTCTTTCTTATTTCTTGATTTGAAGTTTTCTGCAAATGTTTTTTTTTATTATTATTATTAAAATATTTGTATTGGTACACATACAATGTTTGTATAGTGACTTCAGATGTGGATAAGTTTTGCGAACACTCTCGTTTGTTCTACTGGCATCGCTGAATTTTGCGATGAATGCATCACATTTATTGCCGAGTATCACCTTCCAGATTTTTCATACTGTTAATGTATACATTAGCAGCGAATTATTCTCCTCTTTCCTCAGATATACTACGGCGATAAACAATAACCATTCACTAAAGATTTTGCGTAAATTTCCACTCATAATAATTTAAATTGCGAAAATCTCACAATTACCATCTAAACACACTAGTTGGCACCACAATTTTTTCGAAAGCGCGCCGTAATAGTCAAAAGTGGGGTACGCCGTCTTGCCAGGTGAAACTAGTCGATATTTTCGTGACGTCAAAAATTCGAAAAGTGGGGTAGGGTTTGACGCGAACGGGTCTCCCGTATTTTATGCCCTTATGACTATGCCTCTATGCGCTTTACACCCACGTCTGAACGCACCTTAACATTCCCTGTGTACCAAACTTCCACATGAACGAAGCGAAGAAGGAGTTTTTATTTTTCTGTGTGTCTATCTGACATATGAAAAAATAAATGAGCTGTATGTGTTGCAAACTAAAGTGGAGTTTTGTTGATAGTCATACACTTAGCAATGTGGACTTCGCAATGACGTGAAATGTGATCATTATTTAACATTTATAAGCAACTGCTAAGCACTAAGAAATCTAGAAGAATCAAAACTTTTTGTGTAATAATAATGAAGCGTATATGATGAATTGCGTAAATTAACACCAAATTATGTAAATATTTCTGAGCCAGAAATCCTGTTTCTGTGTAATGTAACAAATTGGTTTTTTGCTGAAGTGCGCCTGGAAACAGAGCCAATCTTATGCAGTACATAAGTATATATATATATGTCATGTATATACAATATATATACAATATGTCATTGTAGTGTCGCTTCAGTTCCGTTAAGTTTCTAATTAAATTTAGTTAAAGCGGAATGGCAACACCTTCTAGTCTCCGCGAAGAACGGAGTAAACAAACTTCGAGTTTTTGTCAAGGGGATTGAACGTGCATGTAAAATGTAAATAAATCTCATGAATAAGAATCTATAACATCGTAAGGAATAAAATATTGGTTCCATTGGAGTCAGAGAAGTGTTATTTTTCTATATTTGCACACCAGACACTTCACTGGTGTATCCCGGCGTGATCGAATTCTACAATGCCTGACGAAGACGAAACCGAAATTAAAGCAATAACTGCATCTGTCGCCAAGGTAACCGTTAAAGTTCCTCCTTTTTGGAAGCCAGATCCTAAAATATGGTTTATTCAACTATAAGCACAATTTAGAAATGCAAAAATTAGTGCAGATCAAACAAAATATGATTATGTTATAAGTTCCATTGAACCCGATATTTTGTCACAGGTATCTGATATTTTGCTAAGTCCACCACAAGATAATAAATATGAGGCAATTAAAAATAGACTAATTTCATTATATGCTGATTCAGAGACTCAAAAAACCCAAAAATTACTGAGTGAGTTAGAACTGGGTGACAAAAAGCCATCTCAATTATTGTGTGAGATGCGTAATTTGGCTGGCGATAAAGTAACAGATACTTTCCTAAAAACATTATGGCTACAACGTTTACCCGTTAATATGCGTAGCATTATATCTGTTAGTAGTGAAGATTTGTCAAAAGTGGCTACAATGGCCGATAAGATTTGGGAATTAAACCCTGTTACTCCCCAAATAGCTGCTGCATCATCCATAACGGTAAAAACGGAAGTGATTAAAAGTTTACAAAAACAGGTTAGTGAACTTAGCTTACAAGTTTCTGCTTTAAACAAGCAACGCCACAGTCGTCACTATTGTCGTAACCGATCCAAATCACGAGATAGGAGTTACAGTGGTAACAGATCTAGTGATATTTGTTACTATCATAAAAAATTCGGTGATAAGTCATTTAAGTGTAAACAACCCTGCAACTACTCATCAACATCACAGACAAATAGTTCGGAAAACCAACTCCCCGTCTCTCATTGACGACGGAGGAACAAGGGGTGCAGCTGAATCGTCTTTTCATCAGCGACAAAGAATCGGCTACCCAATTTTTAATAGATACTGGGGCAGAAATTTCTGTCATTCCTCACTTGCCTTCAAATAAAAAAAACATCTCAAAATTAGAACTCTTTGCTGCAAATGGTACGAAAATTAAAACATATGGCCAAAAATTACTCAAGCTTGATCTTGGACTCAGACGATCATTCACATGGCCTTTCGTAATTGCGGACGTAAACAAACCGATAACAGGCATGGATTTTCTTGGAAATTTTAACCTTTTGGTAGATTCTAAAAATCGCAAGTTGATTGATGGTACTACATTCTTAACAACCAATGTAACTCCTTGTTTTCAAAATAACAATAATAATATTCCGATTTTAAATGCCGCAAATGATCCATATAAACGTATCATTAACGATTTTCCGGATTTGTTAAAACTGAATGTAGTTAATAATAAAGTTAAAAATCATAACATCGAACATTATATCGAAACCAGAGGTCCACCAGTTTTCGCTAAAGCCAGGAGACTGTCAGCTGAGAAACTTAAAGCGGCTAAAAAGGAGTTTGAATTTATGCTCCAAATGAGTTTATGCAGACCATTCAAAAGTAACTGGTCGAGCCCACTACATCTCGCTATGAAGAAATCAGGTGATTGGAGACCTTGTGGAGACTATCGAGCGTTAAACAACGTCACGATTCCTGATAGATACCCTCTCCCATTTTTAACAGATTGCTGTTCCATTTTAGCTGGAAAAAGAGTTTTCTCATCCATAGATCTCATTAGAGCGTACCAACAAATTCCAGTTCGCGAAGAAGATATACCGAAAACGGCCATTCTCACTCCCTTTGGCTTATTCGAGTTCCCATTTATGACGTTCGGCCTACGAAATGCGGCCCAAACGTTCCAACGTTTCATGAACAGTGAGTTGAATGGACTAGAATTCGTGTTTTGCTATTTGGATGACATTCTAATAGCCTCTCCAGATGAAGAAACTCACCAAAAACATCCACGAGCAGTCCTTGAGAGACTAAACGAATATGGCCTGTGTATTAATGCGGCAAAGTATAAATTTGGTCAAACAAAACTTGCATTCCTGGGATACGAAGTGTCAGCTGAAGGACTTACACCTCTTTCAACGAAAGTTGATGCCATCAAAAATATCCCAGAACCAAAGTCATTTACTAGTTTAATACGATTTTTAGGTATGGTGAATTTTTATCCCAGATTCATACCAAATTGTGCGAAACTGCAACAAACTTTAACAACAATGCTCAGTGGTATTAAAAAGAACTGCAGAAAAGAAATAACCTGGACGGCAGAAACAAGAAACGCCTTCCAGATCTTAAAAGAGGCACTTATTCATGCCACAAACTTAACTCACCCATCCGAAAAGGCTGAAATATCGCTAACAACTGATGCTTCCGGTACTGCCATTGGAGCCGTTTTACATCAGATTGTGAATAATGAAAAACAACCCTTAAGTTTCTTTTCCCGAAATTTGACATCAGCACAACAAAAATATAGTGCCTACGACAGAGAACTCTTAGCCATCTATACAGCAGTAAAACATTTCAAATACATCTTAGAAGGGCGAACTTTTGCAATATACGCGGATCACAAACCACTAACATTTGCCTTCCAACAAAATTTGGAAAAAGCTTCGCCACGACAAGCTAGACAACTGTCATATATTGGCCAGTTCTCAACCGATATCCGATTCATACAAGGGCATGAAAATACCGTCGCCGATGCTCTCTCTCGCATAGACACTATTTCTGTACCATCTGCAATAGACTTACAAACTATAGTAGACTGTCAAGAAGATGACGACTTGGAGACACTAAAAAACAACCCAAACTTAAAAATCCTACAGATCCCTATACCGGACAGCGACAAGAAAATTTACTGTGATACTTCTACAAATTATAATCGACCATACATCCCTGCAAAGTTTCGGCAGAAAATACTTTCTTCAATCCATAATTTATCTCATCCTGGAATAAGATCCACGATAAAATTGATAACACGACGTTTCATATGGCCCAATATGAATAAAGACTGCCAACTATGGACTAGAGCATGTTTATCTTGCCAAAGATCTAAAGTTCACAGACATACACATTCATCTTTGGGAGAATTCAAAGTACCTCCACACAGATTCCAGCATTTAAACATAGATCTGGTGGGTCCGCTACCTCCTTGCAAAGGAATCAAATATCTTCTAACCATCATCGATCTTTATACACGATGGATCGAAGCGGTACCGTTAGAAGATCAATCAGCAGTATTTATTGCTAAAGCTTTGATTTATACTTGGTTTTCACGCTTTGGAATTCCGAATCGCATAACATCTCACCAAGGTCGGCAATTTGATAGCCAACTTTTTCAAGCTTTAGGAAAATATCTTGGTTTTCATACAAACACTACAACTGCGTACCATCCACAGGCAAATGGCCTGATCGAAAGACAACACCGAACTTTAAAAGCAAGTCTCAAATGTCATCTACTCGAATCAAAATCATGGTTGGAAGCATTGCCTTTTGTTCTTTTAGGCATAAGATCTGCCATCAAGGAAGACTTAGGTTGCTCATCCGCAGAACTTATATACGGAACTCCTTTAGCATTACCTGGTGAATTCTTTTCAACAGTACCTCATATGAAACAGTCTGAATTTTCTCAAAACCTTCAGAAAATAATAAGAGCTATGAAGCCAAGTTCTACCACCACCCATGGAAATAGAACAGTCTTTGTTTCTAAACATCTTTCCAACTGTTCTCACGTATTCCTATACAACAACATTAATAATTCGTAGCTACAGCCTGTCTATCTTGGACCGTATCCTGTAAGAGCAAGAAAGGATAAGTACTTCGATATTGAAATCCAAGGAAAAGTTAAAAGAGTTTCAATAGACAGACTAAAGCCATGTTTCCTAGTGCAAGATTCTGATATTCCTTTTCAAAACGCCCATTCCAAGATACGGAACTTGGGGAAACACCTGCGCTCAAGAATACTGAAGAAAATTCAGATACTCATCATAAAACCAAGACTACTAGAACCGGCAGATATGTAAGGTTTCCCAGTCACTTTAAAGACTATCTTCCATAATCGCTGTCACTAGGAAGGGGGTGTGTAGTGTCGCTTCAGTTCCAATCAAGTTTCTAATTAAATTTAGTTAAAGTGGAATGGCAACACCTTCTAGTGTCCGCGAAGAACGAAGTAAACAAACTTCGAGTTTTTGTCACGCGATTGAACGTGCATGTAAAATGTAAATAAATCTTATGAATAAGAATCTATAACATCGTAAGGAATAAAATATTGGTTCCATAGGAGTCAGAGAAGTGTTATTTTTCTATATTTGCACACCAGACACTTCAGTCATAATATTTTAATTAAGGTAACTATGCAAGCAACTGAAAATAATTGTGTAATGTCCAGTTGTAGTTGTTGGTGAAATTCAGTTAACTGTCTTATTTTGCATTATGGTAGAGCATAAACATCATCCTGATTTATCTAACAAGCTCTTAGTGCCTTAGGTAGATTATAGATTTATGTAACAAGCATCAAGGTGTGAAGTATCATTTCATTTAAATGAATAGAAAATCCTTTAAGTTCATTTAAATATGTGAACGCTCATTAACCCAAAAAAGAAACCTAGTATGTATAAAATATGCAAGAAATAATTTAATAGAAAAACTCATATGCGTGTTCACACAGGAGAGAAACCTTATCTGTGTGAAGTATGTAAGAAGACGTTTAATGGAAAAAGTAATTTAATCAACCATCTGCGCATTCACACAGGACAGAAACCTTATCTGTGTGAAGTATTGTAAGAAGACGTTTAGTAAAAAATGTAATTTAACCAACCATCTGCGTATTCGTACGGAGAGAAACCTTACATGTGTGAAGTATGTATGAAATCATTTACTTGAAAAAGTTGTTTAACCAAGCATGTGCGTATTCACATAGGTAAGAAACATATATGTGCGAAGTATGTAAGAAGACAATTAGTGAAAAAAAAATAGATTAAATAAGCATCTGCTTATTCACATAGGTGAGAAACCTTATGTATGTGAAGTATGTAAGAAGACGTTTAGTGAAAAGCATTGTTTAAACAGGCATATGCTTATTCACACAGGTGAGAAACCTTATATGTGTGAAGTATGTAAGAAGAGGAGTTTAAATAAGCAAATAAGCACCTGTTTATTTACACAGATGAGAAACCCTATATATGTGAAGCATGTAAGAAGATGTTTAGTCAAAAGGTAAGTTTAAAGAAGCATGTGCTCATTCACACAGGAGAAAAACCTTATATGTGTGACGTATGTAAGAAGACATTTAATAGAAAAAGTAATTTAAAGAAACATCTGCGTATTCACTCAGGAGAGAAACCTCACATGTGTGAAGTATGTAAGAAATCATTTAATCAAAAAAGTTCTTTAAGCATGCATATGCGTATTCACACAGGTGAAAAACCTTACATGTGCGAAGTATGTAAAAAGGCATTTAGTAACAAAGGTAGTTTAAATAAGCATTTGCTTATTCACACAGGTGAGAAACCTTATGTGTGTGAAGTATGTAAGAAGTCATTTAATCAAAAAGGTATTTTAAACAGGCATATGCTTATTCACACAGGAGAGAAACCTTATATGTGTGAAGTCTGCAAGAAATCATTTAATCTAAAAGGTTGCTTAACCAAGCATCTGCGTATTCACACAGGTGAGAAAACTTGTATGTGTGAAGTATGTAAGAGGACGTTTAGTGAAAAGCGTTGTTTAAACAGGCATATGCTTATTCACACAGGAGAGAAACCTTATATGTGTGAAGTATGTAAGAAGACATTTAGGGGAAAAGGTCAGTTAAACCGGCATATGCTTATTCACACAGGTGAGAAACCTTATATGTGTGAAGTATGTAAGAAGACGTTTAGGAAAAAGGGGAGTTTAAATAAGCACCTGTTTATTCACACACATGACAAACCTTATATATGTGAAGTATGTAAGAGGATGTTTAGTCAAAAGGGTAATTTAAACAGTCATATGCTTATTCACACAGGAGAGAAACCTTATATGTGTAAAGTATGTAAGAAGACTTTTAGTCGTAAGTGTAGTTTAAATAAGCACCTGTTTGTTCACACAGGTGAGAAACCTTATATGTGTGAAGTATGTAAGAAGAATTTTTGTCAAAAGAGTAGTTTAAATAAGCACCTGTTTGTTCACACAGGTGAGAAACCTTATATGTGTGAAGTATGTAAGACGACTTTTAGTCAAAAGAGTAGTTTAAATAAGCACCTGTTTGTTCACACAGGTGAGAAACCTTATATGTGTGAAGTATGTAAGAAGATGTTTAGTAGAAAGAATACTTTAAATAGGCACCTGTTTATTCACACAGGTGAGAAACCTTATATATGTGAAGTATGTAAGAAGATGTTTAGTGAAAAGGGTACTTTAAACAAGCATATACTTATTCACACAGGATAGAAACCTTACATGTGTGAAATATGTAAGAAGACCTTTAGTGAAAAGGGTAGTTTGAACAAAGATATGCTTATTCACGTAGGAGAGAAACCTCTAATGTGTGAAATCCACTTAATGAAAAAAGTTATTTAAACATGTGTATGTGTATTCACACAGCAGAGAAACATCATATGCTTATTCACACTGGAGAGAAAATTGTGTGTGGTACGTAAATGTTAATTCGTTTTCATGAAGAGGATTTAAATGTGGATATATGCATAAGAGATAAATGTTATATGTGTAACGAACCATTTAGAGCGATGACAAAAATGTATATGCTATCTCCAGTGTTTTGAACATATGTTAGAAACAACTTTCACATGCTTCTGCAGTAAGCACTTGTCTCTGCAGCTAGAAAATCTCATTTGAGGTCATGTCTGGAATTTTTTCATGGGTTGAAAGAATATTCGTATAGCAAAATTCTTAGAAATCAGATAGGCAAATCTGAATAATGTAAAGCATATTATTCAGATTTGTAGAAGAAACAGAAATTCACATTTGATGAAAAAAAAAAAAAATAAATATAAACCATTTATTTGTTTCCACAAGGTGAAATGTTCAGTATATTTTTACCTGATAATAAGTGTTCAATGTTTATATCTGCTGCATAATGAAGTCTAGATAAGAACTTCAAAAACTGAAATTCTAAATGGTAACTAAATATTTCATCCAATATGTATGCTGTAAATTATTTGTGTTTTGCTTTAAACTGTTTCTGAATTTCACACAGTTACATATTACAACCATGCCATTACAGATAGTAATATCATTCTTGGTACCTGTCTTGAAAACTATATTAGGTATTTCCACTTATCCTGAACATGTACTAAAGACCATGCCTTTTCGGTTCCAGTATCAAATGTGTCAGTGTATAAAATTTACAAAATTAGTGCAGTGTTCCATTGCATTGTTAGAAAAGTGGAATGAAATCTCCGTCATTTTCAGTCAAATCTTGGACATATTAAGATCGGTGACACCAGGTGTGTAGTGTGTATAAGAAATTTGTGTAAAGTCATATCTCTGCAGGTAAGAAATCGATGCATGATAGATATTTATTTTGAAATCTTTGATATTCTGTTTCATGTAATAGTGAAAGAAAGCTAAAGTAATTCAGTTGTATTTTCTGCTATCATATTGTAAGATGAAATTGCTTTCCATTTTAGGAACTTAGAAATAGTTTGTCTCTGAAAATATAAAATAAAGTAATAAATGTTATAAATAACATATGTTAAAAATAAACAATTTAATAAATGTCAGTAGCTTTTTTGCTAGGTGCTTCAGAAAGTATAGAGGTTTTGGAAGTACTGAGCAAAGGCAAAAATGTTGCTGTAATTATTTTAAGATTAGTTTCATTTCTCTTCTTTAATATTTTTTCATGAGAACTGTATACTGTGTAATTGTTTTGTATACTGTGTAATAGTTAAATGTGTATCAGTTTTCTCTGTAAAATTCACTTTACACTTTTCTGATTTCTTTTCAAAATTCACAAGTCTTGTGTCTGCTCGCACAGAGTCTGTAGGGGTGCCTTTTCGATTTTAGAACTCGTTTACGCAGGATTTAAAGGCATACGATTCCTAAAATATGTGACAAAATGATTAACTCTTGTTGGCATTATCATTTAATGGTCATATATTGTGAGAAATTTTAGATGAATATCTTAATTTTTGAAGAATTTTTCGAAGGACATTGAAAACAAAATTATTGAATTTTTTTATTTTTGATTCTGAAAGTTGGTCTCTTAACATGTTTAGGTTAGGGTAGACTGAAGGGTACTCCTTGTATTATCATAAAGTTTTTGTTTCGTTTATTGCCAAGTCAAGAGAGTGCACAGAACAGCTTTAGTTTTGGTCCTTTTGGCGATTTTTTGATTTGGCGACAAACTTCGGTCGCCAAGGTAGACCCGACTTTGAAGATCGGAAAAAAATGGCGGATTGTCAACAAAACCCGATCTAAACTAAATAACAAGGAAGCACTTCCGCAGAGAACCCGGTAAATGTAAACATCGCCAACTTTGACGATAATAGTTCAACCTGGTAACCCAGAGTATTTATCCTATTCGCTTGTTCGAAGTTTGCAACTATTCCTCTTGCGTTCAAATTTTGTTGAAATATCACTGTCGTTGTTTGCATTTGCAGATTTATATTATTGTTCTCTTATTTATTATTATTTTTTCTGAATTTTTTAACAACGAATAGATAGAAATATTTTCGTAGATAGATGCCGGTTCTCGGTTCGGTATGAAAGGAAGAAAATACGGCAGGAGGGGTGAATGCTAATTTGTAACACGGCTGGCGTTTTTCCAAAGCCTACCCCACTTTTCGAATTTTTGACGTCACGGAAATATCGACTAGTTTCACCTGGCAAGACGCCTACCCCACTTTTGACACAAGCGTCTAGCCCCTCAGACGCTAGTTTCCTCCCTGAACATGTGCGCAGATTATTGCGCATGTCGTCATTTCCCTGAAGGCGCCTCGTATTTAATATTATTTACTCTGCTGTTTGCCCTGCTGTGGTAGCAAAGATTATGTATTGTAGCGTGTGATTGCAGATACAGTTCTCTTTTTTATTTTGATTCGATTATTATATCTTCTGCACAAAATCAAGAAAAACTGCCCCTTTCAGGGCCAAGTACTTCTGTTTCCTCAGAAGGTATTTTTGATTCTAAATCGAATCAAAATTAGGAAGGAGTAATCATGAGCGATAATTCAGTGTGATAATTCTGATTGTGTTGTGAGTGATATGGTTCATTGTGCAAATGATTTTAGTACAGCTGAGAGTGATTTTGTTTGCCGTGATTGTTTAAAACTTTCAACTATAGATACAATTTGAAAAGCCATGCATATAAATTTCATTACAATAATACTACATTAATTGAGTCTCTGAAAACTAAGTTCTAATAGTATGGTTGATTGTGCAAATAATTTTAGTGTGTCTGAGAGTAATTTTGTATACTCTGATAGCTTAAAAACGTACCAAAATAAATGCAGTTTGAAACGCCATACCAACACATTACACTCTAATATAACTACATTAATGATTCTTTAAAAAGTGGTCGATCACCAAGCTACAAATGTGAGGACTGCCATCTGAAATTTAGTGACCTAAAAAATTGGAAATATCATCAAAATAAAATTCATACTTCTAACAGGTAATTATATGTGTCCTGTATGTTATGCTAATTTTAAAAAGCGAGAAATAATATTTCATTTCAATAATGTTCATGATGTTGATTTGAATCATACTGAGCTAGAATTTAATTCATTTAATGATTTTTTGGCATGGAAGGCAGAAATTGAAAATAATATGAAGACAAAATTTCTTATGGAGTAAGCATATTTAATATACATGGTGTAATGCCACTGTTTAGGAAATTTTATATCAGAAAGTAAAGGTTTGTGTCACTTAAAAATCCTTGGTAGCAATAAAATAAATGCATATTGCCCAGCTGCATTAAAAGTAACAGAACATACAGATGGCAAATGTGTAGTGTCATATCAGAAAATACATATTGGCCATTGGAATGATTTAGGTCACTTATTTTTAACAACAGATGAAATAAAAATTATTGCATCAAAGATAGCAGCAAAAATTTCTCTGGATAATATTTTAGATGAAATTAGAAATTCTCTATGAGATGCTGGGCTTGAGAGGGTTCATTTACTTGCAAAACAAGATTTACATAACAGTAAAAATCTTTCAATTTGTCTTCTAATTCTGTTAAACATGAAAATGATTAGGTTTGTGTAGATACGTGGGTACCTCAAATGCAAAATCCTGAACATCCATGTATTTCATTTCATAAAACCCAGGGATCAAGATAGTATGAGTGAATATTGTACACAATATTCATTTCTAAAAGGAAATGATTTTGTTTTGATAATGATGACAGAAACACAAAGAAAGATACTGAAAAAAATTTGTTCTGACTTGTATATGTATTGATGGTATACATGGGGTGAATGCATATAGATTTCATAACTTTACTTACAATAGATGATTTACACCAAAGATTCCTGTGTGCATTTTTAATTTCTAATCGATGTGATCAGCCAGTGCTATCATTTTTTTTTTTTCATGTATTAAAGAAAACGTTGGGCAAATACAACCACAAATATTTATGTCTGATATGGCTGAATCTTTTTTTAATTCTTGGGAGTCTGAAATGGGTTTACTACAGAAACGTCTTTTTTGTGCATGGCATATTGATAAAGCCTGGAGAAACAATTTTTAAAAAAATCAATGGTGTTGAAAAACAGGCAAAAACATATAAAATTATTAGATCTCTCTTAGAAGAACAAGACATTCATACTTTTCATATACTGACGGAAGCAGCAATAAAATTACTTAAGATCCTGACACTATTGCATTTGCAAATTACTTTGAAACATATTATTTACAAAAAACATCTAGCTGGGCATACTGTTATAGACTTCACAGTGGTGTTAACACAAACATGCACATCGAATGAATGCACCGGACATGAAAATATATTTATCTTCATGCAAAAAAATTTAAGAGATTGGATAACACTATATATGGTATTATGAAATTTGTAAGAGATAAAATGATTAATCGCTTAATAACTGGAGCAAATAAAGGTAAATTAACAAGTAAGATTTGGGATTTAAGAATCAGACAGAAGACAAATAAAACACTATGTTTATAAGTAATACAGAATGAGAATGGGTGGTCTGTTTCATAAACACATAATACAGAAATATACACTATACATGAAAGTAACAAAACTTGTACATGTCACATACAGTGCACCGAGTGTAACATATGCATTCATTGATATGTATGCAGCTGTATTGATTCATCAATTTGTAGAGATATTAGGTATTTTTTGGAAGCAAGCAAGATGAAAAATATTCAACGCCTTTGCCGGGAATCAAACCGCGGACCTCTGGATACACATCACACCATGAAGGCATGCCAAGAAGGTGGGAGAAATACTTTATCTCCCCCTTTTAAAGGACAACTGGAGTTTTTATGGGACCTAATCACCAAATCCTGGGTGTGGAGGACAATCATCTAACACCCTTTTAGTTCGAGTGCCACTGTACAGACATTAGAATTTTACATTGGAAGCAAGAGAGATTGAAAAGTTAGCAATGGCTTCGCTAGGAATTGAACCGCAGACTTTTGGAATATGTGCCCAGTGTACAGACCACCACACCAAGAAGGCGGGAGAAATACCTTATATGTTAGGTGGAGTATGTGCAAGCACACTAGAAATACTGCTACTTATTAAATACATTAATTACATCAGCACACTAGAAATACTACTACTTATACTACAACTACAATGCATAATGAATTATCCACTTAGTATAGATGATGAAAATGAATTTTGAATTAAGTAGCCAAAAAAAAAAAAAAAAAAAATCACAGACCCTCTCACTGGAACACAGAAAGAATGAACTAACATGTTTAGAATTAGTAGATTCATTAAAATCTGACAAACAATGTGATGTGGAACACAGAAAAAATGAACGGTTAATCTTTGGATTATGGTAACTTGGCGAAAATTTGCCGACCAACTCTGCTACAGCAACCTGCTAGTTTTGTTTTCACGAAGTAAAGGCATTTGTTTTTTTTTTTTTTTTACTCAACATTTTTTCCAACAATCTGCTAGCCGAATTACGCTTATACTAGAACTTTTATGGAACAAAAATGTTTAATCATGACGAAGATTAGGTGCGAAATTGAGAGAAAGTGCAGAATCGCCCACTGCTTGCCACGTTTTTAAGAACTGCACATACACGGTATCATCCATGTACACTGACCTATTTTCACTTAAAAAAAAAAATCCCAGAATTGCACAAAAATGGCATTGCGCACACTCTTGACTTTATCCATGTACACTGTTAAAGTCCTAGCTAGTAACTTTTATCGCCTTACCAAAATGTCGCCAAACTACCTGTTACCATATTCCAAAGATTAGCCAAATGAACTATAACAAACATGTTTAGAATTAGTAGATTCATTAAAATCTGACAAACAATGTGATGTGTTAAACAAGATTCTAAAATAGCACCACTACAACTAGAAGCTGCTGATATGTTAAATGCGCAAGAAATACATTTCCCAAACTGCTAATAAAGATATTCCACCTAATAAAAATATAACACCCAAAAGATTCTCAAATACAAAACAAAAAAGAAACTGACAAAAACTTCTACAGTAACTTCACAGAATGAAGACAAAAATACAGTTCTAAAAATTATTTTGGATCACAAAAATTTTACACATAATTTCACTGAAGAAACCTAACACATCTAGTGAAAAATATATACAGTGGCTCCCAAAAGTTTTCGTATACTTATGATTTTCATTGAAATAGGGTTCTATCCATTAATTTAAAGTAAACTTTCTGAATGAGATTTTAATAATAAGATCTATAATATATTCGTAACAAAATTACATGAAATATTTTTTAAATATAGCGAAACTTTATTTTTAAGAAATTAATAATAAAAAAATGATAAGCATTTTATCTCACAAAAGTCTTCGTACACTGAAATATTTTTGGATAAAATCAAAATTAGAATAATCAGTTGCTTTTTTTAAATTTTTACATTCTGGTGGCATTTAAAAAATCGTTTGCTTTAATTGTTTACTGTTTACTTCATAATATTCTATTTATTATTGAAAAATGGGTCGCAGTCGTAAAGAAATTACAGCATTCGAAAATTGATCATTTTTCAATTGATCATTTCATTTAGTAGTGGTAAATAAATTTGCAATATCAATAAATTAGTTAATTTACCCCATTCTACAGTGCAGTATGTGATAAAACGCTTTAAAGAAGAAAATTGGATTGAAAACAAGGTAAGAAAAAGTCGACCGAGAAAGTTAACTAAACGTGATGAGGGATTTATTCTTAGAAAATTTGTAAAAAACCCACGTTTGAGTTCTGTAAAAGTTACTGCAGAATTTAATGCAAAGTTTTCTACTTCGATTTCACCTGAAACTGTTCGACGAGTTCTCAGAGAAGCCGGATTACATGGGCGTTCTGCCCGTAAAAATAATTTTGTTAGTGAGAAAAACAGAAAGCATTCGCAAAAATCAATGATAAATACACCCGAAACTGTCTCGAATAATGTCCTATTTGCTGACGAAAGCAAATTTAACATTTTTGGTTCTGATGGTCGAATAACTGTATGGAGAAGAAAAAATGAGGTACTTCATTCTAAGAACTTAGTTGGAACAGTTAAGCATGGCGGTGGAGGTGTTGTTGTAGGGGGGCATGACAGCATCAGGACTAGGTAATTTGGTATTTATTGATGGCATAATGAATCATTCTTTTTATTTAAATATTTAAGAGACAATTTAAAATTATCAGCCCAAAATTTGGGTATTGGAAACAACTTTATTTTTAATCATGATAACGATCCTAAGTATACGGCTCTCATAGTTTGCCAGTAGTGTCTCTATAATTGTCCACAGGTTTTGCAAACACCACCTCAGTCGCCAGATTTAAACCCCATAGAACACATTTGGAAAGAGCTGGAGGTTAGAATACGAAATCACAACATCAAAATGAAAAGTGATCTCAAAACAGCCACGATGGAAAGAATGGGTGAACATTGATACAGAAATTACCCCCCCCCCCCCCGAAAAAAAAAACTAGTAAAATCTATTTCCAGATGTTTAAAAGCTGTTGTGGATGCTAAATGATATCCTACTAATATTAATTTAACGAAAAATGAAAATATTTACTAATATGTCAAGATTTTTTTTGAAGTGTACGAAGACTTTTGTGAGATAAAATGTTTGTCATTTTTTGATTATTAATTTCTTAAAAATGAATTTTTGCTATATTTTTACTTTTGATTAATGGATAGAGCCCTATTTCAATGAAAATCATAAGTGTACTAACACTTTTGGGAGCCACTGTATTTTAACAATAGTCATTAGTACCTATTCACAATTTCTTTTGTCCATTTTTATGATCTAAAATATCTTCTTTCAACTGCCTGTAAGTGAATCAAAATCGTAAAAACAACCTTGTATTTAGTGTAAGTATAGTGAAACACTCAATTGATTTCGAGGGCAGTTAAAGGTCCCTCATCATCAGGAGAAATACCTAGAAAGAAGAAAATAAAGGAGAAGGAGTCTCAGAAACACGTGGTCCTTATCAGCACTGCACGTGGTTATAACTGGATTTTTAATCAATGTTGCACTGGCCGCCTACTTTTACTGAGCCAGGCTGTCTGATCAAGCATAAAGGACAAGAAAAATGAGAGAAGTTAAAATAGGGAGCGAGGGGCAAATGCACCTTCACTCTCAAAATCTGAACATCAAATAATGAATGCCTGTATGTGTTTTATATGTGTCAGATGATATTTTTTTCTTATTTATATAATACTCTTTCTCTCTCATTCTTCAGAACTTCTTTTTAATAATAAGATAATTTTAACTCTGATCCTTAAAATGATCAGGAACAGATGTAGAAGGTCAGAACAGGGTTTTGAACCTTTATCTTAGGTCCTCGTGATAGGCTGATGTATTCTGTGATTAATGAGTAAGTCTATTTTTGTTCATCCTCCTTGCATTACTGTCTTCCTTCCCCCCTCCCCCAAAGTTCAACAATACCAAATATTGTCCATATAATCAATCATTCATTGACTTTTATACTATTCAGTCAATAGATTATTACCAAACATTTTAATGTAGATAAATATATTTTGGAGAAACTGAGTCAATCCCAAATTTGAACAGTAAGCAATATTTTCTACTATTTAATATTTTTATTTTCTAATTATTCAACCCCATGTTCATTCACATGTTGTGCACTGGCCATTTTATTATGTGTAGAATTGTTTAAAATTAACTGAACATTGTAACAATCTCATCACAGTTTTTTGAATTGCCACATGCTGCTACATTTTTATTTTGGGGTTTTAATTATTAATAACATTAAATAATAGAAACCTTAAATTTTTTTTTATACTAACTAGCTTTATATACCTGGTGTGCACCTTTAATAAGGCTTACTTGTACATTATATAAACTTGTATTTTATGCCAATCAGTCCCCCTCCCTACACATGTTGATGTCAGCATTTATTCGTATTCCTTACATTTTACAGCAATAATTCATAAGTTTGTCTTATGGATATCTGATGTGTGAAGGAATATGTGAAGAACACGTTCCCCCCCCCTTCGGGACCGAATTTTGAAAACGTTTGAAATTGGTTTTTAGGTATTCATATTCCATACATTTTAAAGCAATAACCTTATGTACATCTGTTTCTTCCTTATATGAAAAAGCATAAAAGCACGTTTTGCCCACCGAATCTTAAAAAATCGCTTCTTAAATGACATCTTCGGTGCAAAAGGAATAAGCTCCTAAGTTTTGATATCTGTATCTCTAATAGCTTTGGGCGATGATCTGTAGATGAATAAATCATGAATTCTTCCTTTATGTAAAGATTTATAATAAAGCATCTAAACAAATAAATATGTGTACCAATTAAAAACAAAACTATTTCAGAAAAACTAACAAAAGAAATTAATTTACACTCAGTAATGCGCACCGAGTTCGTTAACGTTTTAAAAGCACGCCATTTTAAGAAAATCGGCTTTGACCACGCCGAGCTCCTTGGAGTAAACACGCTGCGCGTGAATCTGCGCAAATGATCAGGGAGGAATCGGGAGGAAACTAGTATCTGAGAGGCTAGACGCTTGTGTCAATGCCAATGATTTTCAAATTTCGGAGTGCCTATGGTTCAAAACCATTTACCTCCACATCAGAATTACTAAAAGTGAGCAGAAATAGGAAAAATTTTGCATAAGTAATTGACTTGATGCTCAATAGAGGGAGCCACAGGCTAGAGAAAGTTTAGGGATAGGAATACGAAAATAAAAACTTAAACATCATAATTTTTTTTATAAGTTTTTAGGTTTTAATGCTTTTTTTGTACTTTTATATTTTATACTTTTTTTGGTTTTTTTAAAAAAAATTATAACACAATACAAACACTAAAGCAAAAAGCGGATAGGAAAGAGTTTACGATTAATAGGCTCATTGGCATGTGGCTTGTGTAGGATAGTGCAAATAATAAAAAGGGAACGCGTTGAAAATATTCTTCTGCGGGAGATGTGATTCTAAGCGAACAGATTGATAACTTTGCATGAAGATCTTGTTTGCCGGTGCAGTTGACGGAATAAGCAATTATATGGCAGCTCGCTGAAGAGACGTCCTTCCTTCATGGCGCGGGGGCTGGCCAATCGCTTGCGAAATTCGCATTTAAAACATTTGTAGAGAGTTTTGTAACAAAAAACTGGTGAATAATTATCCAATTAAAAATGTACATTGACATTTAGTTTTTTTATGCTTATTGTTTTTTTTTTTTTTTTCATTTGGACAAGCATTCACGTTCCGGCTCACACAACCAAGGTGCTCGCTACCGTATTCTCGGTAAACCAGAGAAGGAGAGCATTTGTGCTGAAGCCCCATTTAACTAAAAATATTTTTAAAAGGCATATCTTTAGAATTTCCGCTTTTGACAAATATGTTTTATTCCGCACCGCGTTGTCACTGCTCTTTTTAAAATCGTTTTAGATTTTTAATCAAAAATTCATTCCCAGATGTCCATATTCGGGTAAAGGTCTACGTTATTCAGAATTTGATGGTACGCTTTTAGGTACCATTTTTTCCACAATGTGAGAAACATACGTATATTCATGTAGATTCTCCATTATTTAGTTTCTTTAAATATAATACAGGGCGATAATATTTGGTGGTAACAACCTCAGAAGTAACTCAATGCAAAATACCGTTTTGAGACTAATAGCCCTTCTGTGATAACGCCAATTTAGGCTAAAATTAATAATAATACCTAGAGTATTAATATATATATATATACTGCAGTCAATATATAATATACAATACAGAAAGTGATGTTGAGAGGTAAATTTTGTTTAATTATTTATGCATGCTTCTAGCTTTATTTGCAAAACTATTTTAGGGAATTGTATTGAAAATTGTTGGCATTATTAATCGTTATTCCAATAACGATTGGAAGTTTTTAATTAAAATGACAAAATTTGCCGGCAAATTTAACATGGAAAATTCCATCAGAAATCCCAATTTATAGCTGATAAAAATGAATAATAATCGCTACTGTTATTTAAATGCGTTGATTTATAAATCAATCTGTTTATTGTTTAACTTTAAATACATTCATGAATGAAACGTAACTCGGTTTTTATAGTTAATATCATTTTTCATAAAAACTTCCAAATTCTGAACTTGATAATTATATGTCAATTGAAAAAAGCAGTGTTTTATGCATATGTGTTCTTTTATTTCTTTTTAACACGATCTAAATCAGTATTTTAAAATTTTGTTAGGATTTTCGGCAATTCTAATTTAATTGAATTGTTATCACTCACAATTAATGGTCTGCAGATAAAATTTCCATCGAATCTTGCGAACACATTCGACAGCGAACAGCATTCTAAATACACCCCATATACCAAGCAAGCAAATAATATAACATACGTTCCAAATCCATATGTCTATGTCTATGTCCTATCACTTAGTAAGAGGCAATCGACCATTAACGACCTTTACCAATATATGATACTTGACTTTTAAATGCTTGAAGAATCGAGTAAGTTGTATCCAATAATATGGAGTACTTGTACACATGCTGTGCTAGAAGCCTCCTATGCGGAGTCTCCTGTGCCGCCGTTCGTAGAATAAGTAAACTTTGAACAAAAGAGGTGCTCGTGTGGCGCCATCTATTAGTAGTGATCAAAAGCATTTTAGTTGACTGGAGTCCTGATTTCGCCATTTCTTGCAGGATGTATTGTAAGGCATTTTTAAAATTTCATAAAAATTATTCTTTTGATAAGCAATAATTGGCAAGTAAAATGATGAAAAACACAATTTGCAGTACATTGAAACGTTTCACAAGAGTAAAAACTATTTACACACAAATTCTACCTGCTTTTTCAGAAACAAAGTCCATAGTGCTTTGTAATTTGATAAATAAATCTATAAGTAAAGAAAATGAAGTAAAATCTTGGCTAACTAAGAAGAAAACGAAAATGTATACATTACCACCGACTATTATGGTGAATAGTGCGGGGCCTCTTGTGGCGTTTTTCAATTGTGAAATCATAGTGTCCTAGTTTTTTTGATGATATTCTTAGGCTGACTGTCACATTTCATAAAAAAGTTATGAGAAGCTTTTAGAATTTCAGAATCCGTGGGTTTAATTTTTAAATCATTGTGAAGAGTGCTGTTTCGTATGAACCAAGGCGCATTTGTAATTATTCGGATGGCCTTGTTTTGAATTCTTTGTATTTTTTCGCGATGAGTTCTTGCAGTTGCAGCCCACGCTGGAGAAGCATACAGTAAAATCGGGCGGATAGCTTGTAGCTTTTTGTAGCGAGACTAATTTTAGAATTTCTCCCTATGAGTGCATAGATACTGCCTATTGCTTGGTTAGCTTTTTTACAGATATTTTC